>NC_091400.1:20793343-21111780 GCF_032191515.1 Phaenicophaeus curvirostris | reverse complement strand
ATAAGAACATGGAGAGTTTAATCAGCATAACGGCCTCATCAGTCATCTCCTGCTTTGCCCAAGAAAACACTGTATTTCAGTGATGGGTAAGGTGTGTGTACATTTACTGTGTATGCGTTATTTACACAGAAAAGACTTGTCTGTGTCTTTTTCCAAGACAATAATGGAGTAATACTGTAAAATTAACTAAAAAATTAAAAAATGCTCCAAATTAGTAAGAAAACAAAGGAAAATGAAGGATTCTATATGTACAATAACAAGCAGAGCACCTCTGAAAATTCTTAGATCTGTTCTGATAGCAAAGCATCACAGATGAAGCAAATGCAGTAATTTACTCCTATCACTCAGTTACTTAGCACTGCATTGGTATGCACAGGTACACAGCCTAGTTTGCTCACTAACCCGAGTACCAGCAATTCAGGTAGTGAGTTTCACACCTCCATCTTGAAAGTTATTATTGCATAACAGCGTTATTTCATCATCACTTTTATGTTAAACTCTTTTGTGCAACATTATCCCAATCTTTTTATTGCAGATATTAAAAAAGTACAGGCATATTTCTGAGAAACCTCTTTTGATGTATTTTGTAATAGTTTAATTCTGGAAAAAACAAATGTTGCGCGCTGTAGAACAGATAAAAGGAAGCTTTGCTCTCCACAGCCCTATCCCTAGCTGTCCTTAGGAATACGAGTACATACAGTTCTGGAAGTGCAATCATCGTCATCTTGCTCATTACTTAGCACCTCCAGGGCTAAATCACAAACCTTTACACCTCAAATTAAATACCCCAGCAAGCAGCTGTAGTGTGTTCATATCCGCTGCTGGCCAGATGCAGGCTGAGTAGGAGGCAAAGCACAGCAAACAGTGGGCTACACATGCACGCCTACTCAAAAGCAAGTTAAAGATTGGCTAGAGACTAATTTGTTTCATAGGCTGAGAAATTGATTTTGGGAGAAGCTGAACTACAGGTGCTCAAATCTCTTAAAAAAATAACCTTAACTCTGGCAATACTATTAGCAGGATTCAATACAGTGTAGGAAAGCATGGGAAACAGTATCCCAGATCCTGGCATTCCCTAAGTCAGGGTTCATTGTATGCAGTGGGACACAGGTATTTTTCCCCCTAGAGTGGTGGCTGAGGGCTTTTGTTTATAACTACAAAATTAGAGACAGAATGGACTACAAGTGCTATCTGTAACGTCTACTTATTCTGGGATGCAATGTACAATGCACTTAATCAAATCTTTATCCACAAAAAGGTGATAAGATGGCTTATATTCTATTAGTGATAAATTCTATTAGCAATGAGAATATTATAAATAAGGCAGCTATAGAAGTCAGCTCTGGATCAAGCCAGACAAAACTGATTCCAGTTAAACAGGACAACAAATTAAGCAGATCTCCAAAGGTTTCAATTTCAGGAGGACAAACTGGTATAGTCATGTCAGCTGGACTGAGGAGCTGCTAGGTGCAGTAGGGAGCAAAGCTGTACAAATACTTCACATGAAGTATGTTAAAATCATGAAGAATCTATATTCCAAACATGGGAAAAAAGAAACAGAATAATATACTCTAGGCCTAAATGGAGGCTCTACTTCCTGAAGAACTGTATTACATGTGAAAAGAGAAACAAAAATAACACACAGGAAAGCCCCCTTTTGTTTGCTCATCAGTCCTTAGCAGCACAGGAGTAAAGTCAATGGCTAATAGAGGAGCTGTGTTCAGCTTTGCAAGGAATACTAAAATGGACAAAGATTTTTTTTTTTCTGTGGTTACATAAATAGAAAGAAAGAAAAAGGAATACAGTAGAGATTAAGAATAATGCAGGCACATTCCCAACCTCATAATGACATCGTAGAATGGTTTGGCTTGGAAGGGACCTCAAAGCCCATCCAGTTCCAATGCTCCTGTCATGGGCAGGGACACCTCCCACTGGATCAGGTTGGAAGGGCAATATTGAACATGGAGTGAAAGGGAAGTAGCTCATAGGAATGATGTTAGAGAATGAAAACCAAGTGAAGTAGAAACAATAACATCTGGTGTAGCTCTGAACTGCAGGAATTTAAATTAATTTCCACTCCAACTCAGAGCTCTAGAATGCGAGAGCACAACAGCAGCAAGGACTTTCTACCAAATTTACCCAAAACAAAACTGGCACAAAATGGATGGAGAGCAGGTCTTACGAGGAGCGGCTGAGAGAGCTGGGGTTGTTTAGCTTGGAGAAGAGGAGGCTGAGGGGACACCTCATTGCTCTCTACAACTACCTGAAAGGAGGTTGTGGAGAGCAGGGAGCTGGCCTCTTCTCCCAGGTGACAGGACAAGAGGGAATGGCCTCAAGCTCCACCAGGAGCTGGACATTAGGAAAAGATTTTTCACAGAAAGGGTCATTGGGCACTGGAACAGGCTGCCCAGGGAGGTGGTTGATTCACCTTCCCTGGAGGTGTTTAAGGCATGGGTGGACGAGGTGCTAAGGGGAATGGTTAATGTTTGATAGGAATGGTTGGACTCCATGATCTGTTGTGTCTCTTCCAACCTGGTTATTCTATGATTCTATGAATGAACGCTATTTTAAGAAGGGAAATACAATGTCTGAGATAGAGACTTCATCGCACCAATTCCAGTAACAGCCGAAGCTTAATCGCGAGCCAAAAGTGACAAGGCACAGAATCAAAAAGTTTTTCAAAAATATAGTCTGGGATTATTTAAAGTAGATCACAAATCTCTCTAATTTAAAACAACAACAAATCCTAGTGTTCTAGGCTAAAAATTCATCATTATTGTCATCTCTTAACATTAAGAAGGCTCTGCTGAAGTGCAGTGACTATGGATCACCAGCGTACAGCAGTTGGTGTTTCTTCCAACAGAGACCAGGAAAAGTAATAGCATTATGTAAAGCACTGGGAAACGCTCACTTGGAATATTGCATACAGCCTAGTCACCTCCATTTGAGAGATTAAATAGAGCTAAAGCAGGTAGAGGAGAATGACCTCTAAGAAGATCGGGCAATGAAAAGCCTACTTTATGAAAAAAGGTTAAAAAAATCTTGATTTATTTAGTCTACTACAACAAAAGCTGAGAGAGGACAGGATTACTGTCTAACTGTGTTAGATACAAAGTGGAAATGGGGGGAAAAAAAGAGGACTATTTAACTTAAAAGAGAGTTTCAGCACAAGACCAACTGGATTTAACTGGTAATGGATAAACTAAGTTTGAAATTAGGAGATTGTTCTTAACCAAGGGGCACTGGTGATGAATCTCTCTGATAGTTGGTGTAGGAGTTGTTCTTGTTACGTGTATGGTGGTAGGTTGCTGGTTTTGCCTCTAACCCAAGCCCGTGCCAATGGCAAATGGCTCACTAGCAACGCAGGGAAGCAATCATGTTTTCTAACAGGCATTCTCTGGGAACAGTGGGAATAAGCCACACGACTTGTTAAGACGAAGTACAACGCGCTTAGAAAGAGAACTACCTGACATGACATTTGCAGTCGGGTGGGGAGGACTCAGCAGCCCAACAAGTACCATCCACTTCTAATCATAGAATCATTTGGTTGGAAAAGACCTTTGAGAACTTCAAGTCCAACTGCACCTGTCCAGATGATCCTTTCTGTGAAGAAATTTTTCACAATGTCCAACCTAAAGCTCCCCTGGCGCAGCTTGAAGTCATTTCCTCACATTCTATTCACTTATTATTTGGGAGAGGAGACCAGCACCCACCTCACTACAATCTCTTTTCAGGCAGACATAGGCAGTAATAAAGTCCTCCCTTAGCCTCCTCCAGGTTTAACAACCCCAGTTCCCCCAGTCACCTCTCACGGGGCTTGTTCTCCAGCCCCACTGCCTTTCTCTGGACACGCCCCAGCACCTCAATGTCCTTCTTGTATCGAGGGGCTCAAAACTGAGCACAGCATCAGACGCGCAGCCTCACCAATGCTGAGTACAGGGGAAGGATCACTTCCCTCGTCCTGCTGGCCACAATGCCTTGCAGTGGAGTAGTTGGTAGACAGTACTAAATCTACAACAACCAAATAATTAAATAACATTTCGGTGATAAAAAGAACTAGGCAATACAAATGGTCAGGCAGCTGTTTAAAACCTGTGTATTTTTCCTCCCAACACTTAAGAAGCCCCAGTTTGTTTTTTTCACAGAGGTAAATCGCAAATCAACCAGTTTGAGCCAATCACAACACACATAAAGAAAATGCTACAGAACTTCCTTCTGGAAAAGAAAGTCATCCTGACAAACTATTTCTTTTTCCTGGGGAAAATGAGTTATTAGCAAAATCCATAAAAACTCAAGACGAACAAATCACCTTTTAAACCTCTGAAGAAAGCAATCCTGCCACAAATAATTCCTCCTTAGAATGAAATACCACACTGCAAGATACATAAGTAACAAACAACCTAAAGGCAACTTTGATATCAAACATTAAATCCTCTGTTTTAAAGGGAAATAGCTCTTTTAGAAGAAAGTTTACTTTCAATAGCAAAGGGAACAACGTTCAATCCAAAAAAGACTTAAGTTGATGATGATTTGTGAAAGAATTTTCATTGATGTATACTTTAAAAAGGTCTGAAAAAAGTTAATGTGGCAACAAAAATTCTTCAGAGAAAAAAACCCCAAGCAATTTATTTCTGCTTAGTCACTGACCTGCTGGCAGTCCTCCTGCTGCCGAGGCTTCAGCAAGAGCACAACCACTCCTGCACCAATCCAGCCACAACTCAGCACCCACTCCTTCCGCTCCATGTCAGAAACAAAACCAACAGCTCCTGCTCCTCTCTTCTCAGGCAAACTGTGGGCTACCAACACAAAAAGTTTTGAGGGGATATTCTTTCCCTTTTAAAGAGGAGCCAGTGGGACAAGGGTTGATTTGTCCCAGGTGAGCAGGTTGAATCACACAGGCTATCCCAATTTGCCCAGTTAGGGGAGTTCAGTGCCCCCAGATGGGGACGGATGCTGGTGGCACAGCAGGTTTCGCTGACGTGGATGGAAAGTCTGGGAGGTGCCTACAGTGGCTGCACCTGGGCATTTCACGCCTCCAGCTGGGTTTCCTCTCAGAAATAACCAAGGAGGGGGATACATAAATCCTTGTACTCTCTAGCAGCCGTGGGTATTTCCATCAGAGCCTTTCAGCTCTCCATGTAAAGGAGCTGAGACAATGGTGCTACTTCTTCTGAGGAGAGATACTAGGGAGCTTTCTAGAACCCCTGGGGAGAGGCATTGCTGGTGGGACGTGGATCTGCAGGTCCTGGTGGAGAAAGGCTGTCCGGCTCTGCTTGGTTCCCACTGCCTCAGGCAGCCTGCATGAGCTTGTGCAAGTGGGGTGACATAAATACTGGCTGCATCATTCCTAAATATATCTGTATTTTCATAGAATCCTAGAATGGTTTGGGTTGGAAGGGACCTCAAAGCTCATCCTGTTCCAACCCCCCTGCTATGGGCAGAGACACCTCCTACTAGATCATGTCAATTAGAGCCTTGAACACCTCCAGGGGTGGGGCGGCCACCACTTCTCTGGCAATCTGGGCCAGGGCCTCCCCACCCACACAGGAAAACATTTCTTCCTAAGATTCCATCTCCTCTTTTTCAGCTTAAAATCATTCCCCTTCATCCTGTCCTTGCACTCCCTGATCAAGAGCCCCTCTCCAGCTTTCCTGTAGGCAAATCAGTAAGGCTTGTGATACATATTCAAAGATCAACATCATATCTGACATGGAGGACTTACCTTGTTCACTGATCCTGTTCTGGAAAACCACAATAACCTCCCTGGCAAGAAAAATGTTTGGTCTTGGGCTCTCATGCTTCTGAACAATGTTCCTGAGTGTTTCTGTAATTCCAATATCTCTAGGCTGCTAGGATATTATACAGGGATATGTGCTCCTGCCCATGGGGCATCAACTGTAAATGTGATAATAGTCCTGACCTCTTCGTTCCAGTCTGTTAAGAAAAAAGAGCAGATTACTCTTCATGCACTCATCAGGAGCTGCTCTTTTTCTGAGCTGGGGTAAGTTCATATTATTAAAAATGCCTGGACAGTCAGTACCACATCGTTCCTTATGGGCTAAAAGGAGCCATGTGGTGGTGAGAGCTTTCAGATCACAGAATCACACAGAATCACAGAATAACCAGGCTGGAAGAGACCCACCGGATCATAGAGTCCAACCGTTCCCATCAAACACTAAACCATATCCCTCAGCACCTCATCCACCCGTGCCTTAAACACCTCCAGGGAAGGTGATTCAACGACCTCCCTGGGCAGCCTGTTCCAGTGCCCAATGACCCTTTCTGTAAAGAATTTTTTCTTAACGTCTAGCCTAAACCTCCCCTGGCGGAGCTTGAGGCCATTCCCTCTTGTCCTGTCCCCTGTCACTTGGAAGAAGAGCCCAGCACCCTCCTCTCTACAACCTCCTTTCAGGTAGTTATAGAGAGCAATGAGGTCTCCCCTCAGCCTCCTCTTCTCCAGGCTAAACAACCCCAGCTCTCTCAGCCGCTCCTCATAAGGCCTGTTCTCCAGCCCCTTCACCAGCTTTGTTGCTCTTCTCTGGACTCGTTCCAGAGCCTCAACATCCTTCTTGTGGTGAGGGGCCCAGAACTGAACACAGGATTCGAGGAGCGGTCTCACCAGTGCCGAGTACAGAGGGAGAATAACCTCCCTGGATGCAACTGAATTAAAACATATATGTGATTATTTAGAGAAAGATGCTAATGAGGCCACCCATTCTGTACTTGAATTGTTAAACCCCATATTAGTGAAGAGTTTTACAGTGGGTGTAGAAAAACTGCACAAAGTAGAAAATGCATTATTTTAACAATGTATTGAGTCCCTACTGATATTTTAAATCATGAGCAGCAGGTCCCAGTTGTACACATTCATTAATCTTGTGTCTTCCTTGAAATGTATAGCTTGCTATTTCACTTTTCTAAATAGTAACCACAGCTGAAATCAGTAGCAGAGGTAAGTGACAGAAATGTTACACGGGAAGTTCTGGGGCTTGGACATGAATGTTTTATTAAAGCGTGGAGGAAGTGCTTATGACAGAACTAGGTAAACACAGGTGACAAACACAAATACTCAGACCATGTGAAGAAAGGAAAACTTTGATAATTAAAAGGTCTAACAGGTTTGGGTTTTTTTTTAACTGGCTGAACAACTTTTTTTGTTGTTTTTAATTTTCCCTAAAAGAAAAGCAACTTTGCTTTCTTCTCCTGGACTTTTTAATAAGTTGATGGACTATTGTACTAAAAAACCTCTCCCTTTTGGCTATTCTGCAATCAAGGGAAGAAAAAGGTTATCCTGTCTTCATAGTACTTATTACTTTGCTAATCACTTTTAATACAACATATGAAGAACATGCAGTTCATAAAACCTCCAAAGGACACAAGAAACAGTAGGTTAATAAGGGTGTGAGATTGCTAGATCTATGCTTATTCTGCAAACAAATGTGATGTTTTCAGATCTGTCAGCTGTGTTTAGTAACAGAGACACAGATTCGCTGTAAATGCAAGCAAGGAGGGACTGACAACTCATCTACATACAGAGTTGTGCTGATTTGACTAAAAGCCTGACTGCACATGGAATTATTCAAGAATAAAAGCAGAATTCGTACTGAATAACTCCTTGTGCAGACATGGTTGTTCTAGAATAAAAACTAGAAAAAGGTAATCATATTATGCAGTAAGCATCTGTATGTAGAATATTTTTGTAGGACTCTTACCATTAAATTCACGCCCTGCCTCAGCCTGAAGTAATTTTCAAGCACAGTAACGTCTTCAACTTGAATTTTTAAAAGCATCTTCATTCAAAATTCTGGGAATCCTTTCAAGGACTTTTTTTTCCCCTGTGGAAACCAATTTGTCTTCATTTGATTGAGAACAGATTTTAAATACATGAAGTCACTGTAGATTTCCTGTACTTCCCTTACAAACTTCATGCAATCCAGAGTCTTACCTTAGCTCAAGCCTCTGAAATCTGGAGTTATGTGTGGTTTGAACCCATGTCCTCTCCTTCTGGGTACATACTGACTTGGTTTTCCAGTGTCAGTTTCACAGATCCCTAGGTTGAGGATTCCCGGTCCTTTTGGTTTTTATTCCCACATTCTTCCTCCTCTGTGTAACACACTGCACCTCCCAGCTGTCTGTGCAACAGCAGCCTCTGCTCAGATGTCTCCATGAACTGCCAGGAGGATCTGGAATCACACATGAGTTCCAATTGCCTATTGGTGTGAACAGAGCAGAAAGTGTTGTTTTGTGAGGGACAACATGAAAGTTAGTACAAGAAATAGCAAAAGAGGTGACAGAATAAATGATTTGCTTTGGCTTGAGCGAACTAAAAAAATCAGCATCAAATCCTGCATAACAGAGAGACCAAAGCATTCTAAAAAACTATCTCTTTCCTTCCTCTATTGAAAGGACTAAGAACGTCCCACCTTCTCCTTCTCCACCCCTCAATCAGCTATACTTGAACTGGCTACTAAAAAAAAGGAAAAAAATTCAAAGATGGAATTAGAGGAGATCTGAATACACTCTTCTTCACCTGCTTTCACTGTATAACTTTGCCTTACTGCCATATTGTTCAATATAGGTTTACTGGTGCCAGCTCTATGGCATAGACACAGTGGATTAAATTAAATATTAAATTAAGAAGTTCCTTAGTCAGAACAGTCTTAGGCCACTGATCTTACCTTTTTCAGAAATGAAAAGTGGAGATGATATGGTTAGTAAAATATAGATGTAATTTTAATGTTTCTCCGCTGGTAACTGTTGATGCTTGAGAATTTTCTAAAGAGGAAAAACTCAAGACAGGTGGAGATTGAGTGCAGGTCAAGCACAGCCTGTTCTGTAGAGTCCGCTCCTATAACTAATCCTCTAAGCAGACAGCAGCAATGGAAAATCCTTTTAGTGTAGGTGCTGTCCAGCTACAGAACTGCAAAACCTTAGGTCTAGGGATTAGCATCATTTTTAGGAATGATGGAGGGAAGCCTGTATCCAAGGCTTCACTAATCATTGAAGTAGTAATGTGTCAGCCTTTTAGTCTGATCCCCTTGTGCAACAGTCAGGCACGACAGTTTTTTGGTTTTAAATGTCTTGAATATCCTATAATTACTGGTCTGTCTGTGATTTCGTAAACTGGCATGAAATAGCTTTTGGATAAGTGACTGAGCAGAGACAAAGACATATTAATTAAGTAAAATCATCAACTTCTGGCCTTGCTGCTTAGTGTGGAGGAAAGGCTTTGTTTCTGTCTTTCCAATGATAAAAAAATACTTGTTTCCTTGCTTTGGTAGGAGTTGCTACCTCATACAGGTCTGAGATAAACACCCAGATTACTGGAGAGCAGATGGGGAACCAACAGGGAAACGTTTGTGAGGCTGTGGCCATCAGACCATGGGTCAAACTTGGGATCAGTGAGGCCCATGGCCAGGCTGGGGACTGGCCCTCCCATGGTCTGGCTAAGGAAGGGACTGAAGGTGCTCCAGGGTCTGTGGGCAGGGGTCGAGAGAGACCCTGAGTGAAGGCGGTGGGAGTCATCAAGGTCTATGAGAGCTCTGAGGGCCGCGTCAGCCACCGAGCACTATCACCAACTGTTGTTGTATGGGCCATTCAAAACTTGTTAGGTGTTAAGAAGTTTTACCTTCTGCCATTTAAAGACTTCCTACAGTTGAAACAGTCATTCCAGAGTTGCCATGTTGCCTGGAAAGACTATTAGAGCACAGTTGTATCACTCCTGTATATTATTTAGATCTGCCATACTACTTCCACTTAAACCCAAACATTTCACCAGTGAAAGAGAAAATAGGAAATACAAATTGCTATCTTGTAGAGATGGATGTGTAATTCTGAGTATGCCCAGAACTGTAAATTTAAGAAAATAATCCCAGGGACATCTCTTCAGTAAAGTTTCACTGCAACAAAAAAATGTCAAGTCTGAAAGTTCAGTCTGAAACTTCTTATTCCTTTCAAACAGAACAAACTTACTGATTGACATGCATGGGTGATTCTCTGAAGTTACGGGTTAGTCTTGCAGCAGAAGGGTGTGAATTTTATGCTATTCACAGAGTTTCAGTTTGGACCCATGCTAAAGATTATTCACTAAAGGAAACCGAGAGAATATAACAGGCGTTCTGCTTGTAGTGAATTTTTAATGTAGTTAATATTGGCTTATTTTGTGTAAATAAACAAGAACTGAGAAATCTAAGGGTAGGCAGAGGTCAGATTTTGTCATTTAGGGTCTGTTCCTAAAAGGCCTCTTCTCTCAAATAGTACCTTATACAGAATGCACAAAAATGAAAGTTTTAGTCAATTAAGTTTGTTTAGATGACATTATGGGGATAAGCCCAAATTCAGCAAGTGTTATCCTAGTGTTCAGAGACCTTGTACTTAGGCAGTCAGCCAGAATCTATCACCATGGCTTCACAACAATCAAGGCCTTGACAAGTTTTATGTCTAAAGAAAACCAGTTAGTCAATTAACAGTTGAAGACTTCAAAACATCTTTTTGTTAGTATGACACTGATTCAAAAGATAAAAGACCAAGCAAATCTTTTCAATAGTTTTCTGTTCTTTTCTCCAAATCTTCTGAGGAGGAGGAACGACAAAAAAAAAATCCAACACCAAATCCTGCTAGAACACATAATAGTTAACTGGTAGCCAGTCGTATAGAGTAACTCTGCCATTAGCAATTGGTACATTTCCTCTAAAACAGAAAGAAACTTTCAATAGAATTTACCATTTCAGAATTGAGTCTTCTCTTTAATTGGATGTCGCCATTTAATTTGGAATGCAATAGTTTTTCTTTTATTGCATTCTGATCCATGCCAGCTTTGACAGAGAGAGTGAGCAACATAATGCTCATATGCCACGCTAAGAGCCACACTCTGTTGTGGCTTTGCACTTCAGAGACCCTAAATTGTATAAAATTTGTTCATTAAAAAGCTTCATTACAGCAGTTGCTGTAATGCAGTGTTAGAGGTAATGCAATAATTGAAGGAGACACAATCGCTTTTTGCAAAACCTCGTTTTGAACTCTGTGAAGGGAGTTCCTGTCTTATTTTCAAGACATTGTCTGCCCCAACTTCTCTTCATATTCGTTAGCTAGCTCAATCAAATATAGCTGTGCTTAACATAGAAGCTCCTTCATGGAATTCTGTGGCCCTGGCAATACAGAAAACCAGACTGCATCATCATAGAGATGTCTCTCATCCTGAAATCTAACAAGATATATTTTTCTAGAGAAAACATATGGTTCTGATTCCTAACGTTGCTCAGAATTCACTGCCATAAATTCCATGAAGCACCCTCCAAATATTATAACGAGGCTCACAATAGCCATCATGTAAGTACCTGCATACACACTGCCTTTTAGATTTGCTTTGCTTACGTTGACTCCCCCTAAGCAGCCACCTGAATGCCTTCTAGAACAGCCAAGGATTTAGGGTGTGCTGGTTAAGAACCTCTTAAAGAAAATGTGGTCCCAGTACGTGCCTGTCCAACCCCGCTGACATCAGCAAGTTCATGAAAGAACATACACTGTTTGCTGGAGGCAAATTCAGTGCTTTTTCTTAGTCGCCTAAATTTGGGAAAATATCCCTATTACGATTAGTGTTAAAACAGAAACCAGTGCTAACATGTTGCTGGACTCTGCTTTCTATTGGAATTCTGCTATCCTACTGTTCTCACAAGCAGTGCTGTCTTCCAAAATGACACTGTTTACTTGGTACACAAGAGCTCCAGCTACGTAGACGACCTGGAATATAGGATTCAGATCATCAAATACAGTGTGTATAACATCTGCAGACCTTACCTTGGGTTTAAGAATGTTCTATGTAGATGTTTAAGATACAAAGCCAGACAAAAAGTGTATTCTGCCTGAGTTTCAACACCAATCTGGAAAATCTTTTGGCCTAAAGCTGCCCAGGATCCCTCCACTGCAGACCACCTTTTTAAAAAATTATTATTTTTGGACTATCTTGCTTCCTTTATCAGTGAGCATATCTGCAGCTAAACTCATTCTCCTGTTGCAAAATATTGCATAGACTTTCCCCTCTTCCATGCAGAGAATCAACTTCTGTCCTTTGATTGCATCTGTCCAAATAGTTTTAAACCTCTTTCACTTTTTCTGTCTCGTTTCAGTAATTGTACTGAAAGGCATTTGCAGAAAAGATTGATGAAGCATCTTTCAGCAGCCATCAACTTTCTGAATATATAACTTGCTTATCTAGGGGTCAGTCATGAAGATCAAAAAGTCTCTTCACTCCTGTCATGGTAGTAGCTTTCTCAGTAGGGAGACTCCAATGCATTACACAGTGCCAGCATTTTCAGAGAAACCACCTCAATGCATCAGCCAGAATTCATGAGTTGCATTTAAATAGATTCCCCAAACATCATGGAGCCTATGGTAGAGGGCAGATTAGGGACAGCTTGTAAGAGAACCAAGAAATTATATGTCCTTAGTCCTTTTGTCCTTGTTAACACGAATAGTGGTTACTCAAGTCCATGGAGATGACTTCAGCTCTTTAGGTTAAAGGTCTTTCTTTCCACAAAGCTACCATTACTCCATCATTCTGGCTGATAGCCTCTCCACCTTGTAGTGCTAGAAAGGGACTTTTTTCTATGCATAAATTACATTAAATTAACCATCGCTGGCAGGTGGGTGGTGAAATTATATATTTTTAGTGAAGCCAGCAGTTGGGATTTTCAAGGGCACTCTTCTTTTAGTATCAACAGGAATATCAGTGAAAGAATGTACACCCTGAAACATTCTGCCTTTGCATTTTCTTTTTGGCTGGAAACCAAATTGCTGTCAAAAGGTGCAGCTCATCAAGAGAGGAAGCCTTTGTTGTGCTTAATTTCAAAGTTATAAAACATAAAACTGTGAAACTGTGGTAATAACATTTCAGCCAACTTAAGCACGGATGCAATATATTACCAAATGTTTCCTGAAGCAATGAGGATTCAGAGTGTGGTTTCCTGTTTTTGCCTTTTCTTTTTGCCCCAGCTGTTAAATTTTTTTGGTGAAAAATAAACTTTTTAATCCTTTATCTTCAAGGATATGTTTTCATTAACTTGGGTCTAGAGCTATTTGAAAAAACAGGAGAAAACGTTTATCACTCTTTTCATTTGATGAGTTGAAATGTTGCTGGAAATACCAACATTTCAACATGTGAAACATTTTCATTAACTTCACCAGTGTCAACAGAGACAGGCTCTGCAAAAAGTCAGAGGTGGTAGATCTATGCCCAGCAGCCACAGTATATTGGAAAACTAAATCAGCCTGGTAAATCTGTCCCCAAGCCACAGGGCAGAATTGAGTTGCAAGCATTAGAGTTGTCCCCTCTTTCCCAATCCACAGTATAAGCTCTCCTGAAAGAATCCACTTTCCAGAATGTTTCACCCATCAGTCATTACAAACAAACAAACAAACAAACAAACAAACAAACAAACAAACAAACAAGAAGGAACGTAGGCTTCCCAAAACGTCTCAGGCTGGGTGACAAGAATAGCCAAGTGATGAATCATTTTTAAGAAATCTTGGCTGTGATCATTGCTGCAACACATTTGGAGATAGAATCACAGAACGGTTTGGGTCAGAAGGGACCACAAAGGTCATCCAGTCCAACGTCCCCTGCAGTGAGCAGGGACATCTTCAACAAGATCAGGCTGCTCAGAGCTCCATCCATCTCTATCCCCAAATCCCTGGATAGTCTAGGCCTGACCTAGAACATCATTCTAGTATATGTGTACATGAATACAGTTCCTCTTGGGGTTCCCACTGCTTCATCGGCCAACTGAAATATTTTGAGGTGGACAGTGGAGTTTTGCTGGATAAAAGCTAAGGGAAAAACAAAAGTTCACAAATTCACTATAAAAGTTCACATTTACCCATGATCATTTTATAACCCAGCATAATTCACATATAAAGTAATTGGATATGTTTCTATGAAATCCACTGGGAAACAACTTGGAGGGGGGAGAGGTTAAAAAAACAAAAACAAAGGAGAAAGTTAGTTCTATTACACTAAAACATGCAACTTCAATTTTTTAAGCATGCAAACCTTCATTACAATTGAGCACATGAACCAAGATTTAATCAACTGTAGTTATCAAATTCAGCCAGTGATGAGCCACAAGCTCTGAAAGGCTCTGTTTGACTGGTAAATGTAACATTTCTTTTCATTTCATAGAATCATAGAACAGTATGGGTTTGAAGGGACCATGGAGGTCATCCAGTCCAACCCCCCTGCAGTGAGCTGGTACATCCTCACCTTGATCAGGCTGCTCAGAGACCCATCCAACCTGATCTTGAATGTTTCCAGGCATGGGGCATCATTTGTACAATAAAAGCAGTAATATAATTTTATGTGAAACATGAAAAAAATTATTGCAATGCAGAGCCACCCTCGCTCCCAAGCAGAGAGCTTGGCCCTGGTCCTTCTCTCCCTGGGACTGCAGGCATGGTTTCACAGATACCTCTGATTTACATGATGTAAATCACCATGCCCTTTTGTATCCAAAATTTTTGTATCCAAAGGCTCAGTGTGCCCTTTTGTATCCAAAATTTTAGCCGGCAGCAATCTGATGGCTGATTACCACCCTCCCTCTCCCCTTCGTTCTTTATAACTGGGTTTATAATGAAAACGTTGATGCAGCCTTAGCTATGGCAACATTAGCATTTGCCATTATAATTAACAGATCCTTTTTCCCTCTGTGATTTCCATGCATATACTCTTCCCGGTGCAGTAATTACAGATGGTATAGCCCGTAACATATACATTCCCTAAACAACAAATACATTCTCTTTAGAGTATCTCTCTGATAAATTTTATTTAAATGTAAAAGGTAATGGGCAGAAAATGTAGTTTGCCTGCAAGTTTCCTTTATGGTTGTTTGACTGTCACTTTTCTGCAGATTTATGATAATCATTCTTGCAACAAAAACGTTTACTTCACTGTCTAAATAATAAGGTAATTTGTTACAGCTAATTACTCAAGTGCTTCCTTAATCTCAATTAAAAGATCCTGGCTGATTTTCTCCATTTCTGCGCAGTATGTTCCAGAAGATCTCGTTAATGTATTCCCAATCACATATTTGTTAAGGAATGCATGGTCCATGCAAAGCTGAAATGCTAAAATACATAGCTGTAATCTTAAACAATGATTTATTGTGACATGGGATGTGGGACATTTCCACAGCTTTTGTGATTGCAGTAATGAAGCTGTAAACCAAATAGCATGAAATGAAGCAAGGCCTTACAATTTAATCAGCTCGTAAACAGATCTACTGCATCAAGCAAATGACATTATTATCCATCCGAAGTAAATCATGCTAATCTCAGGAGATAAAATCAACATCATTAATGGTCACATGTCATATTCATCAACACTAAACCATCCCTTTTGACAGATTAATCCTAACTACAGCTCCCACGATGTATGGTAATAGGGCTTGGAGCATACATTTCATTCAGCAGCAAGGCTAACCAGCACTCTTAGGCTGCTATTACAAATAATTTTTTTATTGATTTACATATTTTAAAATGCATTTAAGGTGAGGTACCATTAAAAATCCTGTCACTATCACATATTTCTTCCTCACATTCTCAGCCCGTACTAACAGAAACTAGAAACTAAACACTGTATACCATATAAATACTTTCTTTAACATGCCGTTAGTGGTAATTAAGGATTCTGCCTGTGTTTTTCATTCGGCAACGACAACATGTGCCCTTTTTAATAGGGTTTAAAGAACTATTGATAGTATTATTGTAATATCTCATTTGTAGTGCGGTAGTGCATAGTGCCCCTGGTCATGGATCAGGGCTCCATTAAACCAAGGAGGACCCTGAAGACTTTATTATCCACTATCCCATAATTAACAGAACTTGAAAAACAAAGCTGCATTTATAACATTCACTCTTCATTGCAGTTTGTTGTGTCCCATACACTGGTTGTGTATTTCTGCACCGACTCCAGCCTCTGCCTATTGCCCGTTTGTTCCAAACACAAACTATATTTATTTATCATGGAACTGACCCTGTACCAATGCTTTTGAAAAGTGTCCACTATTCAAAGTGTCACTTCCCTTGAACAGGCACTGAATTATATTGACAGGCACATTATCAAGGGCTGCTGACTGACAGAATGAATGACTGCGGCTCCATGCCGCATTGCCAGTCATTGACTGAGTGGGAGCAAAAATTATCCACAACCTTTGTAGCTCTAAAGGGCGCTGAATTAGGGCTAGAAAGGAAGATATATGCAAGCGATTTACTAGCACAGCATTTATCAGCTTAGTACAAACATCTCAACTATTACCCAAACTACTTCACTAATGCAGTAATTCATTAATGGTTTATTCTCTCTCCCGAAATTATTTTTTTTAGCATTCCTTTTATGCAATTATTAATGTCATGCTATTTAATATGTGTTTATGCTTCACCAGGGAAGTGTTTGGGGTAATAATTTTAAAAGCAACCACTGCCTTCTGCGTTTGTTTTGAAGCCAGCATGTGTTAAGATGCATCTTAGTCAGATTGTAAGGCAAAAACAACATTAGAGACTGCCTGTGGCTGATGCACAGCAATCAGAGAGCTTGGTTAAGAGAAAAGGCAGAATACTTCCTGTACTGTGATGGGCCTTTCGGAAAACACTAAACTAACCACAAAAGCATTTAATTTATTTGCCAGAATAATTTATTAGCTGGACTTAATTTTGATGGACATAATAGCAGCTTGAAGGAGTAGACCACAAAGATATCCTTTTTTGAAAAAAATCACATCTATTGACTTGACTAGAACACGGTAATAAAATGTTTCAATAAGCACAGTAATTTCAAAACCTCGAAGTACTAATGTCAAATTTACTGGAATCCACTAACCTTTAAAAACCTTTCATAGATTTTATCGCTTACATTGTCACATCTCTTCCTAAGGATCCTTAAGGATCTATCTCTTCTATCTATGGTTTGTTTGTGATGTTGGAGTTGTGAAGACTTACCCTTTTCTGCCACTGCCCTTCTTACTCTCAGCACTCATCCTTGAGGCCCTGCATAACAAGTTGCTTCATCTCTGACAGGCTGCAGACATCTGTGGAGCTCATCAGTGATGGTGGTCAGAGGACTGAAAGTATGAAGAATAACAAAACCCCCATCATTCTCATAGGATGTTTGCTACTACTTAATGTCATAGTGAGGTCAGGGCATCATTGAGCTAGTCCTCCTCCAAACCTGTGTCCTAGTACCTTCTACACTTATCTACTCTTACAAAGGTTTACTCATAAAGCCAAGATGACAGTAACCTGTACTTAGAATCACAGAATTGTTAAGGTTGGAAAAGACCTCTAAGATCATCAAATCCAAGAATCAGCACAACATCAACCTGCCTGCTTGGAGGTGTATGATTGAAGAAGGCAAAAGAAACCAACCTGTTTCTCAAGCAATACAAGGACTTCGTGGTGGTATAAGTGCACACATAAAGTAGTTTTGCAACCACAGCTATAGTGGAATGAAGTAACGGGGAAAACCAGTCCTTGATGTAGCTGTAACACCGACATTTTCCAGTGTAGACCAAGTCCTAGTAAAAAACTATACTTGTGCAAAAATAATTATAATCTAAATAGACAAAGGATGTATTGTTACACTTTTATCTTCAAGAAATAAAGTAATGAAAACATACAGTAGGCAAAAGTCAGCAGGAGTGCCTCAATAGCTCACTTTCATGCCTACTGGGGTATGGATTAGGACCACCATTAGAGGGATAAGGACAGCCTCATAGGACTAATTGATAATTAAGAGTAACTTGATGTATTATTCATATGATTTGGTCCTCCCAGAGAACAAGTTTTAAATAACTATATGATAAGAAACTGCTCTGAGAATGTTGTATAAGGAGTTTAGCAGTGGGACTCACATGAGAACCACTACTGTTGTACTAAAATACCACATCATCTTAATTATTTTTTTAGCAGAAGACTTATTAAATACAGCATTAACTACTGATGTAATTACAGAGAACTTGTTAATCCATTTGTTTCACTTTAGAAATACAGCTGTAATAGGAAGCCGTGCTTATTTTTAATAAGTCCTGATAATATTCTCTCTGTTTAAAGAGCTCCACATTGAACTCATATAGATAACTGGTTCAGTCTCAAAATGATAAAACATGTCAAGATATAAAGATGATTTCATTCCTTAAAAATGAAAAGAAGACATGATTTAAAATACCATGCTTTGGTTGCATGTACAAGATTCCTAAAACAAATCATCCAAAATAAACTATACTATTTAGGAGCTATTTGAAAGGAGATGAGCTAAAAAACTGCTCTGAAAACTCATGATAAAAGCTTAAGAACAGAAAGCATCTTAATTTTTATGCATATATAGTTTACTGTGTAATGTTTATAGTAACATAATAAACCAATCTACTAACAACATACTGTAAACCAAAGTTTTAATGCTGGTAACTTTGCTAGTTAGAAACTCGTAATATTAGCAGTCATCAGTGAGGAAATAACCGTTAAATAGTTGAGTATAATGGAGGCAACTAGTAGATGCAGGATACCCAACCCTGGAATAAAAGGCTGGATTATCTTGCATGTAAATGGATGCTGAAGGATACTCAAAGCAACAGAAAACAGAGTTGTTATTTTACTATCGTGATACACTGGTGAAAATGATGATGGAATATGCACTACTGGACATTCAGGCCCTACATTTCTCTCTGCTATGTTGTCAATCTAACTTTGGCTCAGGTTTGTAATAACTTGTGAAACAAAGTCCTTATGTTCTCACCTGCCCGCCAGCATGGAATGAGTTGCTGGTTATTGAACTGTAACTAGAAGGCTGTATTGGAAATCTAGAATGC
This sequence comes from Phaenicophaeus curvirostris, assembly GCF_032191515.1. Classification (NCBI taxonomy): domain Eukaryota; kingdom Metazoa; phylum Chordata; class Aves; order Cuculiformes; family Cuculidae; genus Phaenicophaeus; species Phaenicophaeus curvirostris. Next base: position 21,092,929 of record NC_091400.1, on the reverse strand, counting down.
TTCAAAAAGTCAGTGTAAAGGATACAGGCTGAAGCAATTATTAGACTACATGGAGAGTTTATATTATTATAATAAAGAACAAAGAAGCCAAGGGAATTAGCATAAGATGGATATGCAGAGTTCAATCTGTAACATCAATAATACAGTGAAAAAACTAGTGGAATATGCCTCAAATGTGTATTTAGTGGAAGAGCAGCATTAGCTCAATAAAGCTATCAAGGCAAAAGAGACTTTATGAACACAGTGAAAACCTCCTGACAGCGGATTTCCCTTTTGTCCATTTGGCAGGTAAAATGCAGTAGGTCTACACACCTATGCGGTGACAAACTGGTGCCTGCTTGTGATCCACAGCCCTTCTTTGAACCAGCTTTTCCTGATGGGTAAGATACATCAGCACTGTCTGGGTGTCATAGAAGAAAATCCTGACCTTGTAAAGCTGACACCTTGATTTTCATCAGAGCTGATTGTAAGGCTTCTCATTTAGAGAGACATAAGATTATGGTGCATATAAACAAGGGGAGCAGTGTCACATCTGAAACTCAAATCTAAGGAAATAAGAAAACACTTTCTTATATTCACTGTATGTAAACACCCAAAATGCACATAGCTCATCTGTTTGCAAAACTAGCCCCTCTCATTTTCTCATCTGTAAACCTAACAGTGACAGAAACATGGACTTGAACATAGAACTTCAACTATAATTTTCTTGGGTTGAAGAAGAGGGGAATCCAGACTGAAGAGTAGAGAAAAAATACAGCCTTGTTAAAAGTGTATTATAAAAACATACTAAACTGCACAAAAATTTGTTGCTGCACTCTTGGCTTGAAAGTTTCCTTTCAAAGTTTTCTTCTCCCCCAGAGTAGTTGGAGAGATCCCATGCAAGCACAGGGATCCTTGCAGTTATTTAAGATACTGTGAAGACAACAGAAGGTAGAAAAAGCCTCACTTTTTTTGTAGTTTTAGGCAACCTTTGTCATAAAGTGAATTAGTTAATTTTGAATTCTTAAAAAAGGCCTACCTATGCTCCTGTGTTATTTTTCTTTTCCTTCCTTCTGAATGTCAGTTCTTATGTCAGATTAAAAAAAAATCAGTTTATTATTGCCTCTTCGTGTATACAGAAGATGACCAAAGCGCACTCATGATGATCCATTTCTTAGCTGTTAACAGGGGAGTTAAAAGACACTGGAAACACTTTTTATACTGTTTGGATGACAACAGGGTCTTGAGCACACAAACTCGAGAAGACTGATTGGCTTGAATGGATTCGCCATAGTTATCTTAAAAGCACTTCCAAGCTTATACAGATTCCCTAGCTCTTCATTTTAATGTGAAGTTCTACTCTGAAAAGCAATCCTCAAAGCAATACGTCTGTCTTGAATTAGTTTTATTTATGTTGGTAATGCATGCTCCTTTTAGTAGCTCAGTTAACTTTGGGTTCTGTGTAATACTCAGAGGGCGCTTGAGTATTCAGGGTCTGGAATCACGACTGTCTTCTTAACTAAATCTCAAAGGAATGATCAGATAGCATCTGGCCTTTATGAATCAATGTAAGGTGGCTGCTAGGAAGGAAAGCACAGTCCTTTGTTCCCACTTCCTTTTGCATAGGAACAGCCATGACATAACCAGTGACCAGAATCACTGCCTCCTAGCTTCACCTGCAGCAGGTAATGCAGTGGCATGGCCTTACCAGTCTTTCAAACAGGCTAGTGAGCTACGCAACCACAGAAGTGACATCTAAGCCCTTGGGAAACTGTGCCTGAGCCACCAGAATGAATTCTTCGTGAAGCTCCTGAGGCAGCACACTCCTCCCTTTCCATCCTCTGCCAAGGAGGCACTGCATCTCTGGGACCTTCTAGACCATGATCCAACTAGAAACTGTCCTGTCTGACTTGCATTTCACTTGGGTTGGGATATAGAGAAGTCCTCTTGTAAATGGAAAACATTTTGACTAAAAGCAGTCAAACTGCAGCAAGTAGCAAAGTCCACAAGGCTTTTTTTCAGTGTCATTTGGTAGAGGGAAAGAAAAAAACCTCCAAGGAGAGTGTATGAGTCATGGGACTGGGTTTCCAGAGGGCTCTTTGGGATTCTTTTAGACCAAGGGCTTTCTAACACTGTCAGAGCAGGGGCTGCGTGAAACTCCGCAATTTTGACTGTCATGCTATTTTTCAGTTCCAGCTTTCATCACTTTGTGCCTTTTGTGTCTAACTTTGCCTCCGCTTAAGTGGTTGTCAATGTAGAATAAATCACATGAAGAATACTTAGGGCCATGCTCTTTGCCCAGCCCACATAAGAGAGGAAGGAGCTAAATTCTGAGAAATAGAGGGGTACATTCACCTCCTCAGCATGGCTATTGAAATCCTGGAGAGCAAACTGATAAGCTGGAGATGAGAAACCCTTTCTCTAGCATGTACTCCACTCAAATCCATGAGGACTCACAGCCCTCTACTGCTTTTTAGAATAATAGGAAAAGAATCTGCTTCATCTTTTAAGCACAATGCATGAGTAAAAGAAAGTAAAAATGAATGTATTACACAATGCATGAGTAGCTTCAGTACAAATTAATGTATTGTGATGGGTTTAGGGGACAGAGGGGTATCCAGAGTTGGATCTGGAACAGACAAGCCAGTGATTCATGGTTTTCAGTAGTAAGGCCAATGATTCTTGAATTCCAGCCTTTGCAACTGAGCTTTCCCATTCATTCTTTTTCAGATGCAAAATATTGCAGACATTCTTTCCTTAAGGGACACATGCTAAGAGACATTGAGACTAGCTAGAAAACTGGAAATGTAAGCACTGAATTCATTACTTCTCAGGGCAGGACACAAACTAGGCTCTTAAGGTACATTTTTAAAGAGAAAGTAATCCAGTGTCCTGATTCTGACTTGAACTAGGGCACAGGAAGCTAATGGAAGTTGAAGACTCTACAGAGGAACCAGCTTCACAGTAGGAAAAGTTTATTTTGTTATTATTAGCAGACTGAGGTGTGCTGATTATTTTATTCCTGGTATTTTGCCATCTCTTTTAACACGCATTTCCACAAAATGACTAATGAGAAGGGGGTTTTGAATGAAGCTCAGTTGGCACAGATTCCAACTCTGATCATAGGGAAATGATTTACTCTTCCATTACATGGTCAAGGCACACCCCAAAGTGCTGTAGTCTTCTCTTCCCATGTTAACCTAGCAGGAATGGCCAACTAATAAACATAAGAAAGTAAGTGTCTGGTGAACTTTATAGTCAGAAACTGTACACAAAAGTCTTCAGGCAATCACATTCCCTTCATTATTTGTGTGCTGCTCCTGAAGACTCTTTATGGAATCACTTTTCAGAAAGGTATTTCAACACCAATGCTACAAATAAAAAAATATAACTCCCCTCTTCAATAGCTGACATTAGGCGTGACACATCAACTTCAATCCTTCGTCTAGTGAGTATTTAAATCAACTCTGCAACAGAAAACAATCTGGTGTAATGTTGAGCTAGACAAACCTCATTAAAACATGAACCTTAAACAACTGTGAGACTGCACTGTTGCCTACACACTAGTCCTGCCTACGTAACCCACATGATGGTCTGTTGACCATGAACTCTTCACCTTGATCTGCCTCACACTTCCTAACTCCAAAACATCACTTTCTTCCTCTCTTACCCCCCTTAATTCCTCTGTCCCTCTGATCATAGAAATCCCCTCAGTAACTCTTACTCAACACTGGAAAGCATCTGTATCCCGGATCGTCACATCCCTTGCTGTTGACAGGACTGTATCCCACAGTTCAGCAGCACTGGGGCTATCCCTGCATCTATGGAGTCAGAAGCGATTTTGCCACGGACAATAATGAGCACAGGATGAGGACCACGCAGCAAATTTGGTATTACATCCAGGTGTATTTTTAGGGTAAAGGTATTTTTCACTGAAAGTAAATGGCAGGGTTTCAGCATCCAGAGCGTATGTTCTTCCTAACTCTGTGCAAAAAGCTTTTTTCTTTAATTGTACTTTTGGTTCAAGTGCACAAAATTAAGTGGAGCAGTTAAAAACAGGCAAGTAACATACCTGATGATTTACCATATTTTATTTATGTTATTATATAGCTATTAGATGTAATATTGTCTGCTCCTGTCACTCTCTGCAATGTGTTTGATGATTCGGGGAATAAATAAAACCTGGGGTTAGCAAATAAATGAGAGCAGAATTGGCAGCACACCAAGCCTGCTTTATTTGACTGAGAGAGAGATGTGTTACATGGCCTGTTTGTTTAAATTATGCCAAGAGCTGAGATACACCAGGTGTTTTAGACCATGGAGTAGAGCCCTTGAAATGTTTGCAAAAATCAGATTTCTGTTTACTGCTTTGCCAGAACACAAACCCAGAAGGTTTACACGGAGAAGTTGAAAGAATAGGAATCTGTTCTACTATTTCCCTATCATTCTTATCTATTAGAGATGCAGAAATGTCACATATGTACTCACAGTAACTGTCCAGCCCCTCTGTGTCTCTCTGAGATAGAATCTGTGGTATATGCAATTAGGTAAAATTATTTTAATGATTGTTCTGAAATACCACAACACAATTCTCTAATACAGATCAAACCATCCTGTCTTTACTCAACTAAACTTGCCTTAAGTTCAGCAGATGGGAGCAGAGTCTGACAGAAATAATCTGTCAAGGTTTCCTCCCTCCCACCCCCCTTCCCCTTCCATCAGGAGTAGCAAGAGAGAGTGGGTTGAAACCAAGGAGATCCTGACCTGTTCTTTCCCAAGGGTTGTAGAAGTACACAGCTCCAATGCCACAAATGGACCTTAGTAAAGACGATGTAGCACAAATGAGACTTAAAACTGTTAAGTTTCACTTATGGCCATACTGAAGATGTGGTCAGGTGTTTGCTGCAGAGGTGGGCCACCAGCTTTGGGTGGGCCACCAGCAGTTTGTGCTGCTCTCCACAGCATCCTGCAGAGTAGGGCAGGGGACTGATCCTCATCCACTGCATTGCAAAGTCAGTCAAGGTACTTTAACCTACCCTAGAAGACTGTTTGAAGTAATCCACTCAACTTTGCACTGCTGTGGGGGCAATAACCTTTGGCAGGAGAAGAGGTGAAACTATAAGGTGTTTTGTCTTAAGCTGGTAAAGCAGTTCCTGCAGTGAATGTCAGACCACAGCTTGAGTCAGATTCAAAACCTACAGAGAGATAGAGGTGAGAAGTAGAGATAAAGAGGGAGAGAGATGAGGGGGGCGGTTGGAGAGAGAAAGACAGAGAGAGACAACCAGAGAGAGAACCAGCGATAGACTACTTGTTCGCTCTTTAACTCTATGATCAGTTACCAGCCCTCTGAGCAAAACATATCTGTCTACCAACAAAATCAAGGCTAATGCATGTGAGGCTTCTTTAGGTTTCACTCAGGTCATTTATTTGTCTTAGTGATTTTCTTCCCTTCCTTGAATAGAAAAAGATTACTTTTAAAAAACAACTGCAGCAGCGGTGACATGAGTTATCTTCCAACCAAAGTACATTGTCTAGGATTCAGTTATCTCCGAGACTGCCTTTTCCTCTGTATCTTCTAGTGGTTATAACTTACAACTGCCTGGAGTGCTTTTTTTGTCTGGTTCAAACATCCTGATGGACAAAACATTCCTACTGACTCTCTCTGGAACTCACTCTCTCTCTTGAAGCCTGCCAAAGCCTGAGATTCAGCATGCACAAAACACACCGCAAGTGAAGTCTGCTTAATCTCACTTCGCATTTAGCAAGAGGATGTTGGGATCGTCCCAGAAAAATGCTGAGAGGTTTGTGTTGATCTAATGAAGATGACAATAATGCCATGCTTACTTGTATATAGTGCTTAGAGTGGCTGAGATGGAATAAATAAAGAAAGGAGATCCTTAGTATAAATTCCTAATTCCAGCAAAGCCAGAGGTAAATCTGCAACTGACTGTAATGGGAGCAGCATTTTGTCTCTGCGTTTTATCCATTAGCATATCTGTATGTGATCAGTCCTCTGCCTGTATAAGAGATACTGAGATTACCGTTGTACAAAGAAATACATGCATTTTTAAATATAATTTTCCTCAAAAATTTCTTGATGAGAAAGTCAAGAATCCACTTGTTCTCCATTAATATCGGTACAAGTATTAAACACAGGATGTATTATACATATGAAAATTAGCCAATGCTTATCTCATTGCTGAAGTCTTTTAAAACCATTTTTAATGGTCTTGCAAGCAAAATAGACTCAATGGGTCTGATCTACTGATGTGTTCCTCCATTTATATGTCAGTGCAACCCCATTGATTTTTGTGCCATTACAGCAGCGTAAAAATGAAATAACACAGAGTTGCATCAAACCCATTCAGAGACTGACTGATAGTCCTGCTCAGAAATCAGATGAATTAAGGAAAGCAAAATACATTGAGAGGAGGTGATGTTCCAGCTGCGCTGTAGTGGGAGGAAGGATCACACACTGTAACAAATAAGCTGGTTTCAATGATAAAACACGTTTCACAGTGGAGCAATGATGTGAAATGTCAGGACTACATGTGATTTGTTTAAAAGCCTCATCATTGTCTAAAAATAGCCTCTAGCTTGTGGTTTTTCTGAACTCTACAGGTCCTCAATTCTGCATCTCTGTTTCTTCACAGGATAAAGTTTACTAAGCGTGGGTTGCCCAGGCAGTAAGATTTGTTGCTCTGGGACTTGAGACCTAATCTAATTTTAGTAGGCTCTATGCTTCCACTTAGAGTGGTAAGGCAGAATATTGAATGAGCTGTTTAGTTGTGTTGCAGCCACGCGTTTGCACTGGTTACAAGGTTCATTTTCATAATTCTTTAAATGACTGCCCTTCACCCTAACACGAAAGCAAACCTTATTCCATTAAGCCCTCGGTTCACCCAAGCTACTAAAAAATGGGCCCTCTGTATATTCTAAAGTTTAGTTCCCATTAGCCAGCTGTTTGGTTAGGGTAATTTAAACCAAAACAGGGCTATTGCTTCTCTTTAAATAGGTGCTGTAGGCCACAATATGTTGTGGGCTTAAACTGCGTTATATCACTTTAAGACATAAGTCTCAAATGTGAGAAAAATGGGAGTGATAAAATAAGACCAACATTGTTTTTGACTTAGTTTGAACAAAGGTGCAGAAAATCAATGAGCCCTGGAGTAGCCTAAATGCTTTGTTAGCCTTTTACTACAACATTATATATTACATGCAAATAATAGCACAAATTTAATGCTACTATTCATGTCAAGTGATTTCTTTGAATCTATATTTTATATTTTACAGATCTTGAACAGTAACGTTTTTCTTTTTAGTGCAAAGTTGCTCAAGGTTCACTGGAGACTCTTTTAAATTGCTGCTTTCAGAGAAATAACAATGTAAAATGACATTATGATGTATAGCACCCTTCTAAAGACTTGAACCAGTGCAGCAGCAAGAGCCACTAAAACCTCTGGGAATGAAGCAATCTCCAGAGCACCATTGTCCAATTGTCCTAACTGGATCATTTTTAATTAGTTTCAATTAATTTCAAGTGACAGCACAGTGAAATATCAAATCAGAAAGCACAGTAAAAGACACTGGAATTGGGAAATTATTATCATTAGATAGTTTCTCTATCATGGGCAATATATTCTGGATCTCAATATTACCTGCCTTAATCTATACCATTTTGCATTAATTTGTTTCTATAATAAAGATAAGGTGTGCAATGATGTTTCTAAGGGACAGACAGAACCGACACACATCTGGCTAACAAGTCATACAGATCCTTTTTCCTTTGGAGAGATTAACTATCAGTTCTACCAGCTATTCCTGTTATGGAATATAATGGTTTAGGCTCACGGAGACAACTTATCAGTTGTCTCCAAATTATCCACATTTTTGCCCCATCCTGTCCCAATGGGTAGGTTATTCCTGCAGGGGACACAGAAGATCCAAGATGAGACACAGTCCTTATCAGAGATTTACCCCTCAGTGAAGGCATGTCAGAAATCCCACATTTGTCAGTGCTGGAAGCATCCAAATGAAGGGATTTGGCTACCAAGACATGACACAGTATCTATGAAGTCTCCAGGCAACTCTAGCCTTGCAGCAGATACCCCATCCCTGATTGCCCTGGCATGAGTAACCTGTACCCAATTCTGCATGGCTTGAAGGTCAGGAACTGCTGGCTCTCCTCCCTCCTGATCAGTGCAGTCGGAGCATTAGGGAGTTCACACAGAGGTTTGCTGTATCCTAAGGCTAGAAGAAATACACACCAGAGAAGCGGCTGTCTTTTCTTCTGTGTCTCCTTAGCACTATCAATTGGCACCAATATGTCTTAGAGATATAGCCAGAAGTGCTATAGATCATGCATATCGCACCACAGATACGTCACTGAATTTAGAATACTGAATTATGCTCTTAAGTGTTTCGATTTTGTAGATATTGTCAGACCATATCTATGACAAATTAAAATGCTACATCATCTATTCTTGACACCACTACAGGAAAAATACGTCTATGAGGTTAAATAGGGCCAAATCTTCAATAAGGTTATTTTAATGACAAGATATACCTCTACAATTCAAAGTGCAAACCAAACACTCTCAACTGAACTTAATATGAATGAGAGAAGCTAAATCATTGTCTGCAGAGACTGAAAACCTACATTGACAACATAATAGGCAGTGTTTCCTATTCTTCGTGCCAGTGCCCTTCCATCACAGCCAGAAGGGAAAATGTCCTCAAGGAACTGGCATTTGCCCACCCAGTCCTTGCTCACAGCACCGAACCTGCCCGAAGGGGCTGGGGTGGTATCATGAGGTGCTTGTTCCCTTCCCTGCCAGCTCCTCTACACATGAACTAAACTAACTGACTTACTTCAGTTCTCAGATGACAGCTACTGGTATAATCAAAGAACTTACAAACAGCAGAGAGGTGGGGGAATGCAGGCTCTGTAGTCTCTCTTACAAACACTATCTTATTCCATCTTGCTGTGATTACTTGCAAATTCCACATACTCTTACTCAGATTTTCACAATTTGGGAATTTCATCATGAAGATGACCAATCTAGGGGACTGGGAACCATCTGAAATAATAACAGTCCTTTTCTGAGCATTAATGTGTTCATGTGATAGGTGGGTCAGTAAGGAAAATCTGCTGTTATAGTTTCACCACTGTTTGCCAAAAAATGTGATATAGGAACCTGTGTAATTCTCAGAAAGAAGTTTGCACTCCCACTTCTGTTATCAAATCATGTTTATATGTTGAGAATATTTAATTATGCTTATGAAGTCAAGGAATCTACTAATTATCAAATTATTTCATGCTGACAAATATGATAACTAAAAATATGGGAAGACTCCTATGTAGATTGACTTCTTATTATATCCTGTATCTATCTAAACCCCTTTATCCTCGCAGCTCAAAATGTCTATATTTGTTCACATAACAAAGGCAAAATGGTCATGCATTCGAAAATATGATTTACTTAAAACAACTCTATAGTTCTGTCAAGGTCCTAAAAATGAAGTTGATTTTATTCCAGCATCCTGCTCCTGCACCTGCAGTCAGAGCTCCCATCAGGCCAGTTGCAGTGAGGATGCATGGCAAGAGGCCATCTCCTGGGATCTCGGGCAAGGAGCTGGCAAGACTTACAAATGATACAGCAAAAAACAAAAGCACAAAGTGAAATCTCAGGACAGAAGTCCTATGAAAAGCTAGGGAATAAAATATGGTACTTTGATACCACATCCAGGATCCTCATCACTGGACAATTGATCTTTAATGAGAAACTAGACAGAATTGGACCAGGCTCCTTTTTACGGTACAACCCATCTAATTTCTGCTGCATCAGAATGTAAAAAATTATTTCATTCCTTCCTTTCTTTCTTTCTTGTCTTTTAATACTTTCGAGATCCTTTTCTGCCTCAGAGGAACAGAATCTATAACTGAGAACCAACGCAAACAGCAATGGAACTGAGGACTGTCTATTGCTGGAACACAACTTACACATGCACAGCAAGGCAGAGGAAAAAAAATGCAGAATTGTTTCTTTTTAATAATGTACATGATTTACTTATTACACACTAACTTTCCCTGAATTACAGTTGTGTTAGTAGAAAAGATAATATAACCTGCCTGTACTTCTAAGTGCTGGCTAGTGTATGGGTTTATTTTTTTTGTGGGCTTCTCTTTTGCTCCTTCTTTTTACTTACATGGCTTAATTAACAGGATTCAAAATACTAACATGACCTTTGAAGCTGTTCTATGATTTGCTATATTCGAGAGCATCTATTTTTGTTTGTATAATATCACAGCATAAACGGTGTCTTTTAACAGAGCGTGATAGGAGCTTAATTCCTGGTGGCTATGAATCAGGTCAAGAGCTCCGTCGATGACAGTGAGTTAGAGATTTACAGTAGACCAGACAAACTATAAAAACCTATGGTGGGGATTATGAGTTATCAAGATGTGCTGAGCTGGCACATGCTGCTAAGTCTGCGGTCAGCATTATCCAGAGGGAAGCTACAGTGCCACGGCTGCACAGCACTCTATTACTACCGGTTAGCATCAGGCAATGGGAAGACTTTAAAAAGGTTTGAAGGCAGGAGGATAAAGCAAGGAAATCAGGAGGAAAATGCATGACAAACAGCAATGTCTCCAGGACTGGCAACTCGTAAATCTAAAGGCTGCTAGCAAACAAACTGTATGTTCAGCACTTTAACAAAACCATTCAAGGAAATAATGTCAACATCAAATTGAAAGCTCTCTATTCCCTCATCCTAGCGGGATGCACGCCGAGAGCAATAACGGTGGGAGGCTGCAGTTTTTCATGCAGTGATTCTTTGTTCATTGCACTTATCATCAACCGATCATTTGCAAGGGAGAAACGTGCCAGGTATGAAAAGGGTTTTCTGTTCTGTCATGCTTTTGCTGAACTCCATTCATGCCTTTCATGATTTTTAGTATATATAAACACCTTGCTTATGGCTCTATGTACGCTTGCATCAATAAAATCATGGGGGTGAGCCAGAGTTTCTGAATTGCTGGCACTTCACAGACTACAATGGAGTCCACTGATTCATACAGCTGAAGGTCAAGTCCAAGCTTTACTTGTTCCAAATAGACTAGGTACAGAATCACAGAATGGTTTTTGTTGGAAAAGACCTTTAAGACAGTTGAATCCAACCATCAATCCAGCCCTGATAAGTCTTGCCACTAGATCATGCCCCCAGTACATCTGCTCATCTCCAGGGATGGTGACTCCACCACTTCTATGCAGCCTCTTCCAATGCTTGACAACCCTTTCAGTCAAGAAATTCATCCTAATATTCAATCTAACTCTCCTCTGGCGCATTTTGAGGCCATTTCCCCTTGTCCCGTCACTGGCTGCCAGGGAGAAGAGACCAACCTCTACCTCACTACAACCTCCTTGCAGGTAGGTGTAGAGAGTGATAAGGTCTTACCTCAGTCTGCTTTTCTCCAGACTAAACAACCCCAGCTCCCTCAGCTGCTCCTCACAAGGCTTATGATAATACCAAAAGAGATACAGAAAGCCACAAGAACAGACTGGTTTTACCAGAGGAAAATAAAAATCTAGTCATACTTCTTTAGAACAGAGAGAACATTCACCCTGTCAGCAATCGTCTTCAGGAACATCACCCCATCCATCTGTATTCCATTTTATATGACTAGAGGTTGTTCCAACTTGCCTTTTAGATCTGGTTCTACAAGAGTAAAGGAGTTCAGACCTTCCAGTGTGATAGGAGAGAGACACAGCTGAGTGCCATCTGCATTAATAAGCTGATTTATGGCCTCAAATGTTCTCATATATATATATAAAATAAAAGATCTGCACAGAACACCATCCTGTAGAGTTTCCTGTAAGAAAACACCTACTGAAAAAAGAAAAAAATCATCCCATAACATTCTTTAAGATTCATTGGGAGGAAAAGAATTGACTCAGCAAAGAGCAACAATACCATTCCTACCAGATACCCAGGCAAGCCAAGAACATGTTGTAATTAATTGTACAAAAAGCAACTGAAAGATACAACCACCATGCGTTTTGGTCCAAAATGAGCAAAGCATACATGACTTCCCAAATTAATTGAATGAACCACTTGCACTTGTGCCTTGCAGCAGAAGTCCTTTCTCAATTTCAGAGTCTGATCTCTGTCAGGTATAGCACAGAACGGATGTGAGGCAGCTGTACCAGCTCTTACCCATAGCAGTGTGGGATTTTTGAAACGTGTCCTCATGACCTACTAGAGGTAACCCACATCTTATCCTTCTATACAAAGGGGCTGAAAACTCAGTGAACCACTGCCTTTTCTACAGCCACCCTGGGCAACCTCTATCTTTCTGTCTGTAGAGAAAAAGCAACATATAGGTATCTCCAAATTCCATGTATAAGAAAAAAACTGCACCCAACAACTTTGATACACATATATCTCTGCCTGTTAAAGTTTAATATTGTGATCAGCAAAGTACACTGGAAGTCACCTACCATGTGGAAAAGTGGGTTATCTACATATTGACAAGCAAGATGCACACTGACCTGCCAACAGTGATTCCAGGTTCCAGGAACTTATTAGTAGAAGACAGCCATATAGCAAATGGTTTTATTCACACCTTTCCAAGTTTTTCAACACGCAAGAGCTCCTAATGACTAGTAAACCAAAGGCCATGTCAAACGCAGGAGCTCCATGAAGAGATTTCCCCTCCTCCCACTTTAAACAGCTGTGCTACTATTCATGGACTGGGCTGTGTCCAGGTCAGCACTTGTTGGACTGAAAAGCATGTTTAGTGATCACAAATGATCGTTACTGGCTATAAATCGATAATAGGTTGCTATTCTTAGGTTGAGCCATGCCATAAGAGCTGCAGTACCTTCCTGGAAGTAGCCCAAGCAGAAGTAGTTTAGTAAACCACCCTTCTGTTTGAATTTCCACTTTTCAAGCTAAGAATGGATGTCGGACAGATGGTTAGAGTTGGTCTTGCAAAGATATTTCATTATTTGTGGAAGGTATCTGTGTAAGAAGAGAAGGTTGACAGTGCTAACTTGTGTTACCCCTGAGCTCTGGGATAAAAGCAGCAATCAGCATCTCGTGAGGCAGATGTTCTCTGATTCTGAGCACCTCAGTATGCTATGGCAAACTTACACCAGCAGCAGTCACACCTGGCTGCCATTGAGGGAAGGGCTTGTAGAGAGGAGCACAACAGCCTGGCCTCTCTGCTTTGGGCTCTGCAATCAGGTAGTGCCAGTCCAACTGCGAACCAGCAGGATTTCTAACCCTCCAGTCTGCCAAAGGGAAAACGGAAACACAGGCAGGAACCAGAGTACATACAGTTGCCAAAAGAGATGTGCTGCTCTTACAGGAGGAGAAATATGAAGATATCAGCCTATTTTATACCTAGAAATGGAACATCTTCATTCTTCCTTATAACAGTTGTCTGGAAGGCATACAGAGACAGTTTAGCAGCTTCCAAACACAGAGATGCCGGACCCTGAGCTCACCACAACTTGAGTTGAGGAGAGACAGGTTTAGCTTGGACTTAGACAAGAGTCTTAAATCAGAAATACAGGCAGGCAGAGGAAGGGGCACTTGTGATGCACTTGGAAGTGCGCTGAAAATAAATGTCTTAGGGTACAGCACAGACCCACGCACCAGCGCTGGTAAAGGAGTTTTAAGGCTGCAGTTCAGTTGTCTTGTGATCATTACAGGTAATCTGGCATCTTGAAAAAGAAGAAAGAGAGTTGATTTTACACAGCCAACTAAAAAGCCCTGACATTAGTTAACTCTCCTGCTATTTAATTAAACACTATATTATTACCCATATTATGTCCCCAAATCTGCATGGCTAGTCCTGTTACGTTTTACTGCAGGTTCTGGGCTTTGAAGCGTAGATATTACTTTTGTAATGCAAAACATATATGTTAAGAACATAAATGTTTTTATGTTTATGAATGCACAACAATTAAAGTTCTACACAGGCTTATGACAGTTTGTAAAGACTTCCCTTTAAAATCGCTAATCTAAATAAATTTACTGCTATCTATCCCTACTGTTAATGCTTGATGCTTCATACATGACATCTGACATGTCTGATATGCACAAGGCCTACCATGTAGTTAAATTATTGGTAAAAATGTTTATTTCAAAATAAATCTTGGAAATAAAATAACATAATCTGGATTATTTCCTTGTCTTCTCATTTGCAGGACCAGTGTCAGGCACACTGTATTTGCTAATTTTTGTGGTGCTGTACCTTACTTATAAAAAGACATTTTTCATCTGCCACTGAACAAACATCAATGTCTCACTCATTTTTATAATTAATTTATCAAAAGATATCACAGAGTCTTGGGTTTTCTCTCTGTGTTGCCATATTCCCTGTGCACTGGCACTTTTACCACACTGTGCTTTCTTTTGCAATATGGAAAAAAAAGAAAAAAAGATGTTCACTTTGTTTCATCTTCTACATTCACTAAAACCGCTTGCAAAGGATTTCCTTACAACCACTACTTCAGTGGTTTTGAAAGTTTTATAATTTTTTATGCTCCATAAGGATGCTTTTGGCTAGCCTGTCAGTCAGTATGGTAGTGCTTTGAAAGGATTTTACTCTAGTACCTGGTGCTTTACATTCCATCATTACAAATGGCCTTACTTCAAACTACTAGAGGATTCCTTCATCCCAGCAGCACAGCCACCGCGAACTGGAAATGCCAGCAGCCGGTTTTCAGTTGGAAAGGACATTGCAAAACCATTTTGGTCACAATATGAAATGCTGCAGGAGGAAAATCCTACCTGGAAAATTCAAATGGGAACAGTGCCCCATCTCCCAACTGGAACAGAGCACACTCTTGTCAAAATACTCTGCTGATGTAAGTCAGTCACTTCACTGCTTTCCAAATAGCAATGCTGGTTTACATTGTCTGGGGAACGAGGCCTTCGTTCTCCATTTGGGATCACTGGAAAGCTGGCACATCCCACAGCACGGCTCCCCCAGCTACTGGGACACTGGCTCAGGGAGATGCTCACCTCCTGCACCACCAGGCTCCTCTGTACAGCTATTCCCCTGCTCTCTGTCATCCACATACTGACTCACTGCTCAATTCATGATATTGAACAAGACCACAACTTTTGCTAGCGTGACAGAGCAGTTTAATTGCAGTAGGGTTTTTTATAAGCAACACCAACATTATCACGCATTTTGTAAAAAATTTAAAAATCTAAATTGTCTCTTAAGGTTAAAGGGACAACTTTCTCCTCTCTCTTTAAAGAGGAGCAGGTAGATAAAAAATTCAAGAGTTTTATCAGAGGCAAGTGAAATTTATTACATGAGAAGGGCCTGAGAGGCTTGGGATTGCAGACAGTATTGATATATGCCTTCCAGGAGCTTAACTAAAATGTTATTTTGTATCTGCCATAAAATATAAGAAAATATTGATTTTTTTTTTAAACTTGATGTCAGCAGGGTATAATCAGAAAAGGAAAGAGTGATATAAAACATGGAAGATCTTTCTCCTCTTGCTGAAGGGAACTTGCATACCTTTATTTTTAGAAATGAAAATCTAATGTAATGCTTATTTGGTTAACTGGGCTTCAGCTGGTGTTCAGTTTAAACATTTTTTGCCCACTTTAGTCTTGCAGGGATTGTCTGTGTGACTGTAATGTCTTTTGAAGGGACAAATTGGCGAGCACAACTATTAGCTGGGTGACATCAAAGAGCATTAATCTTTTGTTCTATAGCAAGGCCAAGACCACATTAGTGCATTTCACCCAGTCATTATTAAGACTGTAGCCCAAGGGTGTAATAAATGTTTTATGGCATGCAAACCAAGGTAATGGAATGCAAATTCCATAATACATCCATACATTTATTTTCTAATAGAGTAAATGATAATGTATTTTATCCAAGAAGAGCTGCTGAACGACAGCACAAGTTCAGGAATTCAGAACTGAAGATAAATATAGTTCTTCCTTGGTCTGGGACACCTACGTGAAACAATAGGAAAGAAACGTCTGTTTGCTTATAAATTACCCGGTAAAAACAGCTATAAGAGCAAACATTTTCATCTTATTCTTTAATGTAAATCTCTTTTTGGGAAGGTGGATGCGGTTATCTTACATTTTTATTTCTAATTACATTTCCCTCTTTGAATACTAATGGATTATTTTGCTTATATTTGCCTTAGAAATATATGGAGACATTAATGCATGGGATTTTATTGGTATCGGGGAAGGCATTTCTCCAGCAGAGCTTAACTTATGCTTTATTCTATTGTATTCACAATCTGATGGATTAATAATTATTCCTGAGGTACAACACTTTAAGTAACCTAAATAATAATATAAATAAATGTCAGTGTTCTTGTTACTTTAACCTGTCAAGCCGCACTGTGAAGGTTCCAGCAATCACAGCGCTGGTTGACTGGATTAGCGTGCGAAATCTCTGTAAGCCATTTCATCTGCCCCTAAGAAATGTTTTCATTTCATCCTCACCTTATTTCCTGATGATGCACAGTGCTTTTGATCCCACCTAATAGACAGTTTCATGTTCATTCATTGCTGTGTTTCTCAGATAGAAATACAGTAACCGAGAGAGTAAATTGTATTACAGAGTGCTGCCCAAGAACACACTCAGGACTGATAAGTAAGTCCTAAGACTATAAAACCCCTCATAACTAACTACGGAGAATGAATAGGGAAAGGTTCGCCGTGATTGCTGCACACCAGGGTCTGGATCTTGCACAGTCAAAACACAAAACAATACAGTAACCCACTGCGGGACAACTATACTGGTTGGATTCTGTCCTCTCAATCCTTATTCTCCAGAGTCATATCTTTCTCATGTCATTCATGACGTGAAAGGTTTGTCTATGCAGCATAAAAGTCAATGACAATGACATCAAAGCATTCTAGCCCCTCACATCATTTTTCACCGAAGCAAGTTGTCTCAAAGATGTTGGATCATCTGTACGATCCAGTTCTGAGTTGCATTCCTGATTGAAAGCTCTTACAGTCTAACTCAAAGCATATAGGTATTATTGGAAAGATTCCCACTGACTCCACTGTCTATAGGTCAGGCTTTTTATAGAAACATAGTATTTAATACATCCTTACTTGTGTTTTCTGTCCTTGAGTGAACGTTTAGAAGAGAATAACTCAATAGGGCAAGTTCATCCCTAGTTACCCATACATCTGGCACCTGGGAGCCTCATTCCATGTACGGAAGCAACCCCTTTACATCTCAATCCTCCTGAAAACGTGGTGAAGCACTGGAAGAGGCCGCCCAAAGAGTTGGTAGAGTCTCCATCCCCAGAGGTATTCAAAAAGCATGTAGACACGGGACTTTGGCACATGGTTTAGTAGGCACGGTGGGGCTGGGCTGATGGTTGAACTGGGTGATCTTAGAGGTCTTTTTCAACTTTAACGATTCTATGATGGCTTGGGTATGCAAGCGCTATTTCTGTGGTGACTGAGTATTCCCTGGTGAGGGGAAACAACTTCTGTCAAAAGGAAAGGAAGACATCAGTTTAAAGTGATGCTTGAGTAACCCTGGTTCTGATTGAGAAAGCACAATTAGTAGCTGCACTGTGGTTGGCAGCATCTCACAGAGGTGTTAGTGCCCTTATTTAGGCTCTATGGAGCTCCATGGCTCCATTCTAGCATGGAGAAATGAAAACAAAGACAGCAAAAGCAGACAGAAAATATTCTGAACAAAGCAAACCATTGCACTTAATTTCAATAGAACAACAGGGGAAAAACCTGCTGTTCAGATGCACAGCCTGGGGTGTTGCAGAAATATGGCTCTCTTAGCACACCAGGCAGTCAGACCTAATACTTGGCAGTAGAGGAGAAAGCGAAAATGAGGCAGAAGTACCTATCTCTTCCTTAATTGTGACAAATATGCCCCCAAGAGAAAGCATGCAGCTGTTCTTAACTTTGAGAAGTACAAGAAGGAAAGAAGAGAAGATGTCTTCTCACAAATACATAATATAGTGGACTCACTGGCTGCCAATGATGATAACAATCCCTGTAATAGCCCGTATGAGTTTGATGTTCCTCTACAAGTTTAGTAAATAGACAGAAGCCCACCTAAATGACCCCTGTCCTATCTCCCAGGGAGAACACCCAGGGCTGATGAGCTATGAGATTACCTGGTTTGCTTGACTGCAGCTCTTGCTCACTCTGCTTCCAGGATTTGAGGACTCTCTTGCAGATTAGGATTGATGGTTTGGTCTTAGCATACTGCACCATGGAGCTTTGATCAAGAACCAGAGGCTACTACAAATTTTTAGCTGCAGTGTCCTCCATGACTTGGCACAACTTCAATTCCTCCTTCTACTTTACTCTTAGGAATGATAAAGTAATACAGAGTAACTGCCTAATATTTTGAGTCTACAAATACTGATACAGCTGCTCTACTTTAGCTAATGGAGCAGATCCTTAGACTTGATTTTTCCTGAGAATGGGACCAGAACCACCAGGTTTGGATGTAGTTTGTATTAGTACTCTAGGTTTGGCTAGTAAATTAAATAACTTCAGGAATGAGAAGGCTAAAAGCTGTAATTTTTTTTTTCTAAATCAAATCAATATTCACCTGGCATTTAATATCCAAATTGAACAATTAAAATAGTCTTTGGCATGATGTAAGCACTTACTATCGCAACAGAGGATTTATTGAATAGCTGATAGAGGGTGATGGCCTTTGAAGGCAGCTGTTAGAAAGCACTTAAATTTACTACCTACTTTTGTAAGATTTTTTTAAAATAATTGTTGTAAAACATCATGCTAACTTAGCAGTTATAAACCTGTCACTGTGTAAATTAATGGATGGGGGAATCTCATTGATATAGCAATGAAAAAAAGTTTTTATTTCATCTTTTGAACATACTGTTTTGCTTAAAATATGAAAAAGACTAAGATAAAGTATATTGCTTTTTTTTTAACTTTTAATAAAAAAAAAGTTTAATCTGAAATTGGTTTTCAGCTGAGAGAGGGGAGATTGAGATGAGATCCTGGAAGAAATGTTTTCCTGTGAGGGTGGGGAGGCACTGGTCCAAGTTTTCCAGAGAAGTCGTGGCTGCCCCAACCCTGGAGGGGTTCAAGGACAGGTTGGATGGGGCTTGGAGCCCCTGATCCAGTGGGGGGTTTTATGGGTTAATTGAATAAAAGTTTAACTTGTATTTACAGTGAATAAGTGTAACATGGCAGGGTTTGTCGGACTTGGAGTTTTAAAAACCACTAGAACTTTCTAGCAAATCACCATATAAAAAAACCCACACACTGTTTAGCATTTCTCCCTGCATTGATTTGCTCGATTGTTAAGAGCATGAATATGCTATAAAAGCCTCAAAATGCTAATGAATTATTCTCAGTCAGGTTCTTTCTACCAGCCTGAATATATAGCAATGTACAAAGGTGGAACAGGAAAGACATGCTTTACAGTTTTCCTTTCAGCTAATTGCTTGCCAGTAAAATGAAGACACCACCGAGTCTGGGCAAAGACCTTTTATAGACTGGTGTATTAAGGGACAGTAAGTGATTCAGCACAGTGCCTGTATGCTGCTTCATTCCCTGTATGAGACAAGGAAGTCCAAGTGGTTCCAGATATTTCAAATGTGTTTGTTTTGCCAGAAGATCTCTCACTGCCTTTCTCTTAGCAGGGTAGGAATGGGGGTTTTTTTGACTCACAGCCTTGAGATACTTTCTTAAAAATTTTGTTTTATCATCATATTCATCTATTCTGGAGAAGACTTAAAAATAGAAATTACAGTTATAATGTAGAATCTATCTGGTACAACAGAGCTATGTGGACAGTGGTGACTCACCTGTCACTTCTCTCACTTCAAGTAAGGAAATTAAGATCTATTTTTCAAGCCAATTTGTTTCACTGTACCATCTCAGAGAATCTTTGTATTTATAAGCAACAATCAAATGATCAGACTTAGGTCTACAACAGAGAAAAATACAGAAACAAGGGAAATGGGACTGCAGGACAACACAGATCAATTTTGTTAGCTAATATTTATAGCACCATTATCCTGGTCTACGACACAGGTCTATGATTACAATAAGTCATCAAGCATCCAGTACTTCAAGGATAGGCAAAAAGAAAACCAGTTTTGAGATAGACAGGTAAGCTGCAGTAGTCAGTTATCCTGTATTCATTGACTAATTTGGCTGAGAGCATCAGATTCCTCAGATCACAAGATGTGAAAATCATTAATTCAATAGTTCTAAAATATCTTTGATTTTTTTTCCCAGATTTCCAGTTACAAAAACTCCAGTCTCCAAAAGCCTCCTTTAGTTCTGTGCAATACAGGTGGGTGAGGGTGGGGGTGGAGAAAAGTCTTTTTTTCACTTATTACTGCTTGAAGGTCAAGGAGAGAACGTTCTCCTGCTACAGATGGTGCATGAGACTGCACAGTGGAGTTCAAATTATTCCACACTCAACTGATTTGCACCCAATATACCTCAATATTACAAAGAAATTTGTTACTTTGAGGGTAGTGAGGTCCTGGCCCAGGTTGCCATCCCTGGAGGTGTTCAAGGCCAGTTTGGATGGGGCTTTGAGCACCCTGATCCAGTGGGAGGTATCCCTGCCCATGGCAGGGGGGTGGAACTGGATGGGCTAAAGCCTTCCAACCCAAACCATTCTGCAATTCTATGATTTTAAGTTTTCACTATAAAGGATCTAATTTCCTCAGGAGGGGCTGATCAGGACAACCTGGAAACAACCCATCGAACTGCAACTCCAATGCAATGTCTCTACTAGGAATGGCCACATGGTTAGCAAAATCAGAATAGCGATAACCTCCCTCATTTTGTTTTTTCAAGCATTCGCTTGTTCTTCATTTGCAGTGAGAAAAAAGCACATATTGGTTTCAAGCTGTGAGTAAATATTTTATTGTCTGCTGAAATTAGCTATGATATCCTATTATTTCAAAAAGAACTTTTGAAAGGCTCATTCTCAATTCTTACAGGCTGAGGGATACCTTTAGGTGAGGGTCACTCCTCCACTTTGTAGGGGTTTTTTGATGAGAACAAACCTATCGCAATAATTTGTTTCCAAGCATACATGCTGAATGGTTTTTACCCTAGAGAGAAAACATGAATTGTAAAGAATATAGTTACCTTTCCGCGCAACAGTAGCCCATCACATTGCTCACCACCAAGAGGAAATGTTAAAAATGCGTTCCTAACCATAAATAGGAACTTATTTCTTCAGGTGAGTGGTAGGTATGAGAAATTTTATTATTTTGGTGAGCCATCATATGCCTTAAAATAGAGGTTCTTGTGAATTTATACTTCAGATTTAGCATTTCTGACTCTAGCAGTGTCAGTGACTCCCCAGTCACTGATTGTCCTCCAATCTCCGTCTTCAGATGTCTCTATGTCATGCCTGTTCTCAAGTGATAAATACTTATAGCTAGCTACGGATATTGTTTCATTTGCAAAAGAAAGATTTGCAAGTAAGGAGAAACTGAGAAAAAAATAATATTAATAAACTGCACAGGAAGAGAAAATGAGAAATACAATATGGCACAGATCCATGAGAATAGCAGGGCATCACTTTGTAATGGGCAAATAATTCAAAACAAGTAACATATTCAATACATTTCATCTCTTTTTTTATTCTAGCAAACTGCATACCAGGAGATAGTGATTTTCTCTAATTTACTCGTAATTCACATTTTCCAACTAAGTACTTTCTTCAAGGAGTTACACGTCTTAGATAGTTTGTTGCAAAGTGTTCCACAGTAAAAGATAAGATCTGGGTTTAGAGCAATTTTGATTGCAAACTTCAGATATTTTTTCACCCCCTAAATAGGTGTGACTCTCATGATGCAGTTTCCTGACCTAAACTCTCACATTTACAGGCTGCTTTACTTCCAAGAAACATTACCAACACCTAGTTAAAATGTTCTGCTGCTACAAACTGTCCTGCTAAAAAGTTCATTGCCTTGAGCAGCTCTAGAAAGGGACAAAAAAAGGAGCAAAAAAACCACAAGCAAAATGAAATTGTCTGAAAAAAACCTAGAATTGATATTCAACAGTGAGGCACGGCAGCCTTTCAGTATCTAATGGAGAAGCACTTATCAAGAGCTTAAGGACAGACCGGAGTCAATGCATTCAGTAACTTTCTACATTAGCGAGTAAAAGAAATGTGCAGAAAGAGACTAGTCTGTCCCACATGTGAGTGCAAAACATATATGCACACGAGTGGGAGAAAGGGTTGCTTTGTACTCTTCTTTCTGCTACTGTCATCCATTCTTATCTTTTTCTGCACCAATGTGGCTTACTTAGAGTAATAAAAAAAAAGCAGAAACCCAGAACTAACTGGAAATGCACAGCTAAGAGGAACATTTGTATTTCTATGGAGACTTAAGTGTCAAAGGAGGTATCTTAGATGGCATCTTTATGTGAAGGATGTCCAGCCTTTTCTGGACTCATACAAACTTCATCTTGATTAAAAGAAATCAAAAGCTCTGCCCTATTCACTTGGCTTATTCACTTAGAAAATTATGAGGCAAGATGCCTAGAGTGACCACTTCAGATACATTTGTCACCCTAGACACCACTTTGCAATGCTGACTCTGAGGTTTCTGCAAGGGACAAGATACCATGACCAAGTCCTCAGCCTGTGACACTTGGGGAAAGTGCCTGAAAAGTAAAGGATGATCTTGTGCACAATTACAATGATGTTTTGACAGCTGCATGTATGTGTTGCCTGACTCCAGACTGTTTAACTCATGCTACAGTCACACATGTTGAAGTACGGGAAAATTGTTTGATTTCATCATGGAAAAAGGAGACAATCTTTAGCTCTAGAAGCGAGCTCCTCCTTTGGGAAGTGGGCTGAGGGGAAGAGCCCCAGAGCCGTCTTCCAGCAGAGTTCAGGCACTACTTGAGGAAGCAATGTGCAGTGACATTAGCCTGGCTGCAAGCATGAGGCATACACTCCACGGTTATTTGCAATGCTGCCAAGAAGGAACTCCTTCCAGTGTGACACTACTGAAAGTATTTATCTCAAGAGTTGCGCATTTTTAAGTGCTGCTGCTCTTTTTAAAATTAGACTTCTCATTTTGATGGGCAAGGCAAGAAAGTGAACGCCTTCAATAAGTACACATTACAGAAGTCTACACTAAAGAGCCTGCGAGCTCTGACATGCCCAGGTGGAAGCTCATGAATACATCGGTTATCAAACCTCAGTCTCAATTACAACGTGCATGTGAAAGAGTAGTGTCAAAACTCAGACAGTTTTGTCATTTAAGGGCTTGTTGGCTCAGATCTGTTTTGTTATCTGCAGCTCTTTGCTTTGCTTAATGAATACACCGTTGAATGCATGAGTGTCTTTCCAGCAGGAGCAATACTTTTACTGGAGCTCTCAAGGACTGCAAGAACAGTCTCAGCCAGAACGAGCAAATGTCTTTATAATCAAAGTAAAAAGTTGATGAATGGGGCAGAACTGCTTCTCTTAAATGCCTGTATCAGCATTGCTGCCTCTAGAGTCTGTCCTGTTGTAGGGCCTAACCTTTTTCATTTCCTTCACATACTGCACTCTTAATCTCAGACACATCTTACTCTCAATCCTGACTTAGACCTCACAGTACCTCATCAAGCACGTTCAAGTTGTCCCTCACCTCACTGGCAGGTGTTCTAACATCTCTCAGCCGTATCCTGCAGGTGCTATGAGTCATGCGAGCTCATTCAGAAAGTGAAAGATGGGTGGGAATTTCCCCAGGAATGCAGTTAGATCCACCATGAACTCTGCAATATGGTCAAATACAGGTGAGCACTGCTGGGAAGACTGAAATTCATGATCAGTAGAGCAATGTTTCCGTGAAATTAGTCTTACAACAATTCTATCTGTCCAACACTCCATAACACGTAACCATTTCCTCTTAATTTCTCACCCAGACTAACCATGTGGTGCCAAAGGAGCAGCATAAGAGGAAGGTCATCTGGGAAAGCGTGACTAAGCTCAGAAATATCTCAACTCAGACTTTATGAAAGTAGTAAGTGTAACAGTGAAGAATGAAACTCTGTTTTGTTAGAGTTGCACAGGCAAAATTGATTCTGCTGCCCACAGATAAAGAAAAGTTTTATTCGTTTTGACCTTGTTGCTGGAAGCAGCAACATTCCATGCTGTGGCAAAGGAAGAGCATGTTGCGTGGGAAGATATTTTTTTCATTCTTTCTCTCAGACTGTGAAATAAAAGTAGAAATTGAGGATGTGTGAAGGTTTGGGGAACATAGAAGAAAAATTCCTTCCCTCCTTTCCCTTACCTCCACTTCCCTAAATAGCCTTTTCCCCACACCAGCTCATTCCAGTTTGCTGGGACCTGATTTTTGCTGTGGTACGAGTGCTTGCCTGGGTGCTGATGGCTCTGACCTGGCTGGTGAAGTGTATGGGGTCTGCCCTCAACCTGAACGCTCCTCAAAGACTTCCTCCTTCAGTCTAGGATACTGGTTAAAGCCAGCCCTTTGTCCCAAAGCTATGCAGCAGTTACAGGGTATTCTTAATACATATTCTGGAGAAAGTTGGTAAGACTTTGACTGCCATGTGCATTCATCACATCAATGATACTTAGGTTTGACTTTCATGCCATTTTTAGAAGGAGCTCTCAAAACACATGAAAGCCCTGACTCCACTTTCCAATATACTGTTTCTGTTTCATGATTTGATTTTTTCAACCTGCCTTTCAAGTCAAGGTAAGCTTTTCAGATTCAGATAACTGTTTTGACTTATCAAGGCCCAACACGTTGTAGTTTGTTCTTCACCAAGACAAAATGAGAGTTAATATAATATGATGTCTTTCAAAGACATCCATAGTTAAGCTCATACTTCTTCCATTGAGATCACCTCCATTTCCTCATATCATTAAAAATTGATGGACCTAAATTTTCCCATGCTAACTCAGGCATGTTTCAAACATTTTATGAATAAATTAAGTTCCCCACACATGAAGGCCCATTACTTAAGAAATCTCAGTGTATTGCTGGAAACAATCCTGGCTGAATGGGAAGATGAAACTGATTATTTAATAGAAGTTTTCCAACTCTCCCAGTTTTTTACCCTGTGGGCACAATCCTTTGAACTGGACAACTTCAGAAGTCGAATGGAATTTATCCTATTTATATCAAGGCTACATCTAGGTCTACAAAAAGAAAGCATTTTGTTGTTCATGAGTAATACCTTTTGCCTTCAAAGCCTAGTCAAGATGTCTTTCAAACAAGGCTTCAGGAGACAGTAGAAGGTATATGGAAGAATTGGAATAAATGGAAGAATAGCAATGTTCCAAAACTGGAGGTAAAAGATCTATTTTTCTAGTCCTTGCTAAAGCAAAATACACCTTGATATAAATGACAGGTTTGCTTGGTTAGAGACAAGCTGATGGGCCTGCATGTAGAAATGAGTAACCTACAGTCCCAGTATTTAAGAGTGTCTTTTCACCACAAAGACAGATTAAAAACCAGGTTTATCATCTGGCACATAGAAAAAGGAAAGTTTTATGGACAATTTTCTAAGAACAAACACTCATTATTGAGTTAGTTAGTAAATAATAATAACAGCATCAGTCTGGTGATTGCCATCAATGAGTAATGAGCTTATGCTCTTTGTGTATTTATTATTATATTTCTGTGCTCATCAGAAATTGAGTGTAGCTTTGTTCACCACATATATCTTCATATTGCAATCAATATAACAGTACACTTTTCATAGACATCAGACTTTAACACTAATTTGTTCTTATTTATACACCACAGAAAGACACAGAACATCTTCACTTCTATGATAAAGGCTTCATTCAAAATAAAGTATGGTTATATCATCACTGGGGGTTAAGAAGATTTTATGTTTACTACTCCAAAGATTAATGGGTCACTCAAGCATTTACATTCTCATACATTTTTATGACAGTGCTATGAAGTAAATTTGATGTATGTTCAGAGGAGAATGATAGGTTTAAATGTCTAACAGCTGCTCTTTTGAATTTCAGCAATGTTTTAAGTGTTGCTCCTATTTAGCACTTACACTGCTCACTGCAATTTACTGTTTGCCAGCATTAGTTATTGTATTTGCACAGGAAGACAAAGGGAAAGAATTAGGTGCCGTTTTACTTCCTTTAAGCCACCTAAATCTAATCAATCTTATGGCAAGCACTGCAAGGCAAAAAACAATACTTTTCAGAGTGTTTATTGAAAGATTGCCATGAAAAACACAGAAGCTGTGTGCACAAATACACACCCTTCCTTGGATCAAGTTTGAAGCTTATTCGATGTTTTGAAATGTATTTGATGTCCTCTATATTGCAAAACCAGTTTGGATGAGTAAACAACCTGGGGAGGGGTGAAGGGGGGCCTGATTTCAGTAAACCAGGCCACTGAAATTGCAGGGGCTGGGAGTGGCAGTAGGAAGCGCTGCTCTTTTAGCTCTGGTCAGCTGAAACAGCTTCAAATGCTGCTGTTGTCTTTTCCTACGTGAAGCATACAACCATATACGTAATGCTCTCTGTACACTTCACTTCAGACGAGGCTGTTTGACACAGCAGGGAGACACGGTTCTCTAATCACCTCCTACTAAGAATCAAAGCCAACACAGGGGAGGTTAAATAAGAAAGATCAGAATGTCACTATAGGCAGGAACAAGTTGTGTCAGGGGACAGGCTAGGCATTGCTAGGGACCACACAGGTTTGCTTCCACATGCCTTTGTGACTCCTTACTCCATCTATAGCACTAGTTGCTTCCTGCATACCTGGGGACTACAGAAGGAGTAGATCCAGCAGGGAACCAAGTGCTGCACACAGCCCTTCCCTAGCACAGTCTACATCGCAGACAGAGACTCAGTTCCACGATGCAGTTTCATCTGTGTGACCACACATGACTATTTGTTCCCAGTTTGAAGAGAGTTTAGTTCACCTCTGAGTCAGAGTTTCACAACTGCCTTATTATGTGAATAAGCAGAAGACGACTACGCTGGGTTCCAAAAGCAGCCAATAAATCTTTCAGAAGCCTGATTTTATTTTAGGAATGGTGCTTCAGGCAAGACTTGTGTGGCTTAGGAAGGAAAATGTTTAAAACATTTGTGAAAGTTCTGTAAACCTGGTTTGCCCTGCTTCTGCTCTTTGTGTTACGCTGCTCTGAAGAGACTCAAAGCTTAATGGCTCAAACAGAAAGAATACTCCATCACTTACAGGAGAGACAAGCTGTCGTTAAGGCTAAGGTTATCATTGCAACACATTGATTTCATAGTCAACTTCGTGACTGCCTGGAGAAATATAACATGGAATTTAGTCAGAGAAGGAATCTGTTAGAGCTCTAAAGTTACAAGGCAGAGGATTACCACCATCCTGCCATCACTTTCTGGTGCAGAACAGACAGCACAGTCCTGGTAAATGCAAATTGTGCATCTTGCTGGGTTGACCCCAGGTTTCCTAAACAACATTTTGACTGTTCTTAGCCACATCACTCAGTGAGATCCTCCAGTCTCAGAATAGCCTGCAGAAATGCAATTGTAGCAATTAGCCTGGCACCACATAGCCCCTCCAGTCCCTCAGAACTATGCCAATCATTAGACATCCACAACAAGAATTCTATGTCAATCTCTGACTAGAGAGGCAATCTCTGACTAGATATCGCATCCCAGTGCAAGGCACTTTGCATAGCAGAAGTATAATAGAAAAATCACCTGCTAGCTCCACAGCAAGTCTTGCTACCCTTGAAAAGGCTAGAAAGATAGTGTTCCAGAATTAAAAAGAGGCCACGAGGCTTTCTATGGTGGGGTAACCACAGCAGTGGACACGGGAAAACCAACGGATGTGATCTATCTGGATTTCTGTAAATCCTTTGACACAGTCCACCACAACATCCTTCTCGCTACATTGGAGAGATGCCTATTTGATGGGTACATGGTTTTTGTGGATAAGAATTTGGTTGGATGTTGTATTCAGAGAGTAGCGGTCAACATCTCAGTGTCCAGATGGAGATCTGGGAAAAGTGGTGTCCCTCAGGGGTCTGTACTGGGACCAGTGCTGTTTAATATCTTCATCAATGATATAGACAGCAAGACCAAGTGCACCCTCAGCAAGTTTGCAGATGACACCAAGGTGAGTGGTGCAGTTGCCACACCAGAAGGACAGGATGTCATCCAGAGGGACCTGGGCAAGCTGAAGAAGTGGGCTTGTGCGAATCTCATGAGGTTCAACAGGGCCAAGTACAAGGTCCTACACCCCGGTCAGGCCCATCCACAGTTTCGATACAGGATGGGGAATGATGTGATTGAGAGCAGCCCTGTGGAAAAGGACTTGGGGGTGCAGCTTGACATAAGCTGTCAATGTGCTCTCACAGCCCAGAAACCAACCGTATCCTGCTCTGCATCAAAAGAAGCGCGGCCAGCAGGTGGAGGGAGGCAATTCTGCCCCTCTGTTCTGCTCTTGTGAATAGTTTTAAGCTGGTAGAGGGCAGATTTGGATAAGTACTTAGGAAGAAATGTTTTCCTGTGAGGATGGGGAGACCCTGGCACAGGTTGCCAGAGAAGTTGTGTCTGCTCCATCCCTGCAGGTGTTCAAGGCCAGGTTGGATGAGGCTTTGAGAAACCTGATCCAGTGGGAGGTGTTCCTCCCCGTGGCAGGGGATGGAACTGGAGGGGCTTTAAGGTCCCTTCCAACCCAAACCATTCCATGACTCTATGATTAACGGGGAGCAAGGGAAAAGAAAAAAACCCAGAGATTATTTTTCATAACATGGAAACTCAAGGAGTGGGGGGAGCAGACAGTTTATTTATTGTTCTCTAAGTGACATTCATCTGAGATGACTCTCAGCCCTCCTATGTTAGCAGCCATCCAAAAATCTGTAAAATTTGAAGAAAGAATAAAAGGACAAAATGTCCTGTAAACTTTTAGACACCTCAGAGAAGTGAGGCCGCTGACTCAGGTGTGCAGAGTGAAGTAACTCAGAATGACTTAACAGAAGTAACAATAGAGCTGCCCATCCCTAACCTGGATGCTGGATAAGCGATGCTCTGAAATAATCCACAGAGTGTGGAAAGACAAAAGAAGATGCAGAAAAAAGTTTATATGCATCCAGATAGGTATGTGAACTTCTTAAGACATTTTAAGTAAAGTGTACAAGAAGTTGATCATTCAGATTATTGGTAATTTTATTTAAACTCATTGTACCTTGTTTTCCTGAGCCTAAGATTTCTGCTGCATACAGTGAGGCTCATAACAGCATTCCACTTTTCTGATATATTGATGAATGATTTTAAAGCATTTATTTGGGCTAAAGGAGATGCATCAGCAGAAATACAAATTCTTAAACTATTTAATACATGGCATTATGTGTAAGGAATACCTCAGCCCAGTAGGGAAATTTGGAAAATGTGGACATCCTTAAGTTGGTAAAAATGCTTGAATCAAACATCTTCCCACAAGTATCTTCCAGAAGAGATTAATTTCCTTAATGAAGTATTAAATAAATGTAAGTTAGGTTGACAGCAAGTTTGGTTAACAGGTGACTTTTGAACAAAAAAAATTTCCCAAGTTCATTTTTGAACAATTTCAATTCCAGTGGCAAACACAGGCTTTTTTTCTACTTAAATCCCTGTTATGCAGACAACTTTCCCTCAAATTAATTTTTAAATATCTTCAAAAGCCTAAGAGCAAATTTATGATACCATTATTTCTATTCAGTAAATCAGAAAGTCTCTTATTATTATAATGATATTGCCTAGCGTGATTCTCTTGTATACACAGATTAGTTGCCTGATTTCTCCAAACATACTTCATTATGACTAATAAAACCCCCAGATAAATAAGTGTAGATAAACAAATTACAACACATATAATGTTATTAATGTTACTTTAATTTATACTCCCAAGAAAACTTACAGCAAGGTATAAATTTACTTGCTAAAGAAAAATAAATGAAAAGATAATTAAACTCTAATTAAAATTACGCTCAGATGTACAGCTGCAAGGATGAGCAATCCTGGCTAGAACATCATTAACCATGCGCGTTCGCATTTGTACTTACAGCTAGGCATGAATTTAGTTAAAAAACCCAAAGACCTCATTTCAGTACCAAGCACATGCAGAGTCCTCCTAAAGATGCTGTATTTCACTTGCTCAATAAGTTGGGGAGAGACTTTTAACAAGGGTATGTAGTGACAGGACAAGGGGGATAGGCTATAAATTAGAAGGGGGAAGATTTACATTAGCTGTTAGGAAAAAAATTCTTCATGGTGAGGGTGTTGAGAAACTGGCACAGGTTGCCCAGGGAAGTTGCGGATGCCCCATCCCTGAAGGTGTTCAAGGCCAGGTTGGATGGGGCTTGGGGCAACCTGATCCAGTGGGGGGGTGTCCCTGCCCTTATCAGGGAGTTGGAACTGGATGGGCTTTAAGGTCCCCTCCAACCTAAACCGTTCTGTGGCTTATTCTATATGCAAGTGCTTTGCTGAACTCAAGTCACTGATGCACATGCTGGGGAATGGGAGGGAAAGACGTGGAAGCCAAGTGTCTCATCTTTCATAGCTCCATAGTAAGGGTGAGAATCGTGTCAGTCCTGGAACTCTTGGAGCAAATCCTTGGAGCAGGATTTGGCCCTCGAAGGTGGACAGACACAGCACAACCACAGCTTGCCCACTGCTTGATAGCCAGCAGAGCTGGACTGACAGGTATGTGCTTGAAAGCAGAGGTGGGATCAAGACGTAAAGTGCAGCACATCGAGATGACAGCCTCAGCAGCCTGCATGCAAACACATATGTAGTGCCTGCAACTGATACCAGACCATGCACAAGCTGCAATTCTTTGCAAAAGCATACAACAACCATACCAGCATTCCAACTGCCTACGCAAAACATGTGCAAGTGGAAAAGCATATTTGCATATAAGCAAGATCAAAACTATGGAGTCATACAATTTTTTTGAGTGACACAATGAGTCACTGAAGCGCCATGCGTAGATGGGAGGAGTCCTTAAAGTGCATCTACATACGCCCCACCACAATCTCTCTCATCTACTTGATATGAAGCTGAACAAATAGGGATTGCACACCTGTGTTCACTTTGATGTCCTTATACACCACAGAGTCCTTATATCCTACAGCATCCGAGCAAACTAGACTAAACCCAACAGCCTTTTGGAGGATCTTTGTTACCCACAAGCACATTTCTGTGGCACCATATTTCATAGTACCCTGACATTTTGCATCAAAGAGAATCGACAGACAAGTTATGAGACAGCACGCACTTGCCTCTCTAAGCACAGAGGAGGAAGGAATGACTAAATACATACTCTTTCCCTCTTTTTAGGGTTGGAAAGGTATTTCCAAAACACATGAAATTCAATTGACTAATTCCTACATCCAAAGCAATCTCTTGAAGACTCTGTGGCTGATGTATGTTGTAAGGAAGCAGCAGTTATGTTCTGAATTGCTCTCAAGTTTGTGCCACGTTTTGACTGCAAAGCAAAGATAAAGTGGATCTAAAATCCAGCAAGTCAGAATGATTCCCTTTCACCTTCACTTCCCTAGACTAATATGATGCAAAGATACTGAGCAGTCTAGAATTACACACTAATTTTTATGTGCTTCTGAATAGTCTTTACAGAATTAGAAGCCAAAGTAATTTAATCCAGTTACAATGAGTTCTTTGGTGCCAGCAGCTATTTACATGCTTATGTTTTCACCACTATCTACACAAAACATTTTCAGTCATAAGAAGAACAGACAGCATTCATTTTGGCCTTTGGCTTTCTTTTTCTCACATCTTTCTGACAATTTCAACCTGCTTTCAGACTAACAGGACCATACTCTCAAGTTTTTTTGCTTTGGGAAAGGCCTCTGCTTCGAAGCTTAGGGAAAAAACATCATAAACACAAAAATACAAAGCGCTGCAGACTTGAGGCATCAGCTCTCACACTGTGGTCAGCATTAAAGCCTGGATTGTACAGCTAGAAAATTCACAAACAAAGAGGCATCTCTGACTGTCTTAAATTAAATCTCATGAAGAAGGAAAATCTATGTTATAGCCCTTCCTAAAAGGCCTCACAGGAAAGGAATAACTATGGACAAAGCATTTTAAAAATCCTACTGTGCTCCCACTGATGTTAAGGATGAAACAACCTGTTGACCTTGGGAACATAAGAGTTCAATGACTGTAAACAACACATAACTTTAGCAAGTTATACAACATAATTGAAACCATTTTTCCTTTAAAATTAATTTCACAGAATTAAATCTGTCCACGTACTTTAAGGAAAGCTCTTCTACAGTTGATTCTTCCCACTGTACTGTATTTTAATTTATGCTCCATTCAGCAGCCCAAAAGGTCTAGGAGCTGCCCAAACATTTTGTTGTTTCAGGCAAGAAAGAATTCAGCACCCACAACTTTACCTTCTCCTCCCAGTTCAGGTTATTCCGATTTGCAAAGCTAGTTCATAAAATTGTAACAACAGAAAGGTGTTCTGGGCACATATGCTGTGAAATGTTAATAAAATAGGCGCAGGCAGAGCTACCTCACAGAACATGCAGCAGTTGCATCAACTGCATGAGGAGAATGCTCTTGGTGAGAAAGGGCTATCCGAAAGGTGCTGTTGCACTCTGGCCCTTGGAGACTTGGGGCCACAACCTGCTCTTCACATCTTGTAGTCTTATTTTGCTGAGTGCACTCCAACAGGACATCTGGCTATGAAAGAAAACCTGGAGCAGTCCTAGTATAGACCATCATGGCTTGGAGCTGCTAAGGTGAAGGCAGACTGCACTCAGGAAGGCTGGGGGCATCACCAGTAGTTGTCAAGGCACAACCCTGTATTTGGAAAAGGGGACAGTGGCTCCAAGCACTTTGACTTTCCTGAGCTATTTCTCTTGGGAAACAGAAGGAGATTGGGCCTTAAACTATTCTTTTAATTCTCATTCCTGACAGGCAAAAGCATTTTGTTAGTTGCCTTAAAGAAAAACAGAAAGACATAAAAGCAGGGACAAACTTTTCTAGAACTATTGGTTAATGTTTTCTGGCAGCTGTAGATACACTACTCTCTTGTTGTGACCATAATCGAAGCCTAATGTTTCTCCCAAGGAAATACGTGGCAGTATTCCCACCAACTGCACTGTGAGTGGATCCGGGGCCTTTGTTTGGTCAAAGCTGTTCCAGATGGAGTCTGGAGGATTCTCACCCGGCACTCCAGTTATAAAGAATGACTCTACCCTTCTCTTCCAGAAGGAGTTTTCTGGTTCCAGCTATGGCTGACCTGCTGGACCAATAGAGGAAATTTTGCACAATGTGACTCTTTGGGAGAGAAGGGAATGCTGTGTTGGATTAACTGTTTACCTAATTAATGATTATGTTTAGTGTAATCCACTTTAGTATTGTATATATTGAAAGGACTTTGGCTGCCTCTGGTATAGAAATGTAAATATAATAGAATCATACACCAACAGAACAGATTTTTGAAGGATGCGAATACATAAATCCCCGTACCAGTACCTCTATCTGCATGAAACCATACCAGAAGCGTAAGACAGGAAAGATGTAAGCTACCCCAAAAGGAAATCTGAAATTGTAAGAGAGACACTTCTGTAGTTCTCCAGTGAGGTTTCCTTGTGATCTTTAGTGGTGGAAAGCTAGTTAAAAACTTAATTTAGCAACTCGCTTCAGAAAGTACTGTTGCCTGTCATTATTAGTGAATTATTAGCCTAGCACTATTTTCTGTGACCAGCTGAGGTGGGTGTTGATCTCTGAGGCCAGATGCCAGGGACCATGTCCTTGGTCTTTTCAGTTTCAAAATCACTGGACACCTTCCAGAATCTTGGCCACTATCATCATTATGCATTACTTCTAAACTCAACTTTCCCTCCCTTGACTTTGCCAACAACTCACTGCTGACATGTGGCTCTAATTCTGGAACCAATCTGATGCTTGTCCATGCGAGTGGGACTTCTGAGCAAAAGCTGCAAATTCAGGCCAGCAGAAAAAGTAGCGCTACCTCCCAAGTCATCACAGTGCCCAGCTTGATGGTTTTTGCTCCAAAATGTTTGATTTGACAATACCATAGAGGGTTGCCAAGCACTCAGCTCAGATGAAGAGATTCATCAAATCATGCATAGTGATTTTTCAAATCCATACTTATTCAGAAGCTTCCAGTACAAGAAATGAGGTGTTGTCCTCCCTAATGTTACATGGCTGAGGCTCTGCAGGCTAAAAGCCAAGTAACCTGAATAGAATGCTAGTGTGAAATAATACAACACTAGTGAAGAATACAAAGGCACAAGGCACCTGCGTGCTTAGATGGAAAAGTTTTGAGTTCTTGAGTGGGATGGGTGCTGTTACAGCACAGGGATATCTCTGGTACACAATGCAATCACCACTTCAAGAATTTGTTCAACAAATCCATGTTTTATTCTCTTTCTGGTCAATTTAGTCTTAGAAACCAGATAGACCTCAAACACAAAAGGCACCCAAACACTGTGTAAACATTTTCTAAGAGCTGTTATGCTAAAATGCAACCCCTTAGTCAAATTTCATCAAGGCATGCATTGAAACAAGGGAGCATACCTAGCAAATTGTTCAGGCGCTCCTAGAATACATCTAAGATTCTTGTGTATTGAATCAAAAGTCTGAGAAAAACAAAAATTCTGACCAATTGTTTTTCTTTCCCTTCCAAACAATTACCACACAGGCTTTATTTTCTTAAAAACAATGGTAAATGCACCTGTTTCCCAGAGGTGCTATGTTGGCTCAGTTACGGTACATGACAAGAAAACAAACACAAGTTTACAAGGGTTGAGGAAAAAGAAGGGGTGGTAAGATGTGAAACAATGCTTTATTTTACTTTTTAAAAAAAAATGGTATTATTCACTTAGGCAAGCTTGGTTCTTGGAGCACTGAGGCTTACAGGAAAGCTGGGGAGGGGCTCTTTGTCAAGGTGTGCAGGGATGGTATGAGGTGCAACTGCTTTAAGCTGAAATAGGGGAGATTTACGTGAGATATTTGGAAGAATGTTTTTCTATGAGAGTGGTGAGGCCCTGGTGCAGAGAAATCATTTATGCACCATCCCTGGAGGTGTTCAAAGGGCATTGGAACTGGATGGGTTTTAAGGTCCCTTCCAAACATAACCATTCCAAGGTTCTATGAAAAAAAACCAAACAAAAACAAATAAAAAAACCAGACCCCAAGAAACCTGCTGCAACACTATTTTTCTTTAAGGTTCTGGAGCATAAAGCTTTTCTTTGAGTTTACCAGACACCAGCCTGGGCTTTGAGTCCGCATTAGTATGAGTGATGCCGGTGATTGTCCCTACACCAGGGAACCAGACTTTATAACCAAGAGACAGAAATAACTATAATGCCTTACGGATTTCCAAGACCTGTCCAACAGTTTTGCTTTTGCTAAAACACATTTCAATCTGATGAAAGATAGGCAAGGAACAGAGGAATCACCCATGATGAGGTATGTGATGCTTGCTGTTCAGTAGGCAGATTTGTATGACATTTTCTCCCTTCCATTTTTGCTGTGAGTGAAAGCTTGCGCATGTTTGTCAGACTAGCCTTCCATTAAATGCCTCTTCATGGAAATAAGGGGATATTTATGCACAGTGACTAATGAATGGATGCATTCCAGCATTTGCTATTGTGTATTTCCTGTAAAGTCATTTATTATTCTATCTAACAAACACAGTATTCTTGGGTTGATGCTGAAGATTAATGAGGCATTTACTCCTATTCAAGAAACAAGTTCAGAAGACACATTTTCTCCCATTCAGCTGTGCTGATAGTTTAATTAATGCCATTAATACATATAAGTCACCGAAAACTGTTTTATGGTAACACTGAGGCAAGCTGGCAAAGCAAGGAAATTTCAGAGGTGAAGCTACAGCATAACACATCCCTTTGTTTGCAGGTAGCACAGGATTCTCCAGACCACGAGTGAGCTTATGGACTCCACAAGTAACAAAACCCCCCAAGATGTAATGAGCTGAGGTAATGACAGAATATCAGTTAGCTCTCTGCTTGTGTGGGCTTACTCAAATCCTTAATGTGATTTCATTATGCATTTTTGTGTGTGGATGCATGTCATATTTTTTCCTCCCCAGTATTATAAAAAGAGGAACAGAAAGAAAATGCCCTCTCATTGAAATGTATGAGTTGGTACAACAGACCATAACCAGGGCTGTGGTCTATGGTTTAAAGATGTATGAGGGGAACTTCTCCAAATGTGCACCATTCCGCTGCTATTACAGGAGGAGATAATGGCTCTTTCAGTGCTTCCAGGGTTGTTTTTTTCCTGAATTTTCTGCATGGGGCATTTTTTGTTAGGGATGCATGAACACATTTTGCCTAATAGCCAGGCCCACCCAGGCCAACACGAGAAGCTTGGTGTGAACTGGAATGTCACTGGGTTTGAATTTCGAAACGGGAGAGCAAGGAGGGAGTATGAGAGTACGTGAGTGGCAAGGGGGTAGGAACCAAAACTACAAGGAAAAGGTGGCACTCAACAGGGCTTTCCAACCCTTCTCTCATGAGGAAATAATTCACCAAAATCAAGGTGCATTACTCATGCACCAGAACACAGGCCTCCTCGCTCTTCAGTCTTCTCTAGAGTTATCTTTTCAATCATGGTCTTACAATTGGGGAATCTCCTCCCTGCCAGCACCCGAAGTGATTAGTAGATGATCCCCACAGACTCCTCAATCCCAGAAGAACCACAAGGTGTGAAGGACCTGGGGGACATTATTCTTACTGACTTTGTTCAGTGGTCCAAAGACAAAATACATTGGTGATCCAGACAAGCAAACGCAACAACATACAGCCATACTGTAAGCTTAGATAGCTGCTCAACAACTTTGGAGACAGAACCCCAATTTCTTTTTCTTGAGCCTCCCAATTATAACTTTTCTTTCCTCACTTTCACTGTTTTTATCTCAATGACTGATAAAAGGAAAAGAAACAAAACCAAGTAGACTTTCAACATCATTTTGACTCTGCAAACAGGGGAAATGAGCAAATCAAAGCAAAAGAACTGCGTTAGATCCCCGTGTGTCAAGGCTGCTGGCAGCGCTGTGCAGTACTGTGTCACTGGAAAGCTTTGCTGCTCGAACTAACACCTGCTGGAAGCCACCCCAGCCTGCAGAGGACAACTCCAGGCACAGGGTTTGGTAGAGTGCCTGCTGGAACAAGGAGCTCCAGTACAGCTGAAGAGAGAAAAGCCCATTTGCTGCTCTCAGTGTTACTATAAGGCCTGAGGTAAAACATAAAAGTCCACAGATGCCAATACGATAACCAAGAGGCCTTGAAAGATACATCAAGATCTTCAAGAAACCTTTCTAAAATCTGTCCTACAAAGAAATAGTTTTGCTTAGACTGGAAATGCAGTGGCTAATAGAAGTGAACCGTATCAACACCTTTGTTACTTATAACGTCACCTCCTTTTCCTGACTGCGTGAGCCTGAAGCTCTGAGTGGTTGCAACAATCATTTTCTCACCTGAAGCAGCACCATTAAGTATCAGCAGGGCATTCGGTATACAGATATCACCCACCAAACCAAAAAAGGAAAATTAGTCTAAGAAAGATACAGGAAGCAGAACTTCCTTTACAGAAAGTGTTTCCACAAACATGTCTAGTTATTTTAGATGTTTATCCCCTTATTGTGGGAGTAATACAGATATCTGCACATAGAAATCAAAACAGAATTAAGTATAATGCATGATCGAATTGTCAGTGTCAAGTAGGAGAGCAAACTTTATTATTTATATTTATGACTCTAAATTGTTTGGAAGAAGGTTGATCAATGGCCTCAAGAAGGTTTATTTCTTCCCTACCCAGGTTTCCTAGTGCTCAGCCTGTGGCTGTCAGCATTACATTTCACGACACACTGTACTGAACTGTATTAGGCATGTGAAAGGACTTTCATTCCTCATTAGCTGCACAGAAGAAAGGATTGTAACTTTTAAAAGGAACTAAGCAGCTTTGTAAAAAAATTCAAACTTCCTTTTAACAAAAATCATACTTGTTAAAACTTTTTTTTTTTCTTATTCTCAGCTGAACTATGCTTCAACTCAAAGCAAATAAAGTCATCAGTTGACTCCATTCTATTAGAGGACAGCATTAAAAAAGAAGAAACCAGTCCAATGGGTCCTTGAACAGTGGTCCCTTGTCTGTCACATCAAGACATGGCTTCTCCTTCACACACTATTGACCATGAAAAGCAATCTTGCGACTTTTGAAGCCCTATCACACAAGAAAAAAAGCACGAGACAAAACTTTTCTTGCAATGTCAAGGATGGGGGGGGCTGCCTGCTCTCATCTCCCATGATTAATGACTTGTGGCCTTATTGTGCAGTGGCTGCTAATTAGCTTCACACTGATTAATGCTGCAGAATGCCAAATTCAGATTGATAAATCTGGATGGCCCCCGCTCCTCACCCCAAACAAGCCTGATGCTGAAACTTTGGCATGTCGTTTCTTGATAAAACAAAGAGGAAACACATTCTCATTAGGAATATGTTCCCAAGACTCTGTGCTTCTAGAGCTCTAGAAGCTTGAACCACAGTATTTTTCTGTATGATATAATTATTTTTCAGTCCTATTCAACTTCCCTGCTTTGGCCACAACACTTGCTTGCCTCCTTTAGTAAACAGATAAACTAACAAATCTTATTCAAAATTTAGTTAAAAGCTAAACAAAGTAGCAAGTGGATACTTTTAAGCTTTTATTATCCACTTATTATCAAAGGAGAGTTAATTATAATGCTCCTAAATAGTTGCAAACAGCCTTCTTGGATGTCCCATTTATAAATGCATTTAAAAAAAACAGAGCAGAAAAGTGACAACTTCTGAATTGTGCTTGCCCAGCATTTTGTCAGCCTGCTTTACTGAAATAGATCCCAACCCTTTCATTTGATAAAAAAGCATTTGCCACAGCGATAGAGGTGGAAGTCTGGTACACAGAGGGTTTTGCCCCCTCCTGCCCTAACCCCCTACTCCTCCTCTCCCCTCAGTGTCGGATTAAATCTGCTTGTTAAGTTGATCTTTGCATGGAAAAGCATTACATTCCACCAGCACAGGAAGGCTGCAAGTACTTATGCCAGATTTTTAACACTAACCTCATCAAACTGATGCACTCCAACATAAGGCCGATTAGCTTAATAACTGATTACTCGTCCTCTGGGCACCAGCAACCAAAATTAAAAACTTTAGCAGCTCATATAACAAAGTAATATGAGCTTGCCTTTTCAAAGCCCGACAGTTCCAAGAGGGAGGGGAAAAATTCACATTTACAGAACAGCTCTGAAGAGGGGGAGGTTTCTTGGTTTTGGTGGGATGGATTCAACTGCTGATTCAACTACTGAAAAATACCTACATAAAGAGAGCATTTCAATGTCTGCACATAAGGAATAAGTTAATCAGATCACCTTAGAGGAGTTATTATAAATTTAAAACATAGACAAGTCAGAATGCCTTCACCACATCAGCTGTTTGAATTAAACATGTTGCCTTTTGTGCTCTGTATTTCCAAGAGCATCGTCACTTGTGCCAGCCCAGCCCGGAGTGGTACTGATCACTCACTTGCATTGCCTTAAACTCACAGGGCACCTGCTACACCAGGGAGTGCAGTGAAAAGACCTCAAATGAACATGTTCCAGTATGGCAAAGTTTCCACATGAGTTAACCCTATAAGTAACCGCAGCAGGCCTTGCCAATGGGAGATTTTCTAGAGGCGGTGCCGAATTCATGATGAAAGGCAACAGATGATCATTGGAAATAGAACCTGAAGGTAACGTGAGAATGGCTGTGATAGGCAATGCAAGTAGAAGGGTGTCATCCACAGCCTCTTTCAAGTCCCCAACAGGAGCCTAAGCATACGCCTACCTTGAAGCATGCAAGCAATGCCTTTGAAGTCAGCAGTAATCAGGTGTTTAAGTATTTCTGTGCCTACACGTTTATTTTCCCTTTAACAATACAGCACATACACTGTGGGGTGTAAATACTAACAGGCCAACTTCAGCACTGCTGTAAGGTACCACAATTCTTCCCCAACATCAACGGATGAATGTCTCACTCAAGACCTGCGATTTAACTTAATGTTTATAAGCATTTTTCTACGCCTTACCCTGTTTCTTTTTTTTGCCTTGTTTTGCTTTCAGCAAGGCTCTTTGTAGTGTCATAACCCACCATCCTTCTAGTCAGGCTTTGTTTATAAAAGCTTTGTTGTTCCAGAACAATGGAGTTGTGACCTGTTGGAAGGCAGGACTGCAACCAAGGCCCTCTCCGCACTTTCTCAGGGTGCGCTTTCTGACTGAGTGAATAGACCCCACAACCCTATTCATGTCAGCAGGGAGAGGAAAAATAGGCTCCTCCAATAAATCTCAATGCAAATCTTCTTGTCTTAGCTTACCATTTGTGTGAATTTACCTAAAGCACAAAATACATACACAGAACAAATACCCCCAAACTTGAAAGGCTAAAATACTGCCTGCAGACCAAAATTGAATTGGTTTGTGCTTACGGCAGTCTTAGAGAATTCACAGGCATGGAAAACAAGAGGTGGAAACGTAGCTTGGGCCAAGACCAGGTGAATGAGATGGACCATGCCATAACACATATACTTCACCCTTGTGTGTCAGTTCCCTCCTGTAAATTCCCCTCAGGGAGAGCTTTGTGGTTTGCTTAGCTCTTTTTTTGCTTTATTCTAGGCCTCTAGGGCAAACATTTCAGTGAATTTTCATGGGGAAGCAAGTGTTTTTTGAAATCCCACCTTTCTTCTGCACTGAGCAATGACTCATGCAATTTGACTTAAATGATCAAAGGGTACATCAAACACATTGTTCCTGATACCAGAGTGGCTCTTGGGGCCTGAATTGGTAGCAAGGAACTCAATTCCATTGAAGTCAATGAGCCATGCTGGGTTCCCCAGCAGTAGAACAGACTTCAGCCTTAGTTTAGCCTTTTTGCCTATTAAACAGCCCTTTATAAAAGATAGTTCTGCTTTTTTTCAATGGAAGTCACAGTTGTCACATTTTTCCTAGCCTGTAGGCACTCTTAAATGTTCTCTGCTAATTTTCAGCCCAAAGCTGCCCTTACAGGCATGTAAATAATTAAGAGAGGAGTGAATCGTCAAGCAGTAACAGAAATCACATTACCTCCTTTTCTTTTCCTTGGCCATTACACACACATTTTGTAGCACAGGTTCCTCAGGGCAGAGCACGTACTGGTTTTCCTCTATGATTTCACCCGCAGATGTGATACTGACCATATCAGATATCCAGCCATCTGAAATCACCTATATATCCAACTGCAATACCACCAACACTACTAAGATGAATTTTCCCCATCCATCCTCTCTAATCTGTTCGATTATTTAATTCCCCTTCCCCCTAGGCTCCCACCCTGATGCTTCACTCTCTACACCTGCTTTGCATGCTTAAGGCCACTACAACTACTTACAAGACACTAAAAACACAAACCATTTTAATTACAAAAGACTGTGAGGCTGCTAGAAGCCTTTATAACTATCTAGATGTACCTTGGTGGCTAACAGAGCAGATAAAAGCTTTACTATATTAATGGAAAAACATTTAACCAAACAGATAAGTTAGTGCAAAATGCTTATTAGGGGATAGAAACATTATCTAACACTGGGTAAATTTCAGGCCATAAAGGAAATACAACATCACCCACAAACTGTGTAACTTTTGTAAGTAGAGATCTGCTCAGTGGAATTCATTTTCTGAATTTACTGAAACACAACACAGAATAATTACTGCTGAGTATATACTTAACTGATTTACTCACTCACTTTGTCATTATTGAACACTACACTGAGATGAGCAAAAGCGTACATATAACACCTTTGACCTTTGCTAATCATATTCTGAAAAAGCAGAAAAAACCCCAATTTCAGAAGTCTCAAGTTGTTTAGATTTCATCTTTTTCATTACATAAACTAGGTCTGCAAACAGGTGTTTCTCCGATTTATGCGTTATGAAAAAATCCTATGGAGTTATTTACATTAGTACCTATACACTGATCAAATCAATATCAGAAGTACTCAAAGCTACAATTTAAACTTTTCTACTATATATATACACACATGCAGTTATGTGGCTCTGGGGAGACCTTAGAGCAGCTTCCAGAACTGAAAGGGGCTCCAGGAAAGCTGGGAAGGGGCTCTTGATCAAGGAGTGCAGGGATAGGACGAGCAGGGAATGGTTTTAAGCTGAAAGAAATGAGATTGACATGAGATCTTAGGAAGAAATGTTTTCCTATGAGGGTGGGGAGGCCCTGGCACAGGCTGCCCAGGGAAGTCATGGCTGCCCCATCCCTGGAGGTGTTCAAGGCCA
The DNA here is from genome assembly GCF_032191515.1 of Phaenicophaeus curvirostris. Lineage (NCBI taxonomy): Eukaryota > Metazoa > Chordata > Aves > Cuculiformes > Cuculidae > Phaenicophaeus > Phaenicophaeus curvirostris. The sequence continues at coordinate 21,050,606 of NC_091400.1, read as the reverse complement.
GGTTGGATGGGGCTTGGTGCAACCTGATCCAGTGGGGGGTGTCCCTGCCCATGGCAGGGGGCTGGAACTGGATGGGCTTTGAGGTCCCTTCCAACCCAAACCGTTCCATTCTATGATATTACGCTCACGTGTGTAGACACACACACATTTCCCTTCTTGAATCTCTCAGGCCTCGGCTGAAACACTGCTGCTAGGAAAACCAAATTAAACCTTTTAAAATTTATTAGCTGGCTACAGAGTTTAAATTCAATTCCTACCAAATAATTGTTCAAGGTAGGCCTCTTTCTGGGGAAAGGAAGGTCTTGGATCATTTAAGATCCAATTCTGCCCCCAAGGCGAACAGAAAAACTTGTATTGGCTCCAGACCTTAAATGACCTTCGGAACTGGTTTAGCAGACAAATTCTGGGAATGCAATGTTTACGTGAAGCTGAACCATTCCAGCAGAACGGGTTCAGTCCCTTCTGGAATACCCCTAATGACACTGGGTTTCTAATGTTGCCTCCAATGTCACAGAGCAATTAAACGCACAAGAGAAGTATTAGAAGTGAAACAGCCACAGCTATTTTGTCTTATTTGAAGGTACAACATTCTGTGGCTGTAGCTTTAGAGGTCACACAATCATAGAATGGGTTGACTTGGAAGGGACCTTAAAACCCATCCAGTTCCAACCCCCTGCCATGGGCAGGGACACCTCCCACTAGACCAGGCTGGTCAAAGTCCCATCCAACCCGGCTTTGAACACCTCCAGGGATGGGGCAGCCACAACTACTCTGGATAACCTAAGCCAGTGCCTCACCACCCTCATTATGTTTCTTCTTGGTAGCTCATCTAAATCTTCCCCCTTACAATTTAAAGCAATTCTCTCTGTCCTATCACTATTTGCCCTTGTAAAAAGTCCCTCCTCAGCTTTCTCATAGGCCCCCTTCACGTAAGGATTGCCTAGAACTGTTTGAAGATGGCTATGACCCTTTAAAAACATACTTTTAGTGACTGGTCGTCAGTCACACTTGCCCTCACTCCAATTTACTGTGGGTTCTGTATGTTTGTTTAAGAACATGAAGGAAGACGGGAAAAGAACAGAGAACTCGGTACAGAGTGGATAAGGAAAGGGAAGGGTTTTCCTTGATGTTAGTGAATGAAGCCTTCAGATAACAGCACCTAGGTGTACCCTAGGCAATTAAACCAACATGTGCCTTCAATATAAATTTTCATTATCATTCAATAAAGAAGAAAATAAAAGAAAAAAGCTGGAGCAAGCATCAAAGCAAGCAAACTGAACCTCCAACCAAATGTTTGTGGGGAAACTGGAAGCACTTCAGAGCAGTTACTACCTTTTTGTCCAGTGTCAATAGAGCTTCTAGCACAGCAGGGATCCAGTTTGGGACCAAGTCTTTCAACCGCTACCACATTAGGCAACAATAGCACAAATCCAGCTTAAGTTAAATTACTTCTAAATTTGAATTATTACTTATGGTTTTTAGCATTCACTCAATTCAGAATTCTTCTATAATGTCTTCCATCTGAGCAGAGCATATCAAAGTGCTTTGCAACAAGAAACTACTGTTTAAAATGGGGAAAAAAACCAAATAAATGTTTAATTGTTACAATGGAACAAGCCAAGTCCTGCTAGAGGGAAAACACTACTGTAAACTCATCCGAACTAAAAGCGTGACAATAACTGCCTTCATAAAATAATGGTTCTGCTGAATCAATGCATATTGATCACATAACATAAATTCCACACAACTTTTTTTATATTCCTGCTTAGAAAGTACTTCAACACAAAATGATTGTTCAGGTAGCATTAGTAAAATTAATCCCTGATTGCTAATGTAGGCTATTAACATGAGAACAGCATGCTTGGATTTGTATGGGCCCACCTGGTCGCACCTACTCAATGGCTAACCCCTTCTAATGAGAGAAAAACAAAGAAGGGGAAGAAAATGCACAAAGCAGACACTTACCTTGGACAGTCTCACCAGAAGGGTAGGGTGGCAATCAAACAGAGCTCCTTTTATGCGACACATACACGTGAAGGACCAGCCTAGGAGGTGAAGCAAGGCAGGGGAATCCACAGCTGTTCCTCCAGGACTTGTGGAGATAAACAGTTGTCCATCCAAGAACTTTCATGAAGAATTCATTCATTTTCTGCATTGAAATACAAGAAAAAATTGGCGAAGTTAAAAAGAACTCTACTCTAACATCCCTCCTCTCAGCCTATCCAGAGAGGCAAATCTATCCACCACATCCAGTTATCCACAATCCATTCACTCAGTATTACAGCACTGAAGTTACTCAGCAACTCACAGAAGAATGTGTAAAAATTTAATTACATGTATTTTTAAATCCCACTTCCAGTAAAGCTAGAATAACTCTGCTTTATTTTAACATAAAGTACTTTATGAGATCCCATAAAGCAACCCTACCATGCACATACAGTACCTTTGCCCCTCAGTATTAAGCAAAACAGTCTCTTAACCCTCCTCTCTACTTTTATAGCCCTGGGACTGGTTCATCACCTGAATAGCAGCACCAACTCAATTCAAGTGTCCTCATTATTGCCTTCCTCTGCTTTGGCTATTGATTGTAGCATGATTGCCTGGGCGTGGAAGGGATAGCAACAACTCCTAGCTGTCATTGCTCCCATTAGCAGGGCACTTGTGAGACACTAAACAAAACTGGAGTTCAGGGGATGCTGCAGAGAGGGTGAGGTGGCCAGCGGTACAGTTGGCCAGGCATTCCCATGCCTACCAAGGTACTGGGTGCAAAGTGAATTGTGGTAACTTAGGACTCAAAATACTCATGGTATGTGTCCCAAGCACAGCACATCCGTCAGGTAGCTAAGAAGTCAGAAGCAGTGACCTAGAAGATCAGAATGTAGAGATGCCAAAGGAGGGCATGTGTTTTGTTAGACCAATTTAAGGCAGTTTGTGTAAAGGGCAGCAGGCTTTTGAGCATACAGACGCTTGATGGCAGAAAGGACATAAAAATCAGTAGCAGCAGGAACTATGGCCTCTTGGCATTTTGGTTAGGATGCAGAAAACTTAGGAAAAATTACATTTCTTACTGCACAATATAAACCAGCTCTCCCAAGCCAGGTTATAACTGATTACAGGACATACAGAGCTTCTATTTCCACTTAGCAACCAGGAAATTAACTTCATCTTCAACTATTTATTGTGTACTACAAAGCTACCCAAACCAAAACCACTAAGTGTATTTTAGATGCTGTATAAAAATTAGTGCCCTGGGATGTGGGTGGGGGAAAATCACCAGTACTTAAAGTTGGTAATTGAAATTATTAATAATAGTGAAAATAATATATCCATTCTCTAAGCAAGCCGTCATAATGCTTAATAATTGATTATAATTTCCTGTAATACATACTAATGAATTAATTTACAAAATAACATAGCTTTGTATGTCTACTCACTTTCCTGAGAAATATGTTTGTGTTATGTCAATAATTTAATATGCTAAAATAATTTATAAATATTTATTATTAGTTTCAACGCTTCTTAATAAAAAGCAGTCATTTCCCATAAATACCAAAACGCTTTTCAGAGCAGAGCTGTGTCCCCAGCCAGCACTCAGGCTTGTGAGCCCTGTTCCCATCTGCAAGCCCACATGTTGAGAACACACCACCCAGATGAACGTCCCAGTGAGCAGACTGGGCAAGTCTGCAGGGACCTGACCCTAACCTGGGTTTTACCAGCATCCAGTCTATCTTCAGAGACCAACATTTCCACTGAGAAAAGATTCAGTCATTCCTTAGAAAGAAAAGCATCCCTCCATCCCAAAGACAAGGAGTTAAGAAGCCCTGAATAATCTCTTTCACCTCTAGAGAGTGTCCTGCCCTTGCTGAAGCCCGCCCAGGTACTGCTTCTGCTGCACCATCTACAACAGCATCACTCTTCCTCCATTAACTCTGCTAGGACTGCAAATTTTTGATAGCTTTTTCTACTCAGGTGTTTGATCCATCTGGGAAGGTTACATTAACCTCTTTTGTGCCAGGTCGGATCTATATCACCTGCTGCACTTGCATTCCTGGTGTGGAGCTTCTCTTGGCATGAGTAGCACCAAAACCCAGGGCAATGCTCTCCATGAAGCTCAGGAATGTGACTGCAGGGTGAAGGGACACAAACCTCCTGTCCACCAGGGGCTCAAAGCTGACGGTGAGATCAGACATTAACCATTTCACTGTGTGCTGTGATGAAGATGTGGCCCTACATTAGAAACACGAACTCTCGGATCCCTGACTGTGGGAACACCGTGCTAATGTGATCAGCACCATCCTAGGTGCCTGAGACCGACTCAGGGCTGAACCGTGTGCTGTCCCAGTAGGCATAAAAGATCTTCCACAGCACCAGCAGGAGTGGTAGTGAGGCATGTGGTGCATAGGCCACATCAAAACTATCTCCTTATAAATCTCTCACACCTGGATCCCCACTCCTATCTCCTAGGGTTCCCTCAGAAGGGATCAGTGGTCTGCATGCCCTTGGGTATGCCACTGCTACGACCAGCTGGCGATGTCTTTCCAGTCCTGTTTCATCTGATTCACCTCCCAGCTATTCATCCTCCTGATTTACACCATCAGCACCAAAGCCTCAGTGTGAACGCAACAGAACAGGGATTCACACCGGCCTTCAAAGGTTTATGAGTGCTGACATGCCTTTTTTATTCCTCTGAAGCCAAAACCCTGGACACATCCAGTGCCTGCCTGCTTTCTCAGGCACCTCCATGGTGTTTGACTGTAGCTAATTGTCCTCTTATTTAAAGGGAATTACGGACCTGACTCAGAAGATCCAGCAGATGCTATAGGCTCTTATGGTTCAAGGAGCCGACTTGACTTCGGCATTAAGTACAACAGGGAAATGAGAACTTACAAGGGCACTATTAATTGACCTGTTCTTGATTCACAGCACCAAGAGCTGGATGTTATCCTAGTGCTTCCCCTGCTGTTTTAAAAACATAGGTCTTGATATACCCACCAAGACAGCATGAAGAGCTGCAAAACTCGCCACTCCAAGGTGCCTCTGGGGGTATGGCAATGTAGCTGTGACTGAAGAAAAGAAGCTGTCCCCAGGGAGCTCAGACCCAGGGCAAGTTTTTATAAACATAAGGCTGCCTTTCTGCTCACACCTCTGCTGTAAATGGGAATCTCAACAGTATGAAGTTAAGAGCTGGACTGTGGCTGACTCATCTAGCAAACACAGAGCTCCTGTGGGCTATGCTGAGAGGAAGAAACACAGGGAGTAAAGGGATTAGACTTCATTGTAGGTCGAGAGCCAGTTTTGGTGGAGTGTTAATCTCCAAGAGTATCATTGCCAAAGTCACTTCTTAATGTAGCAGTTGAAGAGACAGCCTCTGCCTTAGGACCTGAGGCTAACCTATTTGATGTCACACTACGAGTGGAGCAGGTGCTGGGTTTGCAATGTATATTTGATGTCTAGTGTTGAAAAGCAAATTGATTGAAACGCTGTCAGGCTGCATTTTGACTGATTGCACAACTAATGTCACCTACAGGCATCTTGATGGACATTCTGCCATACAGAGAATACAGTAGGCTGGAAATCATCATTTGCAAATCATCACCTTCGGAAATACAACTACCAATTCAGCTGGAAAAGAAAAAAGAATTGGAAACATGTTGAAGAAACATTAATCTGAGGAAGTGTGCAAGTCAGAAACACCAAATATTGAGGCTCATGGATTTCTCATTACGGGAATTTTCAGCCTACTGTATTTTTTTGGGGGTGTTGCATTTCAAAACCTGTATTTTAGTTAATAATATACTTCTGCCACGGGAAATCTAATCAGAGTCTCTTCTAAGTTTTCACTGGTATTCATCAGGTGTGGCACTTTGGGAGTCTGTTCATTTATGAAAGTAGTTTTACAAAACCTGTCACTGTGTATGAATGTGACAAAATTAGTAGAACAACACTGGCATATTTTTGAAAGGATATTAGGACTTAGCTAAATATTTGTCATTGAGATTAATGAGATCCTAGTGTTTAAATTCTATAGTTGATCATATAAATCACAGTTCTGAGCTATATTTCCTTGCCCCTGACACCCACCTGAGTTAGAGTTTATTAAGATTCACGTCACAGGATAGAGGTAAGCAAGATTTCCTAATTTCCAGGGGCTACTGTTCTCCAGAAAAGTAGAATTCTGTAATTAATTTCACATCAATCTGGAGAATAATTTTAGCAATGTGGTAAAACTATTTTGCTATGAAGTGCTCTCAGAGTCAACATCCCACAAAGAGGAAAAGGCAGGGAAAGGAAACATCAGTCTTTCACCACAGACTGCTATTACCAGCTTATGTTAATTGGTCACCCACACTGGTTACATTAGCCAGTCCTCTGTACTCAGTGCTAGTAAGGCCACACCTCAAATCCTGGGTTCAATTTTGGCCCCCTCAGCGCAAGAGGGATATCAAGGAGCTGAGCGTGCCCAGAGAAAAGGAATGGAGGTGGAGTAGGGTCTGGAGCCCAGGTGTTCTTGGAGCAGCTGAGGTACCTGGGGCTGTTTAGCCTGGAGAAGAGGAAGCTGAGGATAGATCTCATCACTCTTTGCAGCTCCCAGAAAGGAGGTTGTGGCAAGTTGGGTGCTGGTCTCTTCTTTCAAGTAACATGCAATAGGACAAGAAGAGATGGCCTCAAGTTGCACCAGAGGAGGCTTAGATTGGATATTAGAAAAAAGTTCTTTACTGAATGGTAAAGCACTGAGAGAGGCTGCCGAGGGAAATCCTTCAGTCTGCTGAAAGGCTGGTTTCTGGACACCAAAAGATCAGGTGTTTCTTCAGCTGATGCCATCTCCCACATAGGCGCGTGTTGGGGCAAAACCAGTTTTGTCCAAAAGGTGGTAAGTGGTCTCTCCTCTTACTTTTCTGCTGGGTAAACTGCAAAAAGCAGTTTAATAAAGAGAAGTTTAAGTATCTAAATACCTATCTAGGTAAAATGTCCCTACTCCTGCAGGGGGATTGGACCAGATGACTTGTCAAAGTCCCTTCCAACCCGAAGCATTCTATAATTCCATATAAGACATATGCAAAAAAAGCACCTAGGTTTACATTTTTGTGCTCCTCTCCCTATATTAAGCCTTAAAACACTAGCTCCTAATAAAAATTGGGTATAAGTCTTTCATAAGTAAATGGTAGGCTTGTTAGCTGGTGTGTCAGTTTAAACATAAACAAAATAAATGGCTTCTAAAGGAATCTTTCAGTATTCAGAAATTAGCTGGCTGCGCGATTACCAGGAAATTGTGTGCACATTCTTTTCTTTCACTGATCTGCTCTTTCAACAGCAGAAATGGTAACACTTCGGGAAGTGTTTACCCAAGGCCAGTGTGGTTCAAGTGTTACTTAGGCTCTCAGTTAGGATTTCTCAGTTTTTAAATGTTTAGTCCTTGGGGGGAAGTGAAAATGACAGCAGGAAGAACCTGGAGGTACTGAGCACGGATGAAGCTGGCACTTGATGACAGGAGGGGAACGAACACACCAGGCACTACATATTATGATACAGCAAACAGGGAAGTTTGTATTAGATAGTATCAACTTTTGCTGTGCCTTGAACATATCTGAAAGGAAAGAAACAAACTGATGAAAGTTACGGGGTACAAAAGAAAGAGCGCACAGAGAACAGGAAGTTGGCAATATGTATAACGTGGAAATAAATGGAGGAGGAGGGAGAATTAAAAAAAGACTTGTCACTTCTCTCATGAGAACTATTGTATATGATGATTTTGCAGTTCAGATCAGAAACAGCATGTTCTTCCTCCCTCGCCAACAGTCCCACCAGAGGGAGCCACTTTGCCTAGGGGGAACAGTGCTTGCATCCGATCATCTGAGCCTCAGATCAGAATGAATCATAGAATCATTTGGATTTAAAAGACTTTTGGGATCATGAAGTCCAACCATAGTTGTCCACTACCAAACCATATCCCTGAGCACCTCATCTGCCTGTCTTAAATCCCTCCAGGAATTGGGAATCAACCACTTCTCTGGGCAGGGAGAAGCTCCTCCAGCAGCTTAATGTCTTCTTGTACTGAGGGGCCCAAAACTGAACACAGGATTTGAAGTGCAAGGATGATTGTCTTGGAAGTAAAGCAGGCACCTAAGAAGGTGGGGGGGCGGGGGGTGGGTGGGTGTTGAGGCAGCAGGCAAAAGCTGTCTTTGGACAGCCTAAGGTTTTGGGCATCCACCACGCACGTAAGTGATCCTCTCATAAGGAACGCTAGGAGCCATGGGTTCTTGCTTTCAGAAAATTAACGTCAGGTTGATTCAGAGCAGCAAGGCCTATGTGGGCACACTGATTTGAAACATGAGCACTCATGCAGAGTTTGGACACATGAAAACTGGCAAACATCTTGCTGACCCTGCTGAAGGTAGCTTGCTTTGAAACCTGTAGAGATGTTCCATGTAGTCGAGGTCCTGCCCTCCTGAGCAGCATTACTGAGCACAAGCAATGAACCTTTATCTCCTGTGCCCATCACTTGCTATCAGTCAAAGTTACAGCAGGGTGGTAACCCACTGCAGAGCAGAAAGGCTGTAATACTCTCATCCAGAAAGCCAAATGCTTTCTTAGGCTTACATAAAGGTATAGCATAGCTATCCACCCATCCCTACATTTGGAAAGAACTTAGAATCATAGAATGCCCTGAGTTGAAAGGGACCCATAAGGATCATTGACTCCAACTCTCGTCCCTGCATGGGACAAACCTAACATTCATACCGCATGTCTGAGTGCATTGCCCAAATGCTTCTGGAACACTGTCAGGCTTGGCACCAAGGCATCTTCCCTGGGGAGGCTGTTCAAGAGCTCCACCACCCTCTGGGTGAAGAACCTTTTCCGAATACCCAGCCCTCCTCTGGCACATCTTCCTGCCATTCTCTCGGTCCTATTGTTGGTCACCAGAGAGAAAAGATCAGCACCTGCTTCTGCTCCTCCTCCTCCTCCCTTGTGAGGAAGCTGTAGACTGTGATGAGGTCTTCCTTCAGTCTCCTTTTCTCCAGGCTGAACAGACCAAGTGACTTCAGCCGCTCCTCGTATGGCTTCCTCTCTGAACCCTTAACCAGCTTTGTGGCCCTCATCTGAACACTCTCCAGTAGCCTGATGTCCTTTTTATCCTGTGGCACCCAAAGCTGCACTCAGTACTCGAGGTGGGGCTGCACCAGTGCAGCGCAGGGCAGGACAATCCCCTCCCTGCACTGGCAAGCAATGCTGTGCTGGATGCACCCCAGGACTTGGTTGGCTGCCAGGGCACACTGGTGGTTCATATTGTCTTAGTAAGGATTCTACAACAAAAGACAGCTTGCTCTCCCTCTCAGATGTGCTGTCTCTTCCTCAGTATAGATCAAAGTCCTGTCCCCAAGCTGCAGTCACTCTCAGGAAATGCTGCTGGGGAAGAGCAATGCCTGCCTTTCCTGTGTTACTTACATGATAAAATTGTAATGCTGCCATACACTGAGCAGGCCACAAATTCCACAGGCCAAACTGTAAACACTGCAGGACTTGGAGGTGCTTGACATTTCACGGAAAGCAAGCCCATGAAGCTTAGGAAAACAAGCTAAAGGTGAAGTTAAGATACTGATCCTCCTAAGGATCAGTTCAAATAAGGAACTGCAGCTGCAATTTCCTGCCTGATTGTCACTTTCTTCCAGTGAAGAAATAGTCCGCTACTGGCCCTTGTCAGGAACAAATTACTTTCCCTTCACTGCCAACTCAGCTCCACACGCCCTGTGCAGAGGAGAAGCAACACTGCAAATAAGCCAGTCGTCCCCAGAGGTTCCAAGCTACATAGGCTGGTAATCTGTACCAAGCTTTTTAAAGCGACAACTTGCTCCTCTAGACTGCTCTCAAGTAAACACAGCAAAAGGGGTAGTTTTGTCCTAAATGAACTGAAAAAAATCCCTGTGATGCAACTTTTTGCACAGGAATTCTCACCAAGGAAAACTTTTCATCTCCTGAGAGTAAGCTTTGAGGAGGGCTAAGGCAGAATCTAGATCCAACCATAGCAGACAAGTGGTGAAAGCATCTTGGTATTTTAGCTTGTATTCTTCAACAGATCCCATCATTAGAAAAATACATAATTTTCTTTTCTAATGAAAATTAATTTCAAAGGAAAATGCTTTAAGGCAAACTAAATTGAGCCTTTCAGTCTGTTTGCTTTTAACGTGGGCAAGATATAATGAGCAAAACCCAGCTCTCCTGCTCAGGACTTCCTCACCTTCTCCTTACAAAAAATGTGTGTGTGAGAAGAAAGAAAAATGGTCAGCAAAGATGATCCAAAGTGTAGGGTACTTACACTGGAGGGCCTTGCAGAGTTTATTCTACGGTGCAATACAAATGTCCTTATTCAGCAATTTACATCAATGGTGGTTTTGCTGAGGAAGGCACGTCGTTCAGAGTTTGGGATTTTGATCTTAAGAAACAATTTTAAAAAACAAAATCACCAAAGGAATGATATAAGCTCAAAATTCATTCCATTATCCAAAAGATTTTCTTGTTCAAATATAAATACTCTAGTTACTTGATTTGGAGGTGTACTTTGGTGCCTTGCTTTGATTTGTTCAGCCTAAATGAACATTTACAACTTTACTGTATCTATCACACTTCACTAAGTCCAGATTTGGACAACTCTTGCCTGCTTACTCAAGTTTCTGGACTTGTTCTCTCCTAGGCAGAGAGTAACTTGATCCATGCATCCTGTTGATTCTCTCAATGTCTAAAATTAGCGCTGTGTGCGCCCGCTTCCTCTACCTGGTGGTGTGCTCCCCGACAGAGCCAAGGGCCTGCACTCACCCACACGCTGGGTGCAACAAAGGCCCTAGTGTTGCTTTTTCAAGAGAGATTTTTACCACGTACTTCATGTACAAAGAAGCGATCCCGCTCTGCTCGCATGTTCAGTGCATATGACAAGTGTTATTTCGTTCAGCTAAATACTGAAAATGATAACGTGGTTTCAGATAACAAGTGGCGGCATCCATCCTAACATAAGATTACCAGTCCCCATGTCTCTGACAAGTCCAGGCGTAGTAGAGATTACATGGTGGTCACAGGACTGCACAGTTGGAAAGGCTAAAGAGAATCCCCCAGCCTCTCATTCCTCCACTCTTCCGTTCTCATGAGGATCTCTTGGGACAGCCCTGCCAGAAAAACGCTTGTCAGAAAGTGGAAGGCAACCCAATGGGAAACATCAATGAACCTGTGTTTACTTTATTTAGAAATTACACCCCATCCCTGTCCCCTGGGGCAAAACTTCTTTTCTAGACATGACCTCAGAGATGTGCTACACGCACCCCACGCAATTTATCACCATGCTGCCTATAATTAGGTTTGTTAACATACAGCCTAGTGCAGTCTTGTTGACTGGGAACTTAATCAAGTTACTATTGAGTTCTTGTATGCATTGCTTCGGGTGACTGTTTTACTTGTAGAATTATAGCTGCGACCAACATGAGGAAATTAGCTCTGGACACAAGTTTTTTACTTTTTTTCCCCCTACATGTGAAAATATTTAGCAAACAGTGACAATGATGGAAAACAGTAGGAAACAAAATGTTCTACATTAGTATAAAACATGAAAAATGCAGCAAGGACCCTCAGTGGTACAACATGTGTTATACTGGCTGGCAGTCCATTAGGCTTGATAGACATTTCACTTACCTAAGTCAAATATAACAGTCTAGTATTCATTAATATAAGAAGGGGGTTGTGGAATCAAGCCTACCATCTGGTTAGAACGACAGAATAATCTACAACTCATGATTAGGTCTAAGGAGTGGAATTTCACTTTAATCTTTTTCATTGCTCGAAATTTCCATCTGCGCAGTACGGCACATCATTTTTCTTCAAGACAAATGTGCTGTTTTTCATGTTCCAAAATTAGATCAGAAGAAAACGATTAATCATGTCATGGCCTGGGAAAGGAAACAAAGCCCTGATATTTCCCTCTCTCTCTCTCTCTCCCCTCTCCTCTCTCGCTCCAGCTCTGGCTGTTCGCGAAGTCCTTTCTTTCCCTGCCTCGGTTTTCATTCCAACTTTCAGAGATTCACATTGCGGTGGGCTAGAAGCGTTTGGGAAAGGGGAATCTGAAGTCAAGACGTGGCTTTGATTTGCATAGCTTTTTTTATTTCCCCCTTGCACTTCCCCCACCCCCAGTTTGCCACTCCATCTTTCCCTCCTTCTCCCTCTCCCTCTCTCCCCCACCCCGTGCCCCCTGGCACAGGACGCCAGATGGTGACCTGTTTGCATGTGACACCGTAACTGAATCTAAACTCAAGGAAACAAGTCACCGGGCTGCAAATTAGTGGGACCACACAACTGTCAGGTGGCAGTCCCCTTTGACAGTTGTAGGCCATTATAGGAACATTGATGTTTTCACAGTGTGACAAAAAGGAATCCTTTTTGCAGCAGACCTGTCTGTCAGCTGGCTCTCAAGTCATAACAAATCCCTGGCACTCAGCTGAGGCTGAACATTCGCAGCGTCAGGAGGATGATAAATGACCTGCAGGGCTTTGAAGTGCCTTGGCAGTTCAGATGGGTCTGCAGTGCTGACAGAGAAATATACACAACAGCGTAACCAATAATGAGAACATTAAACATTCCTGCTTTGTGACAGGCTGACAGAAAAACCCAGCCTCACATCAATCATCTTTGGAGATATAACCTTGACAATTAGCCCCCTCTCTGATACTCAGAGTAACCTTCCCCCCCGCCTTTTTTTTTTCCTTTTGCCTGACTTGTCTTCCATGATCTTTTTTTTTCTGGTATGGCAGGAAGGGAAAAAACAGCATAAGGAGGGAAAAAAAAAAGCCCACATCAAAAAAGATCTTTTCCTTTTCCTCCATGCAAAAATAAAATATGCCAGGACAAAGTTTATTTGATGGACTTCCACCTATTTCCCTTTAGGAGAAAGGAATATATTTTTTTGCCCTATCAACCACAGCATCTGTCACTACAAATACTCCTAGCAGAATTTTGTTTACATTTTATGCTTATTTTCTTCCTTAGGTTTTCTTTTTCATTTCCCCAACTCTTACATTTGTATCAGTGTACTCTATTGTCAAGTATCGTTTCCACTTGTAAGAGTGAGATGATTAAGCATGCGACTGTCCCCTTGTTAGGGTATTCCAGGATCATTCAATAACACAGATAGAATCTCAACTTCTTCCCACAATCTTGTGTTTTCTTCTTTTTTTTTGTGTGTTACTTTGCACCAGTTTGCCATTTAAAAAATCCTTTTACAGAGCAAAAATAATCTTCAAAGGACAAATAAAAGGTGCAGCTAATCTTCCTAGAAACCATCCACTTAAACACTCCTCTAGAGTCATTCTCACCAAAGAGCTGGAGTGCATCCTGATCTTGAGGATGCTCTTTCTGCTCACAGGGAATTCCACTTGCTTTACCCACCATGAGACTGGCAGAAACTCCTCCTGAAATACATGACTGACTTCTTGCTGTGGCTCCCCTGATGGCTGAGGGGTTTGGGCTGTGTGGTCAATGGGAATGGGTTGTGCTCTGAGAGGGGAATTAGGCTCCAGGGCACTTTCTGCACTCCTTCCCAGTGGCCTCATGTCTCCCGGGTCACTGGTCCAACCCCACGCAGAGGTTTCAAAGGAGCCTAAGCACCCTTGTGAAATAGCCTCAATCATAAGAGAGGTTCAAAACAGTGTCTGTTGCAGAGGTTTTAATCTGGAAGAATACCGATAATATATAAAAAAAAAACCCTTTCGGTCACTGAAATTAGCAGTGAATCATACAAGGTGTGCTGTACTTGGGTCTCTGTCACCTTGTTCCTGAAGGTGTTTCTGTTTGCTTATGCAAAGTCAAACAGGCACTCTTGCTCCCGCTGAATACAGCACAGCTCAAACACTTTGATGTGAAGTCAGGGTAGCGAAACAGATTCACACACAACCAAGCACTAGCAAATTACAAAAAGCTGGTTTTCTAACCCTGAAGTAAATCTTGTCCCCAGGGCCCATTTTTCTACACAGACTTTCAGATCTCTTTGCAGTGCAGGTGTAGTGGAGAGATGAAAAGGAGAACAAATCCAAGGCCTTCAACCTTCAGTACAGTTATAGAGGATCCAGCTACAGACTCAGATGCTACTACTGAAATAATATATTCCAGACTCTGTCAGTTGAGACCTGCTGCTGTCAAAGTGTGTCCTGGGCATGTGGCCACAGCTGTTGGCTTCATGATTAGAAGAGGAAAGGAGAAAAGAAAGGTATTAGAATGATGGCCAACAGTAAGTGGCAAAAACTGTTTAGCAACTGCATGGCCTCATTTGTACTCTGAATATAACATTCTGATAAAAAGACAAAATGAGCAGTGCTCATTTAATAAAACGGCAATGGAAGATCAGCTTCTGCAGGACTGCAAGGGACCGTTTCACTCTCAGGCAAGTGCTTTTAAGAGACCAGGATGACTGTGATAGAAATCGGGAACTTCACTTTGCCTCCATCATACCTGCCTGTTGGCTACTGACTGACTGTCTTAGTGTACCACATTGTATTCCCTGCCTGGAGGGACTGGAGTCAGACACTGTGATTGCCAAATTCTGCTCAGGCTCTGGTAAGCCCAGACTCAGTAGTGCTTGCCCAGTGCAGGCTGAGGCTTCGGCAGAGCCAGGCAGCAAAGGGCTGTGCATTCAACAGCAAGAGTCTTTCCTCTAGGTCTGAGATAATTTCTCATGACAAAGGCACATCATTCAATCCTTGGCTTCTCTGCTGAGAGAATGAAAAGTTAATTCACGCCACTGATTTCCCAAAGATGGATTTCTTAACTCATTAAAACTACTGCTGTCTTTGTTCTGAGTCTGTCTCCCAGCCAGAAGACCTTTTCTCACTGTGATGACTGGTACAAAGGGGAAGGGCACCCTCAGCCTGCATCTCACGTGTTTGATTTCAGTCTTGTTTCATGTACCTTCAAAGAAGCACCCATACCCCACTTTTTAAACTCTAATGTACCAGGTCTGCCAGACAGGTCAGGTAATACCATCCGCTCTACAGATCAGAGCACAGAGTGGGGAGCCAGATGCGCATGAGACACACGACAGGGCTTCATTCCCCTCACAGCCAGGCTCTGGTCAAAGCAGGTATGATTTTCAACCCATGATTGCTGAGGGATCACAAAGTCTCTTCCCACTTTCCTAACCCACTTCCATGTGGTGCTCTATGTCCTATCCTACAGCATTGCCTGTGACTGTGTTTGGGTGCTCAGTGCTGATGACTTAATCGATAAAGGACCTTTGTAAGATAATCATGCAGGTTAAAAGGACACTTCCTTCTCAGCAGCTTTCTTCTTTTCCACCTGCCCAAGAGGATAAGCTACTTTCAATACTTTGCAGTGAGGAAAGGGATGAAAATCTCTCCCTTCACCACTGGCAACAACCAGGCAAGAAGCCCCATGTTCACAACTAACATCACAGAGTTTATGCGGTAGAAGACCATGTCTTTAGGAGTTGATGGATGCATTCAGATCCTGCCCTAACAGGACTTTCAGTGGAATGGGATGAAAGGCCTACACCATATACTGAGAAGATGATGGAGGTAGAATGTAACCATCCACTCATGTTCTTCTGATCACATTGGAGGGCTGAGCAAACATCTGACATGCCCAAAGTTTTGAGAGGCCCCAAAACTGGACCGATGCATAAACCACTTGTCATCACAAAGGCTAAGGAAAGGAAGAGTCTGGAAAAGCTATTTAGCTCCTCTGCCAGATCAGGCAGCCACCATTTGTGGTGTCTGTTTGATGAAATCTTTAAGAACCAAATTGTGCTGGAATTACATGATCCTAATCAAATCTCCTGGGCCATAATCCTCACTCCGACATTTTATTTGGCTCCTAGCCTTGAGTTAGTCACCACTCTCTGCCTCAGTTTCCTCACAGGAATGGATGCATTCAAATTACACTCACCTGAAAGGCACGCTGTAATATTTAATTAAGCCCTGAAAAGCACTCCGCAATTGCAAGATGAAAAGGTGCCATTAAAGGCTTCCAGTATTATATTTCTCAGAAATATTTTGGATGGAGTTAAAGAGAGAAAATAAAAGGGGAATAAATCATAAACATTGCAGAATAAATGCTGCCCACCCCTTCTTATCTGTAACTCACAGGGCATATAGATTACATCTAAATAATCCTTTGTATGAAAAACTGTCCATACATTTGCATGCAAGATGTAAGGACAATGCTGGGTTTATGTGAAAGGGAATATACATGTTTCCTCACACACCCTCAGTGAAGTTAAAAGGGTTAATAAAATATAAGTTGAGATCAAAAGAAATCTGAGGTGACATTTTGGCCTTGAGGCCTTCTCTTGGCTGTGGGAAAACAGAACAAGGCTGCTCTGCAACCTACAAGCTGGAGAACAATTAGTGGTGCTTTCAGCCTGCATGCTTTTTTCTATGTTAAATCTATATAGAAATGAGCATATGCAGTGAAAGCACTGAAGTGAATTTAGTTTTTTTCCAGTGGAGAATTACTACTAGTGTTAAAGATGGAGACAACCTGAGAAATTTTTAACTTGTGTAGTTAGAAGATTGTACCCGCCCAGATCAGAAGCAGACAAAACATTACAATTGCCTTTATAAAATGCACTCAGAGGGAAGGGCTTGGTGCCTGTGTGTGCAGCTGCAGCGTCCTGCATACATCCTGAGGACAACTGGAGGCACTTGGCCTTTCATCTCTTGCCTCAAGACCTCTGCGTTACAGCACGAAGAACCACACACTCTATCAGACATTGTTATTTACATAACACATGGCAGGGAGCAGTTATGGAATAAATCAATACTTTGTAATACTTGTTACAAGCCACGTGGCACAGGTAAGTATTTCTAAGGCCTTACCCAAGGTCTGGCTTAAAGGAAGCTTGTTACAGCAATATTAAAATTGCCTAATAAGTGAGGTTCCCAGGGAAGCACACAGCCTTTTTTTTTTTTTCCCCACTGGACTGTAACATGGCGAGGGCAGGGCTTTCATCTACAGACAGGCTCCTGAGCTGACCCTCTCCAACACAGAACATTTTCTGTGTAAACTACCAGCTGGTCTCCCTTTCCTCAGTATCCCACTCCCATTAAAACTGATCTACCAAAAGAGTGGAGAAGCACTGGCAGCGGCTGCCCAGGGAAGTGGCGGAGTCTCCATTCCTGGAGGGGTTCAAAAAGCATGTAGACGTGGCATTTCAGGACATGATTTGGTAGGCATGGTAGGGTTGGGCTGATGATTGGACTCAATGAGCTTAGTGGTCTTTTCCAAACTCTATGATTCCTAAGCACAGCTGTGATTACAGCCGTGAACCATTGATGTAGGCTCAGTGATGCACCCCTTCAAAAAAATTAAACGTAATTGTTTATTACTGAGACTCTGCCTGGTCAGACCACAGCTTGGAGACAGCAGTGTGGCTGCACAATAGGATAGTGATACAGCTTTCCCTTAGGTTCCTAGGCTAGAAGGTTTAAGCAAAAGTGGAACTTCTGGAGGGCAATGAAGGTGTAGGTAACTGCTCTACTGAGTATATGAAAAGCCTACATCATCCAGTAGATCCATAAGATCATCCAGTCCATCCATCAGCTTGCTTACACACGCAAGCTTGTTGCATGGAATTTGACCGTGTGTATGCTGAATAACGTGGACAAAAAGCTTTGGGCATCATGACAAGCTTTTGGTGCAAACAGCACCATTTTGGTTGAAATTCTATCTGACCACCGCTTTCCTGTGGTCTGGAAAATTAGACTTTGGTTCAAAAGCATAATGAGGGAACCAAACTAACTTTTTGAGTTTCATTCGGCATATTCATTAAAATTTACAGTTTGGTGAAGAAAGTGTTTTAGAACACTAATGATGCTTAAAATACAATGTCATCAGTTCCAAACATCAGAAGAACTGAATGTGTGACAACACTCAATAAGCTGCAAATTCACTGGGACAAAGCCCACTCATTCACAGAATCGTACACTGGTTTGGGCTGGAAGGGTCCTCAAAGCCCATCCAGTTCCAACCGCCTGCCATGGGTGGGGACACCTCCAAGCGCCATCCAGCCTGGCCTTGAATACCTCCAGGGATAGGACAGCCACAGCTTTGGCTTTTCTGGACAACCTAGGCCAGTCTCCCCTCTAACCCGGCTCTCAGGAAAACACTTCTTCCTAAGATCTCATCTAAATCTCCCCTCTTTCAGCTTAAAACTGTTTCCCCTCATCCTGTCTCTGCACTCCCTGATCAAGAGCCCCTCCCCAGCTTTCCTGGAGCCCCTTTCAGTACTGGAACTACTCAAACGTCTTCCTTTCTCTCCTTCACTGTGTGTTTGCTCAGCACCAGGTGCTTGGTTCATGATTAGGCCTGATAAAGTATCTAAAACACAAAGTGGCAGTAATTGAGAAATATGATCCCGTATGCTGGGGTTATAGCTATTAAATAATCATCTAAAAGCCACTAAATAAAAAATCCTCTCAGAATGTGAGAAACAACTGGTGTTGTGCAAAAAACAGTAAACAAAATATCTCATTATGTTCTTTCTTCTGTATCGAGAACGTAAGGAATTACAAAAGGTAAGGAAGAGCAAGCAATTCATAAAGACGTGTCAGCTCAGTGAGGAATCTTCACTCAAGTCAAACAAGTACAGGAAAGGATAACCTGCAAGAACCATGAGGTCGCGTGAAACAGTAACAGAGGTTGCACAAGGAACTTGCCAGGCAAACTCTTACTAAACTGCTGAATAGCGAGATTTAAAAAAAGTGAAACAATGTGTGATATATTACACGTAAGTAAATAATTTAATGTAAAATCATCTGAAATACCCAAATATGTTTGTTTAGATGCTTGCATAAAACGGAGTCTAAAAGCTTTAAAAATCCAGCCTTTTCAGTATTTTGCTGCTCAGAGTTCATTCATTGATCACCTCCTGCCCCAGCCACCTCTACACAGCTTTGTTTTTGGGGCAGCTCACAGCTTTCTTATCCCTTTTGTTTCAATGGCCACTTCAAATATTTTTCTCTTTTCATGCTCTTCCTTCTCAGCTCTTTGGTTTCCACTTACTATAAATCAAGTTCAAATCACCATTTTCTAGCACCAGAAAACACTGCCCTTGCACCCTTTTTCTTTACTAATGATTCTATGAATCGTGTGAGAAGTAATGTTAGGAAAAACCTCTAAGATCATCCAGTCCATCCATCAGCCCAATCCCACGGTGCCCACTAAACCATGTTCCGAAGTGCCACATCTAAACACTTTTTCTGAACACTTCCAGGGACAGAGACTCCACCACTGCCCTGGGCAGCCTCTTCCAATGCTTCACCACTCTTTTGGTAAAGAAAGTTACTCTAATATCCAATCTCATTTCCTGCTTCCCTGGACTAAGGTCTTTTCCTACTGTAGTCTTTATTTTTTTACCTATGCCACAAATTGTGACAGCTTGAGTTAGCTTTTGCTAGAGGCTTCCCATAGAAAACTCACATATTCGATTGTACAACCATGCTCCCACTCCCTATTCATGCTGTTTCACACCTTTGGGATGTCTGTAGACTACGTTTTTCAGAGCAAATAAAGCATAAATTGACATCAGCAATTTTCATTGAGCAACCTTCCACACGTCCAAAGTGTCACATACATGAACCATACACAACTGCCCCCAAGAATAAGTAACTCAAGGGAACCATCCCGTGGGAAATTTGTGTTAAACTCAAGGCTTTAATATTTCAGTAATATTTTAAAACCCCTGATCAGGTGATAGTAAGAGCTGATGCAGTATTTACATTTGCAGATGATACTAAATTAGGAAGTGTTGCAAACACAAGTGAAGACAGAGAAATAACACAGAGGACCTGAGAAAGCTTAGAAATAAGAGCAGGAAATAACAAAATGAAATTCATCCGGGAAACACACAAAGGTAGAGTACATGTGGGGAAAATATTTCAAAATTAAATACCAAAAGTAATCCGATCTTGTGGTTCAAGGTGTAAACTGATTGCCACAGCTGAAATAATCCTCTCAGCTCTACTGCTCAGCAGCACAGAACTGGCAAGGTACCTTATGAAGGGTTTTGAAAGATCAGGCACAAATGATTTTTGGAGGCAGGATGCCTGTCTCTTATAGAAAATCCTCTGCAACATCTATATTCAGGTAAATAACTAGGTTCTTTGAGAGCACATTCACACTCTTGGACAAGAAAAACATGTGCTCACCTCCCCCCTTTAATGTCCAACCTCCATCCCCTATTTGTGTGCTTACTGCCAATCCAACACAGACCTCTGACAGTGGCAGTGGTACTAACAGGTTAGAACAAGTTGAGAAGAACAGGGGAAGGGGATGCCAGGATGGTTAGAGGGGGAATTATCTGGGCTCTTGGTACTCCCAACCTCTGACAAACCACCTCAGCTTCTTTTCAGTCTCAGCAGCCACAGGGACTGCGGTACCAGACAAGCAGCAATGTTGTCAGAAACACAGAAACAGATACTCGGTCGATGTCAGTCAGTGATTTTCTGCTGACTTCAAAGAGAATAGCATATTTAATGTGAGTTTGCAGTGAAATAGGATATTGAAATGCTTCAGTGCAGCTTAGTTTTCCATCCTCAGGTTCACCACAGTCATGAACCAGAGAAGAGACAAGGCTTTGTACAGTGTTAATAAACTCACAGCAAATATATCACAAAGCTTTGCCCCTTGAATGCCATCAACTCCTAGAGAAGCTGGAAAGAGTTGAATGGAAATCAATAACAATGAGAGATCTCAGACAGATGGACTTTACAGAAAGTCACTATCTTCTTTTGTTACATATAAAACAAAAGAAAAGAAATGCCATTAAAAAAAAAATTAATGATATCCCTATAGCAAATCAGTCTGTCTCTGCTTCACAGCAAAGCTTCTGCTTAGGAATTAGCTTCCTGCTACAGGTCTAAATAAACAGCACATATATCCTTACACATTCCCTGTCCTGTTCTTCCTAGATAAACAATCCGAACAGGAATGAAACTAGAGACCGAGATGAGTCATTGGTTTCACCACTCATTCAGATCTGTTCATTGTCTAACACTCCCCTCTCCCAATGTGTTCAGTTGACTCCATTTGTTATGAAATTCCAGAGGTGTGAAGGGCTGGACAATTGCTTAAGGAGCCTTTGCAGCTGGATTACCTCCTGTCACTGGAGTGTGCTTTGGTTCCACTCAGGCTAAGAAGAGGAGTTCATGGAAATTAAACTGAGAGTAAAGATCTTTTCAAAAAGATTTTCTGTACCATGAAGAACAAATCATACACTTTTTCACTAGAATTCTTGAGTCAAGTTTACAGTTTGTGTCAAGTTAAGTTGAGAGCCCTTGCTTCCATCTGATCACTCCGAAGCAAGCAGTCTCCTGTGGTGCTTCTATCCTCAAGAAGCCATAGTGAAACACAAGAAACGTCCATTCCTTTCTAGTCTTATGGAAATTAGTTTTCTGAGGCCAGTTCCGATAGCAAATGGAAGGAAACAAAAGAGAAAAAAACAGTTTTTCTGAATAATCTCATTATAACTGTCATCAGCTTGCCACACTGGAGTGGGTTGGAAGCTCCAAGGAGAATACGTAAATGGGACTAAAAACATCTAACAAAGAGACTAACATGGAGGTACCAGGGGGATAAGGACAATACTTGGATCTTAAGGGATCTGTGTCTCATTCCTCACTGTGCTGTGTATTTCCTATACAATCCCAAACAAACAGCTTTATCCATTCCTTCATTCCAGGTCTGCAAAGCTAGGATTTTCTCAGCCATGCCTATTCATGCTGCAAGCTATATACCTGTACAGCAAATTTCACAACAGAGGACAGATTTTGAAGAGAGGAGAGAAGTTATTTCCAAAGCAGGTACTACTATTACAGGCAACCAGCACTGTCACACTTCATTAGACGTGTATCTAGAAAATCTTTTCCAACCAGAAGAGGGAAAAGATCTGTGGTTTGCAATCTCTGGACCAACAATTCCTTATGAATCACTTTGGGTGGGCTGAACTTGCACTAAATCATCAAAAACTATGCAGAGGTTATGGGTAACACCATTATGCACAGTCAGATGGCTTTGGCTCTCCATGGCATGTAGATTTTCCAGCAGTCACGAGCCTCCACCCTCCACAAGCTCTTTAAAGTCTGTAAGAAGGCTGGGCATGAAGATGGAAGCGCAATCATGAAATAATGGAGGGTGGTGCCTGATGCTATCAGAGCTTTTAATATTAGTCTCAGTGCTGCAGGGTCTGAGCACTTCCAACTCAAGTTGGGTGCTGGCATCATCCAGCTGTCTGATAGAGAGATCTGCAGGCAAAGTTGTGGTTAGGAAACTTGAGATGAGCAGATCTCCTATCTGTATAATGAGGTAATTAAAAATTAATTTAAACGTAGTCTGTATAAAGTGCTGAAGCATATGATGTGGGGTACAACTCTATGCTGGATTTGACAACCTGCAGCTGCTATTGCATATTCAAGTGGTTTTGGAAAAAATTATACATTCCTTCTGCCAGATCCCAACAAGAATTTTCCTCACTGAGCATTTCAGGATCTGACTCCAGGATGCAGACTGAATGGTTAGTCCATGTGATTACGAGCAGAGATAAGAGCTTAGATCTAGAGGTCGTTTGGATGTCTTTGGACGTCTTTGGACAATCACAACATCTCTTAGACCAAGCAATGGTCTACAACATGAACATGGATAGATTTGCTGTCCTTCCCCACCACGCCTGGTTCCAGACTTTCTTCATGCTGAGCCAGCTTGTGTGCATCAGCACTTTTAGCACTGATGTATCCATAAATGGGATGAAAATACCTGTATCAGTAATAAGCACAGAAGCTATTTTGCCTGCAAGGCATGTAGGCCTCTGGGAACCATGTGGAAAGCTGCAAGGCAAGCTCAGATTGCATTCCTCTGCCAATGAGTCTCAACTGGGCCACAGATATCTACGAGGTGTCAGCAGCTGAGAAAGCAGAAATCAGAGTGGTAGAAACGCACTCAGGAAGTCATGGAAAGAGCTCCTACAATTCTCACTCTCTTCTTGGATAGCAACCTACCCCAAGCTATAATTGGGCCATGCCCCAAATCAAGTGCTAGTTATTGTACTGCAGAGACATTGGGATGAGTGAATTCTCCAATCTCTGATCCTAGCAGTCAGGACTAGCTAGAGGAAGATGTGTTCCCTGCTTCTCTGTTTCTTAACAATGATATAGAAACAGCTGAGATTTAAAAAGTCCATTGCAGTATTTGTTCAGAGAGAATTCTGTTTCAGTTTGAATGAGGACAGCTGTACGGATGCCTCGGCTTAGAGACTGAAAACCATATAAACATGAGTATAGCCATATGAAGCCAGATAGGAATAAAAGGATTGCTGCTGGTTATACTTACTCCATGTGATAACTAATGTTTGAATCTGAAAACAACCACTACCACCAATGTTACCCTATTAGTAAATACAACATTTTCTTTCTTACTTAATAAGCATGGTAATTGATCATACAGTGATATAACATAACTAGGCAAGACTTGCTCATGGCCACAGTTACTTTTGTGGTATTACAAGGTACAGAATCACAATGACTCTTGATAGGAAGAGCCCCAATCTGAGCAGAACAGACCAGCAATCATGAAATAACTCCCTACTGACTTGTCAGACAGCAGGAACACATATGGCCTTTACTCACCACCTTCATCCTGCCAGCATTCCCAAAGCAGGAAAGGCACAGAGGTGCCAGGACTCTCTCTCTGTTACAGTGAAGGAGCCCAGGGGTGGTGATCCTCTTGGATTAAAAACCATGAACAATAGGTACCCTATTTGGCCGAGACATAAAATATTTAATTTGAGAGAAAACCTTCTATTATTCCCTTAAAAACTCAGTAGAAAAAAAAATCATCATAGATAAAGAGCAAGTATTTGAGGTACCTACCTCCATGATGCCATGGTTGTTGTTAATACAAATGGAAACAGACAAATGTTTGCTTCAAGAGATGAGACAATAAACAGAAAAATTAAACTAAATGAAATAAAATTCTAACAGAAGACTTTGTCAACAGAGAACTGGCTTGAACATTCATTTCTCCTCACTTTCTCATCTTCACCTCAGATAATATTACTTCCAAACCTATACTTAATATTGGTGTCGTGCTAATTAGGACTACGTGAAAAGTTGGCTTAGGAGACAGATCTAAACCAAATGGTGGAAAAGTCAACACGCTTGTGGCTTCAGCAGGATTCGGATGAAGGCTTTAACATTGGTTTCTTCCTATTATCCATCTCTCACTCTCTGCTAAATTCACAGGGAAGACTGCATCAAAACTTCAACTTGATCCAGTGGAAAGTGTCTCTGCCCACAGTGGGGAGGTTGGAATTTTAAGGTCCCTTACAACACAAACCAATCTATGATTCCATTCTATGGTTCAAAAGATATAAAAGGAAAAGTCTAGGGGACTAAAGAATGAATAGTGCAAAATCTACCTTTTTTTTTTTAGAAGCAGAAATTCTTAGTATTGAGGAGAAAAAGTAATTTAAACCCATATCAGGGAAAAAATTGAATAATAGGAGAAAAAGGACAGCTTCCTCTATAGCAGTTAGCACTATCCATTATCAGTGCCAAGATATCAGATTAGATGGATCACCACTCCATTCATGAAGGATGACTTCTATCCAACTCACTGCCCTTCACATCCCCACCAGTGGCACAGTGCCTCCAACCTTGATCCCAAAAGACAGGGGGATACAGGCATCAGCAGTAGGATATACAACCCCATTGGGAGGAGCTGCACAAACACCTCTTTCCAGGAAGGGTAGAGTGAGAGCACTTGGAATGCAACTCCTAAAAGTCCAACTCAACAGGTTTGGAAACTTGGCAAAGATAACGCAGATGAATAACTTGAGGTTTAGAGGGCACCGCTATGACTGGGTATAAATCGGATGAGTGCTGCTGGGTTCAAGGGAACCTGCCAATAGACAACAGATGAGCACCCACTCCCTTTACAGTGCTCTTCTGAACCTTGGTATCTGAACTGCTTGGATCCCATCCAGCTTTCTAGCGCTTCCTCCAGGCCTGGAAAAGGGTTAAAACAGCACAAAATGTTCTGCCATTCTCAGTGCAAAGAAAAACAAAATCACAGTTGATCATGAAAGTTGATCCCCCATTTTCGCACAAAAGCAAAGACAGGAAGAGGAGCTGTGCAAAGCATAAGGAACTTCCTCCCCTAACTTTCACATTCCCGCCCTTTAAGTGCTTTTCTGCTGCTGACAGAAATGAAAGTCAGGCCTGGGTGAACCCAACGGAGACAGCCTTAGGCACTGCAGCAGCGCTGGGCCCCTTCCAATGCCACACAACAGTGCGAAGCCTTGAGAGGCTGCAGAAGTCCCATCATGCTACATTCAGCTTGCCACACGAAGAGCCATATACCTACCAGTGTACTCTCTTTCCAGCATGTCTCTACTCTGACAATAGGTCCATACCTTCTCTTCCTTCTACCAGCATAGTCACATGCTGCCCTTACTGTGCACAAATGACGTGCTCTGCTCCTCCTGCCCACTGTAGTTCCAGCTGCAGGTCAGTGCCAGTCAAAGCTCTTTACTCACTGAGTTTTACTCACTGCTCTTGCCCCAGCTCTCCCTTTACACCTGCTTATTTTGATTGCTGCCTTTCTACAAAACAAAGTTGTCTTGGAGTTTTTAAGACAATGGACTCTGTGGTAAACAAGAACCTTGTGATAATGCCAGAGCAATCAGATGTTGTGCCTCGAAATATGATGTGCATGCACAGCATGCATGGAGCGGGTCAGCTGCATAACATCTGCACTGATGTGCCCTGTGCTGGAGCTGGCAAAATTACTTTCCTGCATACACACAGTAGCTTTTTTTCGTAGCAGCCCCTGACCCAGTGTTGAAAAAGCACCCTCATGATGTGAAATAATGGAGAAAGCTTTTCTGTGAGCTTTTCACATGAAGCATAAGGTGTTACTGGGCAGTTACAAAGGACATCTGGCAACTCCGTCACGGACTCATGGGATCTTGAGACGCCTCCACACTGGCACTGCAACAGGCTTGGACCTTGCAGTCTTCAGGCCTACTAGTCAAAGTAAGGATGAAATGAAGTGGCAAAATACAAATGAAATGGAGGTCAAAAGTGAACCAAACCTTTACAAAACATGGCAGGATTTGATCCAAGTTTAGGAAGCGCACTCTTTAGCAAAGTAAGCACTCAGATTATTTGGACTGTTGGTTTAGTCAATATATTGACAACAGCAGTAGGTGGCTCCTAGTTGGAAGACCTCACTCTATTAATACCAGCATCCCAAACAACTAAGATTGTCAAGCATATAGTCCAGCCATTACAGAAGGACAGACAGGACCCAGACTCGAGACAGAGATTTAAATTTGCCTCTATTTCAGGTGAGAGGATTCAAATATGGAGTTCTAGGCATCCTCTGGGATATCATCAGTAAAACCATCATAGTTACCTTAACCCATTGCTTTCTCAAGATGCTGCCATGGTATGTGCTCGGAGGGGATAGAGTGAAGTTCCTTGTTCTTCCCTATTGCACTTCTTCCTGTGTTCATGGCTGTGTATTCAGAGGATTGCCTTTCCACAAGCAAATAACTGGAGATGAGCTCACCCCAAATGTCTGTTCTCTCGTGTTTCAGGCACTTGCTTGCTGTTCTTGCTGAATGTTTAGTTACAGCATGAAAAATGGCTATGTGGAATGAAGACATTTCCCCTCTGACTAGCACATTTGCAGAAGGTATGTCAAGGATCTGAGGCAAGGGGTATGGGCAAGCTTTCAAGAAAGTTTCCCCCCACCCCCCTTCTCCTTTGCTTGCTTATTGGAAGAGCAATAAATATCAAGCAGGCAGGCCCTTCTCACAGTTACAAAGCCTACCTGTAACTGAGCTGGATAATTAGCAGCCTTGAAGATGATATATGACTTTCATTACCCTTTGGGACTGGAGACTAAATGAGGACAGAGCTAATTGCCGTGCAAAGCAGTTTGGCATGAATGAGAAAAATGCAGGCGCTGTCTCCTGCCAAAAAAAGGGCCCTATTGCTGCTCTGATCTCATGGCTGGTTTTTGCCGCAGGAGTTCACTTGGTGTCCATAAATCATGGTCTGCTTACAGCTGAAACTGCACTGAGTCATCAACATGCAATAAGCTGAGTGACAGATTCCAGCCTGACTACATTAGAACTTCAAACTTAGTCCTCCCCCCGCAACACTGCCTGTACTTAACAGAAAATTAAACCCAGACTACACAGACATGAAGGCTCTGAGAAACACAAGGCTTGTTTACTTGACAATAGTTTTTTAAGACTGATGTTTCCAGGAAATAGCATCATGCATTTTGAAAGGGAGAGGGGCAACAAGTACAGAATTTCTAAAATGACCTGCTGCTATAGCATTTGGTTTGTCCTTCCTCATATAATTGCTGATTAAAATGTATTACCCTCCTCTAATGACCTAAAGTGGCACTTTGTCATCTTAGTTCTTATGGAGATAGATTTAGTCAGCTATCTGAGAAAATATTTTGCTGCTCTTTAAAATTAGGCCACAAGAACCTGATACGTGATTGAAAATCTGCTTCCAAAGTGACCTAGGCTACATTAACATCGATATTGTCCCCTTAAAAGTGTGGGCTTCTGGGGAATCTAAAGAATCAATGCCGAAAAGAGTCCTTAAAGATACTCTTTTTCTCTCTCCAGACTGCTTTACAGAAGATTTTTTTGCTTTTCTCTAAAGGTACCTTAGGTCTATTTTTTTTAATGGAAGAAATTGTGCTGAATTTGCAATATGGCATCCTGTCAGATCCTAATCAATTAGCCCACATCAGCTCAGAATAAGGCAGATACCAATTTAACTCACAGAGCTAAGCCTTCTGATTTTCTCTAAGGGCAGTCACATAATTCATTCTTTGTAGTGCCAAATTATATTTGACATTTAATTTAAAACTCAAGGTACCATAATGCAAAATCTCACTAAAAATAATGGTGATAAAGCAGAGGAACATTTCATTTGACAGTGAGGATTTTTTCAGCTTATTTATGCACCCAAACTTTCCTCCTCCCCCAGCTTTCAAAGCCCCAAACTCACCAGTGCTGGTTACCCTGGAAATCACTTTCGGGTGATTTGAGCCTCTACAAGCGTGTGCAAGAGAGTAAAGAGGCACTTGAAGGTGAAGCAAGAAAGCTGGCTGTTGCTGGCCATTTTTGGGGTGAGCTCTCCTCTCCCCAATGACACAGAAGCTCAAAGACATTTCATGTATTGTTACCACCATAGCTAATGGAGAGGGAATGGTGTTAGAAAGAGGGAAGATTGAGACGAGATATTAGGAAGAAATTGTTTCCTGTGAGGGTGTGGAGGCACTAGTACAGGTTACTCAGAGAAGTTGTGGCTGCCCCATCCCTGGAGGTGTTCAAGGCCAGGTTGGATGAGGCTTTGAGCAGCCTGATCCAGTGGGAGGTATCCCTGCCCATGGCAGCGGGTGGAATTGGATGGGCTTTGATGTCCCTTCCAACCCAAACCATTCTGTAATTCTCTGAATAGAGTGTCTGGGCTAACTGGAATAGTTGTGTATGGACAGAGGAAGGAGAAGTCACAGACTGAAAAGGCTGAGTTTTTTTACTTTTAGAAGGCCCAATACCAAAAAACTGCCAACAAAAATAATTTAATGGCATCATTCACCATTCTCTGCCATGCAGTAAACCCACTCATGGCCACCCAGCATGATGGAAGTCTGTATGAAGCATGTCCAGATGCTGAAAATACAACTCCATGCACATAAAAAGTCTGAGCTCTTCTCCATTCTTGCAATGTGCACCACACTGCCAAACCACGGGGAGTTGTAGCCATGGGCTCAGTCAGCACTTCCAGGGGATGAACAGCCAAACTCTCTAAAATCTCTCATAAAAATACTGGTTGGAAAAAACATGCAGCCATCCCTGTCAAGGTGAGTTGTTTACAGGGATGAACTATTTCTGCTAGGCAGCTAGTGACTTGTCTGGCTAACCAAGAGCAGCTCCAAGAGAAGAGAAAGCAATGGATAACAGCAGACTCTGCTTTGTTGAGACAATGTCATAGAGCAATAAGCAAAGCACACTGGTCGCACAATCCTCCAGAGAGGGGTTCAGCATTTGTCCTGTCAAAAATCAGCTACTACTTTGCAATAAAAATAAGCAAATGTCTAACCTTCTCATCCTTTATATGCCAGATTAGCTCTTGAGGGGAGAAAAAATCATCACTGCTCACAACGTGCTTTTCAGCATAAGATGGATAACTTGGATTCTGGGATGTGAGATCTTTCTGTGGATTTCAGTCCCTCATTAGGCTGAACACAGTCCAGGGCTGAACTCTGGTATTTTTGGTGTCTGCAAGGTCTCAAGTTAGGTATTCTTGCATTATTTCACACATGCAGGTACGTGCATGCCTACGCTACTGGGGGTCAGGACCAGAATCACAGATTTATAGAGTGGTTTGCAATGGAAGAGTCCATAAAGTTCATGAAGTTCCAACCCCCTGCTATGGGCAGGGACACTTCTCACTGGATCAGGTTGCTCCAAGCCCCATCCAGTCTGGCCTTGAACACCTCCAGGGAGGGGGCTGCCATGACTGCTATGAGCAACCTGTACCTCACCACACTCACAGGAAAACATTTCTTCTGAAAATCTCATCTTAATCTCCTCTCTTTCAGCTTCAAACTGTTCCTCTCATCCTATCCCTTCCCTCCCTGATCAAGAAGTCCTCCCTAGCGTTCCTGTAGGGTAGCTGCCTCAGAGTCCCTGCATGCAGTCAGGAAGCTGCTTTTCATTTACACTGTGCAAAAATATTATCGATAAAACCCCATTTTAAGTACAAACAGAAAACTAAATCATTGACTAGGAAGCTACAAGGACTGGAATGCAGACTGAGAGATTGAAAGAGACAGAGATAGGATCCAAATAATCTCATGACACACAGTCTCGTTTCTGGAGGAACTTCTACTTCAATTTACAGCGATGTAAAGAAGGCTCAGAAATTCTGTGATTGTAAATTAGCTTGTTTACTCCTCATTTAAAATATTGCCAGACAAATGGATTAGGTTTTTAGAGTCTATGATACCAGATTCTAAATTAATAGCACAGACACATTTATCACCATCGTCAATCACGGATATTTGTGTAAAGCTTTCAGAAAGCTCTATTTTGCTCCAGTTTCAACTAATTTAAACCCTTCTCAGCCCTGCTGTGGAATAACTCTCCACAGAATGTAAACCTGTGTTTGACCACAATTCTTGGTCCTTATCATACGTATATGGCTATACACAAGCAGCAGTCACTTAGAACAATTTGAATTCCCTGGCTCATGTCTGTCCATCCAGCCTATAGAACCTTCTGTTTCCTTGTCACTGTTTGATCACAATGTTCCTGGAACCCCAGGTTGATAGGATAAGCAGGGACTGATGCTGCTCCATATGCAATAGAAATCAGACCCTTAGCCCAAAACAGTAAAGCCTAAAATGACAGATAAGAGAATGGGGGGGGGGGGAAGGAAAAAAAAGAAAATTACTCTCACTTTATAGTTGAGGAAACAAGAGTTGAGAGAGAACAAATATTTTGCTCAAAATTGCCAAGACTGGGCAAAACAAAGACAAAAACAGAATCCAGATTTCTTCACACTCATTATGAATCCTGTATTGCCAAATCCTTTTGCTCAGTGAATGGTTGGTAAGCACAGCCTAAGCAGCAGCCTACTGGATCCAACACAGGGAGCTCTTGCTCTGTTCAAAGTGGATTTTGCTCAGAGTCGGTTGGACTACTCAGTGAATGTAGGCAAACCTGCAGTGAGAATAAAGCTGAGGCGATACCACAGCAGACTAGATGATTTTTTAGGCATCTCTAATTCAATGACCATGAATAATACAATATTCATGGAGTCCCATCTGGTGTTCAGTTCTGTGTATAAAAATACTTGCATTGTTGGTCCAATAATTCTGAATAAAACTGGTAAAGTGATACCCAGGTCCTTGAAAACAGTGGTGGGATAAAAAAAATCAACAAATTGAATAAAGAAGAAAAAATAAGCTTGTTTTAGTCTGAAGGGAATAAAATTGATGCCTTTTAACCTTACAGATAAGTTCCACACCATTGCTTTTTAAAATCAGTTGAAAATCATTTAAAATCAAATTGATTTTGGCTTTTACATTCAGATGCGCTTCAGCTTTTCACTTACTTGCTTACACAAGTAATGTCTTCAGCCAACCTGTGTTTAAAATAGCCTGAAAATCAGTTTGTATGTTCACATGCTTATTGGAATTTTCTCATTTCCATTTCACTCAGAGCCAATCATGATCAGATTAACTTGCTGGGGAATATGTCAAGAGGCTGATTTCATGGGTGTTTTAGCAAAGAAACGGTTCCTAATGTAGTGAAACAGATTTTGCTTATAACATGTTCTGTATTGCCCATTTTGTGTCCATAAACATGGAGATGGATAATCAGAACTCTTGATATTAATCCTGAAAAGCGCTCTCCTCTATCACATGCAGACCCCTAATCAATCATGAAAGAACTGTAAAATCATGGGAAAATATCTCCTAGTTCACATCTGCTTCTTTCCACTAATAAAATCAGGAGTATCTGCAGCCTTCCATATACGGAGTGGTAGGGCAGGCTCCTGAACTGGACACTCCTCTCTTCACCTGCTGCCATCCAACTGTGGATCATTTGGACTGGATAACTGCTATCTGAACTGACATTTAGTCATCCAATCTGAAAGCAAGTATGCTGAAATGATGCAACATAACACGCTACCAGGGCTGTAATAGGACATAGAACACCTGCCATTGACTTGGACGGAAAGGATGAAATGCTCTGAATTGTTTTGTTTTCAACATTCTCTTCCCCATACTCCTCACATGTCCACTTTTACTTAATTTGTCACTGATGCTTTAAAGAGAGAGGAATGGCATAGCAGGACACCAAGAAAATGCAAAGCAGATGACCAAGTTCTATTAGCGATTCTGTTGGTGACTGGCTAAACTGTTTATAGCATTGTATCAGGTTCATTGATTTAGATGGCTTGGTTTTACGTTTCCAAACTGAGAAGATGTACCCAGTCTGCTCTCCACTGCAAGTCAGTACTTCGACACTCATCACATCTTCAAAAAGAGTTAGAATGAGTCCGCAAGTGAGGTGGTAAAAGTCTCAAGCTGTGCATCTGAAAACTGAACACTTACAATTAAATGGTAGCAGGAAAATATTGACTGTAAGTTTGCAGCAAGTCAATTTACTTGCCTGTAAATGAGAAATTAAAGATACATTATGAAGAGTGATGTGGGTTCAAACACTGCTTTAAAGGCCTCTGCAAATCTCACATGAGAAGTCAAAAATCCACATGCAAATATTACATTTTGGAAATGATGAGTGGGAATGGAGTGGGAGGTTACATAACCCGGTAATATCAAGGAACTAGGAGAGATTAAACTATTTAACTATTCAGCAGTGAAAAGAAGTCAAGAAGGATCACTCCCGACAAGGAATGGAAAGACAACATAGGAACTGACTTGCACAGCCTGACATTCCATTTCAAAGTGTATCAGCACTAAAGAGTGCTTACAAAACTATCAGTCTTTAAAAACAAGTCTGATTTAATAAATATTTACTAAATTGTATAAGAACTGTTTGGCATCCAGCTATAAATATTAAACTGCAATGTAAATATTAAAAGAATGATGGTTTTTCAAATAATCAATTTAAGATTATAAGAATTTTTGGATTAAACATAAAAAATAGTAACACAAAAAAAATCCCTGAGAGTCAAACAAAACCCTCTGACGGCTGGATTCCAAAAGAACAATCCACTCAGATTTCCTTTCATGTGCCAACAACTATTATTGATATTGTTTATGCACTTTCATCGTGACAGCCCTAACATCGAGCAGAGCAGATAGAGTCTAACAGTTACCACATTAGAAAAAAACGCTCTCAGAAGGTAAATAAAGTGAAGTGAGACTGTATTTTTGGATCTTGGGAGGTGTAAGGCTGTTCTGATATTCTGCTTATATTGATTATTTTATACTGTTTAATGAATTTTTGTATTCTCTCTCTACAAAATAAATGTTGGCTCAAGGAATAGAGCCTGCATTTAAAGGAACCACCCTATTAAAACTGGTTTTGTTTGTGCCTCGAGAATCAGAACCATTCCAGGCAGTTTGTTTCAGATTGTACTTGAAAGCTCCCGTTCTATTAGTATGATGTTGTTTCCAAGACAAAGCTTAACCACAGTATCTTTTCTCTTTAAAAGGTAATGACACCATCTAAGCAAAAATAACAGTGGGGAAAAAAAAAAAGCACCCCATTATAGCAAACTGTGGTATTAATGAAATTCTGTTTGTATTAAAATTTGCTTTCAACCCTGGTCTTCCTGTTCAGGGGGATAGTGTCAACCTGTCAAACTTTTAATCAAGAGCAGTTCATTGATGCTTCCATTATGTCAAAAAGCTTCACCTAGGCGACTTCAATGGGAGACAGCAGGTCTGACTTTCTCAACAACCAAGGCTATGAATTTTTCATTTCTCACCCCCAACTTTTAATTTCTAGTGTGTGAATAGGAATAGACACAATATATTGTTTTACTGCACGAATCTATAATTAGTGCAGATTTTCAACCAAATTGTAAAGCCAAAAGAATAAAAAAGAGGTAAATACATGAAAGAATACTTGTTTAAGTTTAAGGTTGGTAAAGAGGGTTGGGTTTGAGGGCTGAGATCTCTGTGTTCAGAAAGCCTTTTACAAAACAACTTTTTCAGCCAAAATTTCACAACACAGCATCATAATTCATAATCTAGAATCTCCCTAGAATTCTTTCACTGCGGTGTTGCATTTGCAGACATGCTGATATTAGTGACATCATTCAGACTACTAAAAGCTCCTTAGTCCGCTGCACAGAACTGAAATCTGGGGCCAGATGCTGACCTCCTGCGGTAGCTGCTTTCCAGCAACTGGCAAAAAGTCAGTTTAACCAAACAGCTCTACCTTCATGCTGTGCTGGAAGGATGCTGGATTTGGAAAACAAAAATGAAGAAACCCACATGGCATCTCTACAACACTTTCCCACATATCCCTTACTAATCCACTACAGGTGAAGTTGTAAGGAAGCTGTGACCAGAAAAGTGTCTCTCCCTGATCCCAGAGAATCGACTTCTTGAAGTTATTAAGAAGGTGATAGTAATTGAGAGCAGCCCTAAAGCAGTTCTGATTTCTACCTCAACACTGGCATGGTATACGGTTGACCCAGCATGACAGTCAAAGATTTTCATACCCTATGACACAGGCAGAAGACAAGTCCCAAGGAACAGTCCAGTCCTCCTAGCCCCTCAATTTAGTCCTGTATGAGTCTGAATTTCTATAACAGAGTTTTTGCTTCTACAGTTTCTATCATAACCAGGAACAAAGCTGCCTTTTACACTCACAGTAATATCCATTATTTATCAGTCAGCTGTACAGTGAGATGAGTTTTGACTGAAAATACTGTGTTGCTTCATGTTCAGGAGGTGAAGTCAGGGAGAATTATGATATCCTGAAGGTATGGTTAAAGGAGCCTCCAGATCCTGGGGTTTTAAATAATTTTGCAAAGGCATATTAATGGGGAGTGTACCGCACAATCCATCTAAATAATTTACTCTGCACTCTTCTGCCAAAGGAAAGAGTTTCATCCAAACAGTTTGGGTTTTTTTTTTAAACATGTCACATATAATGAGAAGACGACTATATGGGTCGTTTATAAAACCAAACAACAAGACCAGAATTCTCGTAATGTGAAATGACCACCTAATTACAACACTGGGTTGAGTTATATTCCTAGGTATTGCTTGTTCTTTCCAAAATGGACTGAATATCTGTATTTAGCCCCAATGACCAATTCATTCTTGCAAACTTATTGCATGTTTAAAATGTAACAAGGTTTAAATAATCCAAGCTTATGGCTTTAACTTCCAGCATTTCATTATTCTACTTAATGGTTTGCACATTGTTTTATACAACTACAATATAATTCTAATGTATGATGTAAAAGAAAAATAAATCTGTGTCCCATTTGCTTCCACAAGAGATGAGAAGTAGTGAGATAGGAGACCTAAACTACAGGGATGCCTTTGATATAGGCAGGAAAAGATCAAGGTAGTTCAACATATGCTTAATAGGGAAGATTCATGCTCAGAGTATTAGCAACACATACACGGTTGAGTCAGTCCACCTCCCAAGATCAGATTGGCAGAAATAGAAAGAAATTGGGCCAACCCAGTATTTCTCCCAACACAGTCAACTGGAATGTTGAAGCTTTCACAAGGTCAAGAGAAGGTCCTAATTTAGGCCTGTGGCTTCTGCACCGGAGCAGGTTTTTTGGGTGGGGATCACAGTTATAAAAGAACCATCTTGGGGGCAAATTACTAAATGCACCAGTGGTCTCTCAAATAGTAGAGGACTGAAGGTATAATCATAGAATCATTAAGGTTGGAAAAGACCTCTAAGCATATCAAGTCCAACCATCAGCCCAAGGTTACTGTGTTTACAAACCATGTCCCCAAGCGCCACGGTCACACGCTTTTTGAACCCCACCAAGACTGGAGATTCCACTACTGCCCTGAGCAGCCTTTGCCAGTGCTTCACCGCTCTTTAAGTAAAGAAATTTTTCCTAATAACCAGTTTAAACTTCCCTTCGCAAAATTTGAGGCCATTTCCTCTTGTCCTATCACTTGTTACTTGGGAGAAGAGACCAGCACCCACCTCACCACAACTTTCTTTTAGGTAGAGAGTGATGAGGTCTCCCCTCAGCCTCCTCTTCTCCAGGCCAAACAATCTCAGGTCCCTCAGCCAATCCTCAGATTCCTTCTCCCCTTGAAGAATCTTAACTTGCAGCACCTGGAGGTCAAGAACCACACAGGAGATATTTATTTCATGATCTGTAGGACTGCAGGTTCCACTAACTAGGGAGATGGAAACAACAGGTCCCACAATGAGAGGAAAGCATTCTGACAGGTTGCCCCAGCAAGGGGTACATATTTGTCTTTAGAATTAGGAGCTCTACTAGGAATTAAAAAACAGATTTCAAACTGTTTCAATAAGCTATTTTTACCCGCTATTTCCCCAAAGCATATTTGTAACAGCAGCACCATATCTGCAAAGCTATTTAAGGATGGGTACTTCCCAAGTGCCCTCAAATGCTCCTCTTCTACTTGCCTTGACCTGTTGCGTCACATTATGCGATATCAAACTGCCATCGTATTCCATTTTGGAAGCGATTACACTTCATTGGTGGGCAAAGTTGCTGCTTGCTGAGTGTTAGTGAGGTTTGATTAATTAGTGTTTATGAAGTGCTTTGAAATTCTGGCACGAGTGATGTTACAGAAACGGTGAATATTGCTGCTCTGCAGGCAGGTACATGATTAAGGATTTGATATCACAAGGCGTGGCTGGGCCTTACCTTCCCTTTGGGAAAACATTCTAGGTTTCCTCCGAATTCCCTCTGGCAAGCTAGTGCAGTCTTCCAACCAAACCAAAACAATTCAATCCTTCTAGGGTAGGGAAAAATAATAAAAAAAAGATTAGATGAAGGGTATTTCTGAGAACTCCTTGCCTGCCTAGGATATTGCACCTCTAGGTGGTCTGATAAACTTCAAGGGCACCTTGGTGATTAAGTTCATTCTCAGACTATCTCCATTTTCTTCAACACTTTTTTTTTTCTTAAGTCAGCTAGAGTTCTTTTAATTGCTTTCTCCTCTGGGTATTTTACGTAGACACCTGACTACCTTTTAAAGCATCTTCCTATAGCATCTTTATCTGTGATATCCTCTCTCTGGCTGGAGAGACTCACCTGTCCCCCCAACTCTCTCCTGCCCAAAGGGAGCTGTTACACGCTGTATCCCTTTCCATCATTTCTTGACTGTGAACCCGACAGCTCCCATCTGCTCTGGGAATTACAACTCCCCATAGGCGATTCATTCTTGGCCAAGGCAGGAAGCTGCAGTGCTGAGACCACAGCCAGTCTTAAAAGGCTGAAGATAATTACTGTACAGACCTACCTGCTTACAGATTTCTCCAACTTGCTCATTGCTGCCGTACTTGGCTCTCACCACACTTTTGTAGCCCTTGAAGAGCATGCTGCTTCGAAAAGCAAAGGCCAGATTCCTCTGCCCAACGCACAGGTGCCCAGTGCCATTTGAGAGGCCCCAAGGCATCCAAGACATCTGTACGGGAATAGCGATATGACGCAGGACCTAAAGCAGACTGACACTCCATCGGGTAGCAAATAGATGCCAGGCAGGCGAGTTGGTATTAGCTAAACCCACATGCAGGTGCCAATGAAGAAGCCACCAACTTTTCCCGGTACTGATCAACCTCCCTTTTTTTCTGTTACTAGTGAGGGTACTCAAAGCATCAGTCATATTGATCCTCTGCATTGATCACACACTACACATCCTCTTTGTCTTGCTTACATGCGCCTAACAGACTGTGATCCCCCGGTGCTATCTTTGATTCCAATCACAGCATGGTGCCTCAAGTTTCATTTTTCCAGCTTGTTCTACTCATTTCACATTCTGCACCCAATGACAACATTTTTTTGCTGTTACTTTTCATAATAATTCATAGCTAATTTCATACATATCTTCCTGCGTACAGGAATTTCTGGGGTTTAGGGACTTTTTTACTTACTTTTCTAAGAACTGTAAAGACTGGGTTTGCCCCAGGCTTTAGCAGACATGATTTCCTAGAATGCAAGGCCACTGTCTGAGCACACATCTGTATTTAAACTATGGAAGCATTTAGCATTTATGAAGTTCAAAAGAACAGGGCCAAACACCCTTATTATCTGTCTAATGCTGCCATCAGTTTCTTGGCTGCCATCAAGGCTGATGCCATCTACCTATTCTGTTGTGTATTTTCAGGGACATAAATCATATGCTTAAGTTCTTAAAAGCACCAAAATGTTCAAAAGCTTAAATTAAGGGTAATGGGAGCCTCTCGCTAAGTCCCAGTGAGTGAGCTATAGCACATCTCAAAGTGTGCCTTCGGTTTTCTGACCATCGGTTTTGTCTGTGCACCTTCCAAAAACTGGATTAGTAATCTACTGTGGCCATAAAGTTTCTTTCATTAGAAACAAACAAGTCTGTTCTGACCTTTTCCTGGGGCTGGGCTGGGATTTCATGAGGCATTTCTTGTCAATCACTATATTCTTTGCACAGCTTGCACTGTTCCGTGTATGCTTTCAACTGGGTATTCATGCCTGGCCTGCAGATACGTTTCCTGGCTCATCTCAGGCATGTCTCTATCCCCAGGTGTGAAATATGTATCCACTGCATGATCTCAGCTCTTAAATCTCCTGGGATTACTGTTCAGTTCCATTTAAAACAAAATCCATGCAGTTCTTCATTCACTTCCTAGCTTGGCTGGGGTGGGCACAGTCTCCTGTGGCACTCACTCCTTTCTCTCTGGCTGACCATGGGTCACAAACTGCTCTACTGCCTGTCATATGCCATGCTGTTCTGCTGGACTGCCCTCAATGGCTCCATTGGAGGAGCAGAGTCAGTAGGCACTTTTCACTTCATTGTTTCCTCTTCTATGTATCCCAGGACTCCATCAGTAAATGCTGCAGGATGCATCTTTAAACCAGAGCTGTTTCTATGCCCCTTTCTCAGGCACCCTCCATCAGCACTTTAGGTGCTCTGCAATGCTTTAGGGGACTTGTGCTCCACTTTCAATTTTCCCCACTAAATGCTTATTTTTTTCTAATCTTGTAGAATTGTCAGAAGATTCCATATCATTTTCAGTGGCCAAGAAAAGCCCAATGTGATAGATCCATAGACTGGCTCACTTCCAGTTTGCTGTCATTCAGCCTAGTGTTTTGTCTCCAGCATCCATTTAGGAACATTATCCCAGGTAAATATCCTGACCTCCCCTGCCTCTTATTTGACGTCTCTTTCCTGCAACAAAGACGTCCTCAGCTACAGCGCTGGTAGTAGAGGCAGAGTGTTCAGTTAATAACAAATATCTTGGATCTAGAGCTGACACTGATTGGCATTTGTGCTTATCAATACCTGCTAGAAGGTGTGGCAAAGGCCATCAGGATGATGATCAGTGTTTCCTCTTCAGCATGCCACAGTACTTGATTCCTTGGTTTCCTCCTTAAGTCTTTAACCATCAATACATCCATATGAAAAAAAAAGGAACACCGTGAAAAGGACAGAACAAAGGTGTACACCACGACCCAAGCGAGGTCATTACTACTACTTTGCCAATTAAAATCTCATTGCCATTTTTTGCTAGATTAAAAATAAGCACCTATTCACATTCTGCTCTTTGTTTCAGAGCAGATGTGTTCGTTCTTCCTTTTTAAACTATGTCACCTTTCCTTCAATGTGGGCTTGGGTTAATAAACTGTACATCAAGCACTGCTTAAAAAGCTGGCTTCGCAGGATGATAACTGATGAGGGAATTGCTTTTAATTACTGTACAAGCGAGTAGATAAAAATTGCAGCCCTAATAATCAGCTCCAGAAACTGACAGCAGCAAAGTCTCACGTTTCAAAGGTGGATTATTTTTTCTTTCAGCATTCGGCTACAGAAGGCAAATGTTAGCAGTTGGATCATCTTCTGTAAGCAAGCCAAAGGTATGTGTAACATTTTTGGATGCTAATAGGACACAGTTCTGGCAGAACAGAAATAGTGGTAACACTAAAGATTAGACCAAGCTTGGAAAGGAAGAAAAGTGCTTTTCTCAATCCAGACTTTCAGGAGAAAATCATCTCACCTACATCTGTTGCTAGAACTCTTAAAGTCCAAGGACAGCAAAAGCAAACGACTTGCTTGCACAGCTATCAGGAATCAGAGAGAGCATGAGGCTTCCCAGACTGCCTTCAAAACCAGCAGCATTTGGCCCATTACCATCCACACCAGGCTAATGTATTTTTAATAGTTCACGTCCTAAAGAGATACCGCAGGCCGTGAGATGCAAATTTGCCAGCCAGAATTGAGCAAGTTTGTGCTATGGGAACTTTGAGGGGAGGATGAAATAAATGCAAGCAGGATTACAAACCAGTTTCGGTGCTCCGTCGAGAGGAGAAAAATGTGCTCATGAAGCCCAGTAAAACTTTCTTTCTCTGGTTTATTAGGTGTCTGCAAAAAAAGGCTCAGTTGCAAAGTACAACATGTTCTTTTGCTGAAGGTTCATCTGCAGCACCGAGGCTCTGATAAATCAGCTGTTTTCAGTTTTAGCCAACTAGTCAGTGTATATTAAGGCTTTGTTCAAACATTAGATAGTGCATGAAAGCTGCCATGTGAACTCCATTTTGACTGTATTTCAGTGCAGGTTTCCACAATAAGAAAAATAAACACTTAACAGCTCAGGAAACCAGAATCTAAAATACTGTAGATGAGGATCTGTTTATTTGTTGCTTTCCTGCTATGGATCAGCTTGTCAGGATACGTCCTGCATGTAAATATTTAAGATCTGCAACAAAACAATCTTGATAGAAAAACTTAAACTCTGCAGAGGAGAGAGGAAAAGGAGGATGCAGAGTTTTATTTATTAACAAAACCTTGCAGATGTGGCTCTCTTGGATCCATCAAGTGTATTCTTTGATGAAAAGGAGAAATATTCTGACTATAAAGGTGTTCCTTGTAGTGAGCAGCGCTTAGCTCCTTGAAACCACATGTTCCATAGATTCCAAGTTACCATATTCCTTTTAGATTTTTTTAATGGGGCAATAATTTTAGCTCTCAAAGTCCACATGAAAAACTGAAAATCCAGGATTTGAGAACTGGAGAAGTTTGGAATAGTAGTCATCTGGAAGTCTCCTCTTTTCATGTCAGTGAAGTATAATGTTACTTCACGCCATTTGGCTGCAAATGTAAATTACACCTTTTTTCAGTTGTTAGGACAGGATAGAAAACCACATAATTCTAATGAGTCATAAATGTTTCACCATTTTTTTCTTCATTTAATTCATATGGTGCCAACACCTGTGAAAACAATCAGCATCATAGCTGTGTGCTCTACTTAAATTTGCTTTAGGGTATGCTTGAGTAAAAGCTTTTATATCTCATTTCTCTACATTATTAACAACATGATGCCCTGAATCACTCTATAATTTAAGTATGCTCATTTCATTCTCAGCTATTTTATTAGGACTA
This sequence comes from Phaenicophaeus curvirostris, assembly GCF_032191515.1. NCBI lineage: Eukaryota > Metazoa > Chordata > Aves > Cuculiformes > Cuculidae > Phaenicophaeus > Phaenicophaeus curvirostris. The sequence continues at coordinate 21,009,458 of NC_091400.1, read as the reverse complement.
GAAAAGATGCTCAAAGACTATGACAGTCTTAAAACAGACACAAACACATACCCTTTCTTGATTCCTACTGTAACAAAATATCTATAACAAGATCTTCATATTATTTTTTATGTGCTTTGGCAGTTTTGCACCTTGAATTACGAATCTAAACTGTTCATACAAGAGCCATAATACAAAGCCTTCGCCCAAAAGGCTTTGCAACCGTTGCTCGAAGGTGGGTTTATTTCATGAGAGTGGCATCTGCACTGAGCTGAATTTTAAGCTAGTGCCAAAGGAAAATGCAGCATGTTTTCCAATGGGAAGAGAGCAGCAGTTGAAAGCCTAGTTCTGGAGTCACCAGATGCTGCCAGAGAGGAATACACGTTGGTCATGCTGCAGTCTTGCTTTAGTTACAGCTGGGGCAATGCAGTGGTTGTGTCAATCTACAGCAGAAGCTCACCAGCTAAAGGGTAGGATTTTCAGAAATCCTGGGGGTGACTTTCACAAACATGCTTCAGTGTCTGAAGGGACTGGAGAATGTAGAAAAGAGCCTAAATCCTATTGATTTTCAATGGACATCAGGGCGCTGAACACCTTAGGAACCCTTGGCAACATCACCTGACATCTATGCAGCCCTAAATTACTTCAGACAGAACCATTCACAAAGGGCTTTTACCTACAATTTATAAGATAAGGGGAGAAGGTACTGAGCTCTTCCTATCTTTCCATGGGAATACGGCTCAAACTTCCACTATAAAATTCCCCATCTAAACCCACACAACTTAATAAATACCAGTGAGGGAGCACAGTACATCAGAGCTGGAAGGTGTAGAGACCATGATATTTCCTAAAGAGATCCTTTCCCAAATCGTGTCCAGAATCATAAAATGGTTTGGGGACCTTAAAGATCACACAGTTCCAACCCCCTGCATGGGCAGGGACACCTCCCACTGGATCAGGCTGCTCAAGGTCCCAAAATGTACATTCCAACATTAAACAGCATATTACAAGTACTCATATCCTGGGCTGATTTGTGATCAGGCCAATGCTGATAAATGCTTCAAGCAACATGTTTGCAGTTGCAATTCATGGCCACAACCTCCACTGAAATCCAGAGGCGGGGAGATACTCCAAGTAGTTTAAATGAGTTAATTCAGATACCGAGAGCTGTGCAGGCTTCAGCAGGGTTTCGGGTAAGGCCTCAGACTGTCACAGCTGAGCAGCTTTAGTCAATCAAGTCAGTTAATTTAAAGCTTCTAACCTTCAGCCTTTTTTCCACACTGGACCAAGGTGCTGCCTGGATACATTAGAATCATAGAATAACCAGGTTGGAAGAGACCCACCGGCACCAGGAGGGCTGAGCTGACTGCTCCCTTCCATACAACTTCAACACTGACTTCAAGGTGGTTATAAATATGTGGTTTGATAGTCATTTCAAATGCAGTTATCCCAGTAACCTGTACGTTTTTTACATCACGTGTCACATTGAAAAAAGAGGTCAGCCCTTGGTTTCTCAATGGGCAGGAATCCCTGCCTGTGATTACACACCAGTTTGCACAAAAGACACCAATAAGCACTAGCTGGAGGGTGAACTTTCCTTTTTCTTTGCTTCTTTTTCAGGCTGCGTCTTATGTCTTCCACACAGACGTGGGACTTAAGGAAAGACGAGCTGAAGTATGGAAACCAACCCTACTCATAGAACAGAATGTTCTTGCAGAATCCATTCATAAGGCCACTCAGCATGGCTGTGCTTCACAAAACCACAGAATGGTTTGGGTTGGAAGGGACCTTAAAGCCCATCCAGTTCCAACCCCCTGTCATGGGCAGGGACACCTCCCACTGGATCAGGTTGCTCCAAGCCCCAACCAACCTGGCCTTGAACACCTCTAGGGACAGGGCAGCCACGACTGCTCTGGGAATAATTCGCACTAGTTTACCCAGTTGAAGGCCTGTTTGACTTGAATTGCTGCTAGGGTGTTGAGAAAATATGAAATAATTTTTCACTGAAATTATTCTCTGTTATTGAAGACAACCAGACCTCCTGACCAAGACAGCGCCCCTGAGTTGCAGCATTGGCCATGGTGCCATACATGCATTCTTAAGTTTAAAATGACGCAAGGAAGTAATATTTACAGTGGCTGTAACTTAATTTAATTAAATGAATTAATTAAAATACAACAGCTCTCTCAAGCTATGAAGTCCTGAAGCAAAGAGCAGAAGACAATAAGCTTTGTCTTGTTTTCTCAGTAAAACCAGCCTCTGTTATTGAAATGCTCAACTAAAGATCACATTTTTCACTGACTGGAAGCTGCAAATTTCTCTTAGTTTCAGTTCTTCCACTGTGAAGGTAGCTTCTGCACTAGGAACTTTAGGAGGACAGTCTTGAAATGTTATTAATGAGAACTTACTGTGTTCTTCATGTTTGATGTAGGTGCACTCTGCCTCCTAATGGAAGTTGCATGTGTTTTTCCCCAAGTATGCACTGGTAAGTAATGACCCATCAACGCACAGTGACTGATGACAATTGATCATATGGCCATCTACAGAAGCAAGAAATTAGAGTAATCTCTTAAGAGAATAATCAGAGAACAATTTTCCAGGGTCACCACTAGCAAAGAAGCTTGCTGAAGAAGAAAACAGGCTCAGTCTTCACTCTGGATTTTCTTTTCTGTCCTGGATTTCATTTTATACACAAGGTTTACTTTTGTTTTCAGAGAAGTTTATGAGGCAGACTGAAATGGTAAGGGGATTAAGGAATGGGAGACAGGCTCTCACTTCTGCGTCTTCAGTTCAAATCCAGCTTAGGTTAGTAATGAACAAGAAGTATTTGCCATCGCTGTTCTGTGTCTACGCAAAATGGATTGGTGGTTCTGGCTCGCTTCCTAGCAATGAATGTGCATGCCACAGCTGGCAACTCCATTGCCATTCTCAGCAGATGGAGCCAACAACTAAATGAAGCATGGGGAGCAAACTTACTTCTCCCCCACTACAGGCTGGGGTGGAGGCACACTGGCAGGAGAAGCCTTCTCTGCTGCTGTCTGAGCAGGGCTGTGCCACGGCCGAGCACAAAGACATCAGCATTGCGGACTGTCAAAGTAGCACCTGAATTGACTAATTTCCTTAAACACCATTAAAAAGTCATATACTACCTAGAGTGGGGGAGATTGGTGTCTTAGACCAGGCCAGGCTCCTCCTTACGCTAAAGCATAGGTTAACCTGCCATTATAAAGAGATTGAAACTTAATGTAAACATAATGGATTCCCACTGCATAAGGCTTCTTTGTCCTGCCAGGGACATTGCCCTAGGACAGAACAAAATTCAGCACCTTTTTCTTCCCAGCAGTCGCAAGACAGATAATTTCTCTGGCTGGGAGACCTTAACTCATTGACACCAGGAGCCACTGGGCCAAGAAGTTTGTTTTTCCTTATACCACAAACTTAGAGTAACTGCACTGAAACTGATGGAGCCAACCTCCCACACGTGTAAAGAGGGCAGAATGAGCCCCATTCTTTATCTGGCCAGTTCTGGAAAGAAAAAATAACTAACACAGACTATAAAATGCCACTATGCTGCTATTCTGAGGGCATCAGCATCATCAACAGGAAGGGCACTGAGCAGCCCTGCACATGGTTGCAGCAAGAGAAGAATAGACCCCAGGCCTTTACCCTTGGAGTGGCTTTACTATTGAACAGTGCCGAGTGAAAAATGCATTAAATTTATTCTAAAAACTGCAACATGGGTCAAGAGAATAACAATAATCTCAGTCTACACAGAATTTATGGTAATTTTATATTTTATAGGGCATTCACTATGGACCCTACAAATTCAATGGAATTAAACACTTTATTTATCCATATTTTATTACCACTGTAAACATAATTATCACAGCATCTTCATGCTGAAAGTGATTGATAGATTTTGTTACTTGCTTGTCAAGATGCTCGTGTTCACTGTACTCAGCCATCACACCAAGCCAGAGACTGATGACTGTACCAGCCTATTAATAAAAGTCTATTACAGTACATTGATGCTACTGCTTTCAAACAATATTAATGCAAGCCCTGCAGCAAGAGGCATATTTTTAACTTGCAACAACACAATGAGGCCTATTTCATTACGACTATTAACCCTTTTACATTTTACTCAGACTGTCCATTTGTAGCTAAAAAGAACAATCACAAAGTCACAAAACAACACTTGTTGTTTTCCATTGTCTTAAAAAGATGTTGTTTATCCAGCCCAGCAATTGGTGATGTTCAGTATTTATGCTTAAGCCTGATGAAATTGAGATAATATAAAGAGCAAATAATTTAATGAAATTCTGAGTAGCTACCTTTCAAAAATAAAGAATCTCAAGTTGACCACTCAGAAACGGAAGGACACAAGACCAGCCATTGATTGTAAAGATCTCATTTGTTAGACCTCAACAGGGAGCAGGTAATGCATGAATGGTATTTCTGCAAATAATATGAGATAATAAGCAAAATAATAAGAAGAACATACCTTGCACAGGTTCAAAGTCCAAAATGCATTATACAGGCAAAAGTGGCTTCTCTGGTTATCAAGCAGGATGATGTACTTTTCTATAAATACTCCTCTAGGATGAACTTGTTGCCTTCTGTCACTGGAGCTTTGGCTTGCCTCAAAGATATGCCAACTGAAATGTGTTGATCCTGCTAAAGAAGCCAAATTATTAACGGTTAAGATACTTTCAATACTTTGAGATACGGGGAAAAATCAGCCTGCATGTTAGGAAAACAAATGGATAAAAGATATCGATCTTTTAATACCAACCAACTACTTTTATTTTTTTTAAAGCAGAAATGCTTGCGAAGTGTTTAATTTTAAGCATGGGAGCAATGCCCTTTAGTTTTCTTTGGTGAAGATAATTATCTGGCAGCAGCTTATAGAATCATAGCATTATTAATGTTGGAAAAGACCTCTAAGATCATCCAGTCCAACTGACAACCCAGCAGTTAAGCATGTGCTTAATTGTTTCATTGTGCATCAATAACCTCATCAAAACCTATAAGGCTTTTATATGAAATAACATCAGTTCTTTTCATAGAACCACAGAATGGTTTGAACTGGAAGGGACCTTAAAGCCCATCCAGTTCCAGCTCCTTACCTTCCACTGGATCAGGGTGCTCAAGACCCATCCAACCTGGCCTTGAATACATCCAGGGAGGGAGCAGCCACGACTGCTGTGGGCAACCTGTGCCAGTGCCTCAGCACCCCTCACAGGAAAATATTTGTTCCTAAGATCTCATCTCAATCTCTCCTCTTTCATCTTAATGTTGTTTGCAAAATACCTGCAATTTCCAGATAATCGAGGTTCAGCCCTCATAATCTGAATTACCATGCTTAGACCCTTAGCCTGTTCAAATCACTAGTGCTCCACTGACTTTGAGCCTACAACTTGTGGAAGATACAGGCTTAGGACCCCAAACGGTGCTGTTGGTCCTAACAGCTCTCAAAGGCTGAAGCCTTGGAGCTCAGTCAGAGAGGTTGTACGGGATTTAGAGGTAATGGCTTCAGACGTTACCTTTCCCAGCTGTCTGTAGCAGTCCCCCACCAGAAGCTGAAACAGAGCCATCAGAAAGCAAGATGGGCCAGCCCTCCTCCATACAGCTCAGAGCCAGCACATCAATTTTGACTGCCAATGGGCTGCAGACCATGACAGTGGATAAACTGGCACCTGCGTGCATCTGCTGCCTCCACGAGTAGGGTGGAAGACTGTGGCAAAGTGGCAGGGTAAATATCAAGAGCAGTCACCCCTTCCTCCACCCCAACAAAATGAACAGCACTCATCACTCAGAGCAGTAATCTGCTCAAAATGGAATGACATGCTGAAAGAAGCAACTCCACCTAACTTCCTTCTCGATGGACTGGACAGACCGTTTTCTACATTTCATGAGGCAGTGAATAGGAAAGAAGTTGTGTATATACAGTACTCCTTGTAATTTTAATTCACATTGCCCCCTCTCAGTGAATAAATCTTGTTAAACCTTATCCTCTAGGAGACCATCTGGATGAAAACTATTCAGGAAACATCATCATTGGTACAAGAACTTAAATCTCACCATAAATCTCAGCATGTCAAAGTCAAGCATGCATGCCTTAAAGAAAGTGCAGCTGTGACTTGCTCAGAGTTGCAGACATGTGTGTGCAAATGGTGCCTCCCAAGAAACACATGGCTACGTTTTGGTAACTATTAAAAACAAATGAAAGCAAACTCAGGGATTTTCTCATTTTCAGACAGCTTTTGACTTTTTTTATATAAAAGAAACAAAACACTTTAATAAAAGCAACATAACATTTACTACCCTATTGGACTGGCTGAAATGATCTCCACCCTTGTCCTTATCCCTCTCTTATTACTTCTCCCTCTCTTCCAAAGTACATACGCTAATGTGGCAAGCTATGCTCAAAATCAGAAATCATGATTACTGTGCCCTGTAATCTGATTGCCTGTACAGTTAGACACCTGCCTCCCTGGCAAATTCCTTTATGGTAACAGGGTATGAGCAGGTTGGTCTTTTAAATGCCAGCTATAGAATTATAGAATCATAGAATAACCAGGTTGGAAGAGACCCACCGGATCATCGAGTCCAACCATTCCTATCAAACACTAAACCATGCCCCTTAGCACCTCGCTATGGTCCAAACAGCTTTGATCTAGCAAGAACATTACTTTTATCCAACAGCACATACTCTACCCTCTCTCCACCCCAAACCTAGCATAACAGTTTGTACAGAGAAGGATTTCATGTTGAATTCACCAAGTTAAAATTGTGGCAAAACATAAAACAAAACTCAGCAGGAATCCATCCAGTAAGTGAAAAACCAGAAAAGTAACCAGAAGAATTAATCTAGGCTTAGTGCTTTGAACAAAACAGTTTTGGGGATTAATGTGGGCTTAGTGAAACAAAAAGTTCTACAAGTTTGCTTAATTTTCACTCATTTCCATAAAGGAGCAAAACTCTAAACGTTTGGAAAGGACTGAGGCGATTCACATTAGGTAATTTTAAAACAAAATTTCTAAAGAATTCAAAAGGCGCTTGCATGGAAACATTGTTCAAGCAAGAAAGACTTCTTAAACTTAACTAAATCCCAAGCAGAGTATTTAAATTTCATTTAAGCAAAATATTTTACTTGACCGAAACAGAATTTCTTTTCAGTTTTTCGAGTTCTGAAAAATGTACACATTAGAATTTTCAAACAACTTATTAATCACCTACTTTTGTGCAATGAAAGTAACTTAGAAGCCTGGGAATAGATTGACTGGATGTGCTGGATGGAAACAAGTTTCACTGGCCCAAGTAGCGGGGTATTTATGACATCAACGTACTGCAATGGATGAGATGAACTTGCTCCTATAGCTATGAAGGTTTCCTGGAGAGTTGGAACCTCACTCTTGAATTCAACACAGGTGATCCTGGTTTATATTTGCAAGAAACTCTGGTTCTGTGAAGCTGCATAACACCACTGCAGAGCATCTCGGGCACCACCACCACAGCAGACCTGACACTGGTTTGTTAATGCAGGTCTGGCTTGACTATCTACACAGAAAAGAGGAGATAATTACCCTCAGAGGTAGTAAGTGCTGTCCAGACGCACGAGGACTACCCTACAAAGCAATCTACTTTCCCATACGTGCAGATATACTACTGAGAATTATCTGCCTCCCACTGGAGAAGTGATCCTTAGTAAATGGACTCCAGCACATGGCTGTCCAAGAGCCATAGGATGAACCAGTCATATCCCCCTGTATAGAGGAAACATTTTATAGCTCAGCATGAAAGATGATCAGCAATGTTTTGTTGTCGTGCAAGGTGTATTTTTTTTTGGTTTTAAAACTGTATCCTATGCTGGTCTTTAATTCTTCCCATACGAATTTCTACAGCAAACTGAAGGGAGCTAAATTAGGACAGGGCACTGTTCTAGTCTGCCTGCATAGCTGACAGGTGGAGACATGGGTTGCATTGCTCTCTGGGGGTGGATATCACTTCCCAGCATCACGGTGGAGCCCCATGTGATTACATACTAACTTAGGTGCCTTGTTTATATGCTTGAAGTGAGGTGGCTCGAATCCAGCAGCAATTGTGCTCCTTCTCCTGGCATGAACCAGTGCATGCTGTTGCCACATGTTGCAAACCAAACAGCAAATATGCTCAGTTTTGGTGGAAGTGTTAACAGTTGGTATAAAAGTCAGTGCTTTGGATCTAAACTTAGGATACTATTAATATTATTACAGAAATCCAGATTTTAACTTCACTCCTCCTACTACACAGTGCTGCACAACTGGACATAATTGTGTGAGATGATTTTCACACCTCATGGAAGCTTCAGCAAGAGCAAACCACTACTGGAAGCCAGACACAGCAGATTTGCCAGGCCAACTTACTGCTTTGGTGGAGTAAATCAGATGTTTCTATGGCAAGTAATGCATACATTTTGGGTTTTTTTGCTGCACAGTACAAGGAAAGGATGACTCAAGATGAGTTTCACAGGTGAAGTTCAGATGAGTTCAGGTCTATTCAAGCCCTCTCAATGTTCCCATATGCTTGACTCAAGTCCAAACATTTATTTGTCAGCTCCAAACAAAAACTTCCAATGAAGAAGCAGAAGAGGGGATTGTGAACACTGCTTTCCAGCACTAAGGACTAGAACACGTTCGGTTTTTTTATAATCTGTCATTTGTACTTTTTCATACTAAAGGTGACAGTCTAATTCACATATGACCAACACCCATAAATCATGTTGGGGGGAGGAAATATTCATAAATCCATATCAAACAGCACCCAAATTATGACAAATGACATGGCAGTCATAAAATTGCACAAGCACAACTCACCAAGTCATTAATTTCATGGCTGTGGAAAATAAACAGACACATTTTTTTCGCAGCCCTAATAAATTTTAAAAAACTCAAAGAATGGTCCATCTGCTTCGAATAATTTTTAATTTCCTATTCTGTCTCGTTCCCATTAGCTATTCCACTGAGATATTTGCTAAATTCTTTCATTTGCCTCCTCCCATCTGTATTCAATTACTCTATTCCCAAATAGAGTTAGTTTTTCTTTCTCCTAAGTGCAGTACAAAATATCCCCACCTGTACCTTAAAGCAAATGTTATGTGTGTTTTATTATCTGTTAGACTCTATGAGTCATTCTAACTCGATTGCCTGTGCTGAAAGACTTGGAGGGCAATCTGATTTTGATGTTTTCTGGCTTTGGTGAAAAACACCTGCCTGATTCTCATAGCTAATCTATTAACTTGGTAAATGCCTCAACAGATGTTCTAGAATCAGCTAGGGATCAGGGTCTGTCCTCGTGACAGCGTCCGCTTGTAAGCTTGAAATATTTAAATGTTCAGAGATCAGAGGCCAATGATGTGTTTTGGGTACAAGCTTTCACTAAATCATATTTTTTCAGGCGGTCTCTGGAGTGCAATCCACATGCAATAAGTGGCTGGAGTGTTCTGACTGAGTAGGCCAACAACACAGGCCTCCTTGAACTTTGAAGGGACATGAATTTCAAGGCAGGATTGGCTGCTTTTATTGAAAAGTGGAAGAAGTTTTAGACTGCTGAAGCTGTTCCCCTTTAAGCTACATGTCGTTTTTCCAATTCCTTTCCTTTGTTCTTAATGAAACCCATTAAGAAAGTATAAGCCTTGGCTTTGGGACCTGCCTTTCCAAGGATAACTTAATGTCTCTGAGGAACCTGTTCTAAGTCATCATTCCCTGTTTGGGTCAACATTGCTCTGCATGATTCACTTACTGTGTGCCTGAACCTCTGGTTTGTTACGTTGGTTTTAAGCCAGAGTTTCTCCACTGACTCCAAGCCATCCCACTCTACTCTATAAGAGGCCCCAAGCCTCACAGACAGGCTGGGATCACTGGAGCAGAGCAATCCCTTGAGAAGGCTTTACTCCTCCCATAGGAAGGGTGGGATAGATGCATGACATCAATGTCAAGCCCACATGAATTCCCATTTTGCAGGTTAAGGCAGTTCTCCATCCAGCTAGCACCACCAGAGCAACACAGATGAGAAAGCAAAGGCTCAGAAAACCCCGTGGCCACTGCTGCCTCCTTTTTGCTTTCAGAAGTGGCCCTGGGTCAATCCAAGCTGAACCTCAGAGGCTAAACATGTTTGTTACTTTTGTGAGCTTTTATATCACCTTGATTCTTGTAAGAAATGCTCAGGCTTGTAATAATACATCCCAAGTAGTTCAATTTGAAATGGCTGCAAGCTTCACTGAAAAAAAATTCTCAATGAGATCACAGGAAAGGCAGAACAAGAGGAAATTAGGGCACCTTTCTCCGACCTTCACGCACCACTTGGCTCTGCGGGCCAAGATACCTCCACTTCTTCATCTGCTGTGGTTACCTCCACTTCTTCATCTCCTAAATGGGCTTTATGTATGCAAACTTGCTTCACTGTTTTGAAGCTTAATTAGTTAATGTTTGTAAAGTGTTTTGAGATCAATACAGTATTATTACTAATGTATTCAAACCCTCATTTCCGCTGCTCTTCACTCTTGGAGGCTTGACAAGAAGGCTTTCACTGTTCCTCATCTCCCACAACCCTCAGAAGCAGCTCTGCTGTTAGAGCTCTCATCTGAGTGATCAGCAGATGGAGTTGGAGGAGTGAGGAGGGAAATCACTGACTCATACCATTACTGCTGTTACACATGCAGCTTTCTAGAAGACAAAATAGGAAATATGAAGGGAGGATTGATAACAAATACTTGCGTATTTAAAGGAAGATACAAAGTACAGAGAACTGCTTATGTGTTATCTGAAATGATTGCATTTTTCAAAAGCATCCTCTTAGTACAGACATCTTATTGGCCTGATAAGAGATGAGGAAAGGTTCTAAATGTGAGCTGAGGAAGAAGAAAGAGCAAGAAGGATCACTAGAAATGGTGTTCCCATCTGAGGATCTACAGCAAGAAGCTTCATTAAGGAGGAAAAGGAGATTTTTCTCTTTGTAAAGAAATGTGGAAGAACTGACGATAAGTTACCTACTAGAAATAGTTTTAGTTTCTTCCTTCAGCTTTCAGGCTGTATCTCTGCCAGAATTAAATCTACTCCTCTCCTGTCACCAAGAGATTAAAAAATGGAACGGGTCACTGGAACAAAGATTGATTTTTTTTTTTAATTCTGCAAAATTCTCATGATACATTAGGCAGATAGACAAACTCACTTAGCTTCTCACCTATTTTGACACTTTCAAGGTGGTAATTTTTTCAAAATAAGAAGCAGCAATGGGCCATGTCCTGGTCCAGTCACACTGGCACAAGTGATGCCTTGACCTGAAAAGCTAGGTAGGGACTGTGCTGGCAGGAGAGAATGCCTGGATGAGCAAGAGCCAACAAAGCCAATTCAACATGCCTCTGCTCATATAGAAAATCTGACACCGGAGTTAGAAGTGGTATGATCAGAACATGGCAAATAAAACCTTCTTATAATCTGCGCAGCCTGGAGGTGGTCTCCAGACTCAAGCCTGGCTGCATGCCTCCACCTCTGTTCTGCACAGATTAAGATATTGGATCGGGATCCCACCTAATCTAGAACATTTTAAACTCTTCTGTCTGTATTCTAAGCATCTTCTGTTCAGTAAACATTTGGGAAAAGCTGTGTTCCAGACTACCAGGAGGAAGAGAATACATTTCTGACATTAGATACACACAACTCTATCAAGACAAGCTGCAATGAATTTGTAGATCCTTTGGTACAAAAAGAGATATATGAATTATAAAGCAAGAATAATGAAATACAATGTTATTATAGCTGTCCACAGCAGAGGGTGCTAAGATTAAAGAGAAATGACCATAGAGTTAACATGTGGGGCAACAGGAGCGGATTTAAGCAAGCAGGAGATGGAGGTTTGCTGATTACTGAAGTAAAGACAATGGTTGATTCTTCTTGAAAACCACTGTTGCTTTTTTCCAAAATTCAGGTTTTTAATAAGAAAGGAGGTACAGCATCCATAGCAGAAAAATGATGTTTGATTTCTTGCATCAATAACTTTCCTCAGAAATGGAATTTAACACATATACTAATAAAATCAGTCTGACCTCAGTGCCAGGGAAAGTCATGGAGCAGGTGATCTTGAGTGCTATCATGAAGCACATGCAAGAGAACCGGGTGATCAGGCCCAGTCAACATGGGTTCACAAAAGGCAGGTCTTGCCAGACTAACCTGATCGCCTTCTATGACAAAGTGACTCGGCTGCTGGATGAGGGAAAGGCTGTGGATGTGGTCTTCCTGGACTTCAGCAAAGCCTTTGACACAGTTTCTCACAGCATTCTGCTTGAGAAACTGTCAGCCTCTGGCCTGGACAGGCGCACACTCTCCTGGGTGGAAAACTGGTTGGATGGCCGGGCCCAGAGAGTGGTGGGAAATGGTGTGAAATCCAGCTGGAGGCCAGTGACAAGTGGGGTTCCCCAGGGCTCAGTGCTGGGTCCAGCCCTGTTCAATGTCTTCATCAATGATCTGGATGAAGGCATCGAGTGCACCCTTAGCAAGTTTGCGGACGACACTAAGCTGGGTAGAAGTGTCGATCTGCTGGAGGGTCGGGAGGCTCTGCAAAGGGATCTGAACAGGCTGGACCGCTGGGCAGAGTCCAATGGCATGAGGTTTAACAAGGCCAAGTGCCGGGTCCTGCACTTGGGGCACAACAACCCTATGCAGTGCTACAGACTAGGAGAAGTCTGTCTAGAAAGCTGCCTGGAGGAGAGGGACCTGGGGGTGTTGGTTGACAGCCGACTGAATATGAGCCAGCAGTGTGCCCAGGTGGCCAAGAAGGCCAATGGCATCTTGGCTTGTATCAGAAACGGCATGACCAGCAGGTCCAGGGAGGTTATCCTCCCTCTGTACTCGACACTGGTGAGACCGCTCCTCGAATCCTGTGTTCAGTTCTGGGCCCCTCACCATAAGAAGGATGTTGAGGCTCTGGAGAGAGTCCAGAGAAGAGCAACAAAGCTGGTGAAAGGGCTGGAGAACAGGCCTTATGAGGAGAGGCTGAGAGAGCTGGGGTTGTTTAGCCTGGAGAAGAGGAGGCTGAGGGGTGACCTCATTGCTCTCTACAACTACCTGAAAGGAGGTTGTAGAGAGGAGGGAGCTGGCCTCTTCTCCCAAGTGACAGGGGACAGGACAAGAGGGAATGGCCTTAAGCTCCGCCAGGGGAGGTTTAGGCTAGACATTAGGAAAAAATTCTTTACAGAAAGGGTCATTGGGCACTGGAACAGGCTGCCCAGGGAGGTGGTTGAGTCACCTTCCCTGGAGGTGTTTAAGGCACGGGTGGACAAGGTGCTGAGGGATATGGTTTAGTGTTTGATAGGAACGGTTGGACTCGATGATCCAGTGGGTCTCTTCCAACCTGGTTATTCTGTGATTCTGTGATTCTGTGAAAAACAAATCAGATCAAACAAACAAGCAGACAGTGAATGTTATCTTTTGCTCTACCTCTCTGTCCCCCAGAAGTCTTTTAATCAGTATCAAGAAGATACATTTATCTCATGTCAAAAGCAGCCTTAAGTAAGCGAGAGTGGAGAATTCAGGAATACTTATGCCAGTAAAGCTGGCTATTACTTCAATGAAAATGAGGTATCTGACTGATAGCTTAGCTCCTATTGTGTTTCAGTGAAAACACATCCTTGGATTTGGAGCTGCGTAATGACATTATTGCATTAAGCTTGTTACCTGAAAACAGGCAAATTGCTCCAAAAACATTCTGCTACCAGACATGTGTTTGGCATCATCTCCTCAGAGATGACTGAACGTGTCATTAAGTCCCCCCTCCCTGTACTTACCCACCCACCGGTTTTCACAGCCTGTTTAGTTTGCTTGTGGGACAGAGTAAAGGAAAAGAAGGGAAGAGACAAGAGGTTGAACACCAGCAGCTCTGAATTACATGCCCAAGGGTCTGGAAAGCTCACAGGTTTGAAAAGGGATTACCAAGGCTTTGGCTAGTAAGTCAAGCTGAACTCAGAGCAGGAGCAAGTAAAAATTTTTGCCCTTGATGAAATGCAGTGTCTTCTATCAGTAATTCTTTCTTTTCCCCACACAAAGCAAGTTCTCAATTTTCTGCTCCTTCACCACCACCTCTGCAGAAGGCAGGCTTCTGGGATTGCTTAGCCTGGAGAAGAGGAGGCTGAGGGGAGACCTCATCATGCTCTACAACTACCTGAAAGGAGGTTGTGATGAGGTGGGTGTTGGTCTCTTCTCCCAACTAATAAGGAATAAGATAAGAGGAAATAGCACCAGGGGAGTTTTACATTGCATATTAGGAAAAAAAATCTTTACCAAAAGAGTGGTGAAGCACTGGAATCTGCTGCCCAGGGCAGAGGTGGATTCTCCATCCCTGAAGAGGTTCAAAAAGCTTGCAGACATGGCACCTGGGGACATGGTTTAGCAGGCACGGTGATGTTTGGCTGATGGTTGAACAGGATGATCTTAAAGATCTTTTCCACCCTCAATGATTCTACAATTCTTCTCCACTGAGCCCAGAAGCAGTAACTGGATTTCTCTCCTTGAAACTCTTTGGAAGCTGGCATCCTCAGCATCAGCTCTCTAAGCTGTGAGACCTGAACAGAAATCAGACAAAGGTCAGAGGAGGGAGTAGCTTTGTAACTGAAGTCACGCTGATGAACTCAACTAATTTTCCAATGGAGCTGGAGAAGTTCATCCATGACAGCAGACATAATGTCCATTCCAGATCCACATTCCTGTGTGAAATAACTAGTTTATTTGTTAACCTGTAACAGTGAAAGGCTATGAACTGGGAGACCAAAAAACCTTCTCCTTACCTGACATGGATATGTTCCTCCAGGTCAGGAGCCCACCATACAAACCCAGCAGGACAGGCAAAACTTTTACCACTGCAGTTCATGCAGTCCCCACACTGGGACGTTTTACTAACGGCAAGTTCAACACAAACATCAAATAAACAACTGATAAAAGTAGTTTGTTTTATCAAATAAGAAAAAAAAAAAAACACAAACTTTTTAGAGGAATCAGAAATCCAGAGTAGTTTTCTGCTTGCTAGCTTTTACACCTGGAGAACTCCCGATTTACACCAGACTGAGTAGAAATCAGACTTGGGGACTTCCAAATCACCAAATGAGGTGGCTCCCCACAGACATCTGCTTGTTTTGGTGGAAGTCAGGAGGCTAAACGCATTGCACTCATCAGTGATTTGGAGGATCTGGACTTTATCACTTCGGTAAAACCTAACGCTTTTGTGTCTGAAATCCGAGGTTCAAATCTTGTGGTAAGATGAAAGGGATCTGGTTACTGATAAGTCAAAAAGAAAAGTATGGCAACACTCACATAGAGCATATACATAATAAGCCCTCAAGGCTGTTACAACTGGCATCATAACACTGAAATTCATTTAACAGTTATTCAATTCTATGGTCTTTTTTTCCCTCTTTTCTCCTCCAAGTTACCACTCTCACTAGGCGTGAGCAGTCACTGAAGAATGAAGACAAGTAATAAATAAAATGTAATGAAAGTTGGTTTGCATCTCTTTTCATCCCCTCTACACAGCTCCCTCAACCTTAAAATTTAGGGGAATAAAGACCAGGTTTTTGTTGCAGACCATGAAAAGGATATGTATTGGATGTCAGTTCCATAGAAGAGAAAAGGGGAAGCTGAAAGAAACCCATAAGAAGGAATTGCACCACATTCTTCCACCCTCCACCCCAACAAATCTAATTAAGCACGCCAAGACACAAACACATGCTGTCAGTCATTCCAGATCCTATCCACCCTATCAATATTTCAACAGCACTTCACTCTCTTACTTTCCAGGACTATGCACACTCTGCACCATGTGCCCTCATTGTTCCCCATGCTCCTTCCTTGCCCCTTTTAATCACTCACAAGCCACAGACATTTCTTTTCCACACTTAATGCTATGCCAAGGTGGCCGGTGAGCTGGCACAGCAGAGCTTCCTTATGCTCCAGCAAAAGTTTGCAGGTTTGTTGTTTCTTTGTTTGGTTGTTGTTTGGTTGGGTTTTTTTTGGTGGGGTTTAGGTTTTAACAGGAAAATGCAGGAGGCAAAATGTGGCTATTCATATACAGAAGGACACTGAGGAACTGTATTCACGCTTATAAAATAGTATTGCTTATTGGGAAATACTACTTTGCAGTGCCTTCATTTCAAAGAGCACAAGGAAAATGGGCTAAAAACTAGAAAATTACTGGTCCTATATGAGATCCAGAAGTCCCCCACAGACCTCATGTACCTGACATGGGCATTCTCACAGCCTACCACAGATCTGATGCCTTTAGTGACTTGGACTTCTGATCCTACACAGACTGAAGAGTTCAGAACAGAACATAACTTAACAGGGAAGGGAGACACATGATGGCTTTTCATCCTGCGTATCTCCTGCAGGACCAAGGATGCTCTCAGGGTGGCCTCGAGCCATGGACACACACAGTAATTCATTTTCAAAGATGAGGCTTATTTTGGGTGCACTGGAAAGATCACAGCCATATCTTGTGCCAGTGTAAGTATAGGTCTGTCAGCTTTCTCTTCAGATTCTCTCTTGATGTCACCGAGGGAAATGTATAGAAACCCAATCGGATTGAGGATTTCACCGGCTGTTGGGCTGCCTTTGCTGAGATTACAGGCAGTGACCTAAAGTGGCTCCAAAAGAATGACTGGGCTTTCAAGCAGGCAGGAACTATTCCAGCTGAGCAATCTGTCGACATGGATTTTACCCTTTTCTAGTGCTCCCCGATCCTGCTCCAGTGCTGAGTGGATTCCCAGCTTGAAGGTGAATTCCTGCTGTGGGTTCCTACTCCATCCCTATGATGTTTTGGTTTTTTCCTGAAAGACCTAAAGAGCTGATGTTGCAGCCTAATGTCCATAAAAGATGACTGGAGTGCACAAATGGAATGAAAATAGACGTGCTGGTGACCACTGTGTGTGCTGGCATAGACACCAGATAACAGAGACCAGTTGTGCAACTTGATATATCCAGTTCAGAATAGGTATGATTAGATTCTAGTGATCAGCCTGCATTCTCCCCTAAAATCCAAACAAAAACTGGGAAGGGTTAAATCTTTTATTTTCTCTCTTTTGCAAAAAGGATTTTTATCTTTCTGGAATCATAGCTTCTCTCCTGCTGAGCTCTAAATTATGGCTCTTAAATGTGCTGTTCAGTCTCCAAAGTTCTACTTTCTGTCCTCAAATATGCCCCTAAAAAGTGTCTCTTGCTGTGACTGCCCTAATCCCCCCAAAAATGTCAAGCTCTCTCTTTACAAAATGTGAATTCTAATGTTATAAACGTTCTCATGTGATCAGTAAAAAGAATTCAGAGATAAGGACTCATGATTTAAATGCATCCTTTAGAATGAATTTCAAATTAACTTTTCAGCTTCAGTTTTATTAAATTATTTGGGAACACTGAGCTTCCAGTAGCAGGACAGAGTCCATCTGGATAGCATAATTTCACCTTCCATCATGGAGGACCAACAAGTGCACTCTCTTCGTCTGCTTCCTCGTGCTGAGACCTATCACAGAGTCCTCTGAGGTCCAGGGGTGAATCTGGTTGACCGTGACTCAAGTGAGCAGGGAAGGCAAACTAAATGTAGAGCACTAAAGCATTCTCTGACAACAGACACCCTGCATGTGAGTGAGCTGAGATGATAAGGACCCGCATAGACAGACAGGCTTGTTATTCAGAGTTCTCCACCTCTTCTTCAGAGAGTTCTCACTGAGGATCTATGCTTTGGAGAGCCCCAATTCCTCATCTAAAAGGGGCTTTCCTAGTTTAGAGGTCCTTAAAACATGAAGGGAGCTGTGTAAGCTTGGATCCAGGGTAAAAAGGGAAAAATGTCACTCTGCAAAGTTCTAGCTTTAATATAGACATCAAAGTTTTGAAAACCAACATCCCTGGACGTGCTGTCCACAAGCTGTTTCTTCCCTGAGCCCCTCAATATTTTCCACTTCCTTAACTCCCTGAGGAACTTTCCTGCCCAAGGCAGAAATCCAGACATTGAGGGACAGAGGAAGAAAAGGGGGAAAGAGGAAAGCAGGTGAGCATTGCTCCCTTGGGTAGTTATCAATCCTGTAAATAATGAGTTTACTCCTATTTGTAACAAGGTTATCTGCCAACACAAACACTGCATGCCCACCAAGGAAGAACCAAAGCCAAAGGGAACTTCTGAATGGGTCACAACCAGAATTGGCCATCCAGCACCTGTAAAATGTTGACTGTAACATGACCAGTTTCATATATTTGATGAACAACGTGTAATTTCCACATAAATTGAGAAATGACTTCATGACTGAAAGCTGTGCGGGCATGTGATCTAAGTGATGGCTCACTTATCCCTGGTAACATGAACTCAGCTGACTTGGGGATTGCCTGGAGGCCTCCGGGGCATTAGCAAACACAGCATCAAATAACTCTAGCACAGCCTTTTCAGAAAAAAGAGGTTTGACACAGAGTAATGTCATGAGTCACCCTGTAGATGGGTTTATGTGTGGTGTTTGTGGGCAACAAGTGCGGAAAAGAGCTGAAGAGCATTCAAGAATACAGCTGGCAAGGTGCTGACATGCGATTCCAGTAAGGAAATTACAGTTTTTCTCAGCCATTCTTTTGGTGAGGGGTCACTTGAAGCAATGCATGGAATCTCTGGAGACTGCTGCATTTTGCGCACTGTTCTTAGGAACACAATGAGCAAAGCTCCCAGGGGATGATTAATTAAAATCGCTACTGCAAGTTTATCTGTGTATTCATCTGATAGTAGAAACCATGTGTACTAACACAGCAATTCTGACCTTAATTTATAACTAGGTCACTGGATTTCTACTGTGCTAGTGAAGTTAAGAGGTAAAAAAAATGACAGCTGAAAAGAGTAAAGCTCCTTGTGTTTATCCTGGAAGGGAACATGAGCACTGAGGCACTCAGCATGACAGACCTGGCCTTGCAGGAATCTTGCATTCGAATATTTGTTACGCCTGCTAACAGTGTATGGAAAGAGTAAGGCAACAAGAAACGGGTGCTTAAAACCAGCACCCTGAGCAGGCTACAAACGGAGCTTGCCAACTGGGAGTTCAGAGGAGACTAGATCTTCTGACTTCCCATTTCTCTTCACAATTTAGAAAGATGTCTTTCCAGACCTTGACTTTAGTAGCTACCATTTAAGCTCAGGGCCTTGAGCACGAAGCTTGGAATTACAACCCCATTTTTCAGAAATAATGACAGATTGTAGTCTTTTCCAATACAATCTAGAATAGGACTTTTGATCCAGCAGTCTAGGTTACAGGTCCTACTTTCAACCTATCTTCTGAGAAAGCCTATTGGCCCAGTGAAATGGCACACGAACACTTGATTTGTGAGTTTGGGTGGGCTTAAATACAAGCAAAGCTCTGAATGGGTTACCAGTCTCAACACCAAGCAGCATTTTTGGTCCTTTGCAGGACCTAACTCCCTTAGGACACATAACATAAAATAACACAGCACATGCTTATTTAAAACTGAAAAACTAACACATTCAGAAAATCAATTCTCAGACTGTATAAAAAAGGCACCATGTGAAATCACCTGCAGCAAACATGCCTTCGTGTTGCAAAGGGACAATCATTGTGACTCAAGGGTGATACAGGCAGGCCTGACCTATCCATTTAAAAAGAGATCAAAATTCCAGCAGCTTTCTGAGACAGGATCTTTAAAATGCAGCGAACCAACTAAAACCTAACTTTCCTTCTAGAACATCTAAACATTCAAGTTAATGTATTAAAAAGTAAAAACACAATAAAAGATGCACAAAAAGGAAAAACTATCAAGAAAAAGCCACGATCTCAACAGCAGCATGAACACTTCACTCTGCCACATCCTGACATTTTTAGCCAGACAACGGAAAACAGAAATTTCATCTGAACAAATTTGCGTAGAGCAGACTTTGCTGTTCTCCAAATTCTGAAAAAATTAGATTTCTCATCCTTAGCACTGCTTTATAAAGAAAGGGATGCAGGAAGGTCATGGTGTTGCCAGAAGGCAGAGAAAGAGTGAGTTGTTTTGGACATTATGCATGTTATGTAGTCAGATACCACGTATTCATCCCCAGCATGAATTATGTCACCACATTTGTGACCTAGCATGAATTATGTCACCAAGTTTGTGACCTAAACGTGTTGTTGCTAAGCAATGCCCAGTCACAAGGTCTCTTGTAATCCATACCATTTGCTGTTTTACTAGAGATGTGCCACGGTCACAGTCTCCTAATGTGATCCCCACGCTCCTACACTGGCCAACAAAACTCACCATATAGGGATAGCCAGTTCAGGTCGTCTAAAAAAGATTTTTAGAATCCTTTCTATTAATAAAAAAATAAAGGAAATGTAAAAGTTTGGCTCTTCTGCCTGCAACAGGTCTTGATATCATCTTCTCCTTGGCATAACTCCGCCCAGCATTGATGGCACACACCTGGCCCTCACACAGTGCATGACAGTTTTTCACTTTGTAAAGAATATTATTGTTGAAAAGAAGGGAAGAAGAAAAAGAGATCTTCCTTCTTGCAAAGAAAGACTTGAAAAGGTAATCAAATTGCTAGGGCTGAGCAGACCAGGCAGAGAGACTCCTTACATAGGTATAAATTCTTGGATTTATTCTTGGCTCGAAGCCATCAGTCCAGTTTGACATACGCCTCAGCAGCCAAAAGCCTGCGCTTCGATGCAGAATGGAGCGATCATCCTAGACAGAAGTGGGTCACGTCTCGGGAAAAGAACAAAAAATATGGTTTCCTGAGCCACTCAAGATCACCCAGAGCACCTCTGCAAGCTAGCAGGCTGACAGGACACCTGATCCAGTAAAAAACGCAGCAGAAAATCTACTAAAACACCAGGTCTGAATGGATTTTATCACAGAATTTGATTTGTTTTACTCTTTGTTCCTTCTCTTAGGAATGCTTAGAGCATGGTCTGTCCACAATCCATTGCTGTAACACATAAGGACAGGAGAACATCTGCAGTGAGTCAGATGAAGACCTGACTTAGTTCCTTACACAGTTGTCCACCAAGGGACAAAAGCATAAACCTTGAGATGAGCATAACAACAAGATGAGCACAGGCACACATGCATGCACACATGCATAAAATACTGTAAACCACAGTACAGTCTCTCAACCTACCGTGTTCTGACTGTCAAAGGATTCCTTAAACCAGAGGACTACTTTATCTTGCACGCCCTACCAGACCATCCTTCCGTGAGTTTCTCTTGGGGCCATGCAGGGGCAGCCAGGCCAGAGGGAGCCACAGCATCAAGACTCAAAGTGTAAGTACATTGGTGAGAAGGGAGGAGGGAAGAAGCCCTAAACAAAGTCTCGCAAATTGTGAAAACCCATCTGTCTGTATCCCTGCCTGATGACTCCTGGAATTAGAATGATTTCATTCCCGCAAGGAGTTTAGATCTCTGCACGTAGCAGGAACTCTCTCCCAACCTTCCTAGTGAGAAAGGGTGTCAGGGAATCCCTCCAGCAACCTAGAAAGGTCTGGCAACCTAAACACCAAAGGAGGTTCCCTTTACATCCATCGTGACAAGA
Organism: Phaenicophaeus curvirostris; assembly: GCF_032191515.1. Classification (NCBI taxonomy): domain Eukaryota; kingdom Metazoa; phylum Chordata; class Aves; order Cuculiformes; family Cuculidae; genus Phaenicophaeus; species Phaenicophaeus curvirostris. The sequence continues at coordinate 20,987,906 of NC_091400.1, read as the reverse complement.
CCTATCAAGAAGTGCAGGTAACTTGGAGGCTGCACTAACAAAAGGTTGGAATCAACTATTCCTGGGGCACAGAGATGATGGACAAGGACAGTTCTAAATGGTGCAAAGGGGCACGAGGGACAGGAAAGAATGTGTGGGGACAAAAACTTGTGGAAAGCAGATATAGCACTGGAGGGAGTGACATGGATGCTGCTGTCCTGCTCAGGTACTATCAGAGGACTACACCAAAGCAAAGCAAGCTCTTCTTTCAAAGGCATGTATCTCATCCAGTGCAAATGGTAAAAGTCAAGAACAGAAACCATACTGAGGCTAAGATTATTTCATTTTTCCATCTTAATTATCCTTAGTTGCTGTTGCAATAGCAAAATTCAAGTACCAAGCTGGGCTGTTACTCATGCCGTACTAGCGCCCTGAGCAGTTCTCAGGAACCAAGTAGGGGTTTTGAACACATGATTTGAAGGTGATGAAATGACCTTACAATGAAGTGACACAGAGAATCATAGAATGCTTTGAGTCAGAGGGGACCTTTACAGGTCATCTCGTTCAGCTCTGCCTGCAGTGAGCAGGGACATCTTCAACTTCATCAGGTTGCTCAGAGTCCCAGTCAACCTGACCTTGAATGTCCCCATGAATGAGGCCTCCACTACGTCCCTGGGCAACTTATGCCAGGGTTCCACCACCCTCGTGGTAAAAAATTTCTTCCTTATATCCAGTCTAAATCCATCCTCCCTCAGTTTAAAACCACTGCTCCTTGTCCCATCACTTCGTGTTGTAGGGATGACCATTTGAAGTATCAGAGGAAAACATTTCTCTCCTTAGGGTCTGGTTCTGCAACTTTAACATTGAAGCACATGACCACAAGAGTCTTTACCTACAGAAGTCTCACCCAGTGAGATTAATGCCTGTGCAGGAACCCGAGCTCGCAGAATGCCACTTCCAGGAGTTAAAAACGTGCTTGTGATGCATTGTGAAAGCTAACACTTAAAGATAATCTTCCTGTCATTTCTATAGGTAGCATGTCAAGTCCTGCCCTTAAATACCTACTCTATCTGCAGTTCAAGTCAATGCAAACTGCAGGTGAGCTATCTCTTCCTAACCTACTTTCCAATGAATTTAGTTCATCCCACATAATACCATCTTGTGTCATACTATACAGATCTCCTTTTTCTCCTAAAATGAACAAACCACTGTTATGATACCTGTACTAAATGGCAATGCCTGGTCTCAGAGTGCACACCAACAGCATTTATTTTGATTTCTCTGAGATGTACTATAGCAAGAGCTGTGGATTTGATAAACACCTTTAGAGCGTGTTATGGAATTTTTGCTCGTGATCACAAATGTGAAAATCAAACATCGGTCAACATAATATAAAAGTGATATAGCATAGAGCAGAATAATGGTTCCAGCACATCTGGCATTGCGATAAATGATTTTCTGTGACAAACAAGCAAGACAATAGACATGAGACAAATGAGTTTCCTGCACTGTCTCAGTAAGGGTTGCCTGTCCTGTAGAGACTTACATAGAACAAACTCAAGATCACCTGGAATTACCTAATCTCATTGGCATTGCATGTGACAGACGAAACATCTGTTTAAAGAAAATGAAATGCACTTCCCCATGACTCGGGTACCGACCAAACACGGATCAAATAGTAGAAAACTTTCCTCAAAATGTTTTTGACATACCTTGGAAAGAGCTGTCAAACAATTCATGGTAGTGCAGAGACATAGACCTCATCGCATTTACTGTTCTATCAAAGAGCATGTCATAGATAATTTAAACATTCTGGTTGTGTGATAAGTTGAGAAAGGATTGGCCAATAATTTGGAAACTAAAATTATCTGCAAGATAAATAGGTGAAATTAAAGGGATTCAGAATAATATCTGTCAAGAAAAATACCCTCCATTGCTGATCTATCAGGAGGAAGGGTACTGTAAGTGTCATTGCCTTGTTTGTTTTGTCTGAAAACAAAGTTTGCAACAATAGATTTTAAAATGCCATTTCAAATTTGGAAACAAATTATCCTCTACAAACCCAAACATTATTGATTTCAATACCTGGTGATTTCAAACAGCAGAAAAATGGCAGATATAAGCATAAGAGAAAATTTTAATTTTGAGTGAAATGAAATTCTCATCAATGAGATTCCACTGAAATGTTTGTTGTTGTCAGTAAAACTTTCCAGACTAACCCAAAACTCACGGATTTTTCCAAAATACATAGATTATAGCTTGAATCTTCTTGCTATGGAAGCCTGAATATCCCCTTCTTTTTCAGAATTTGTAGCCTGTGTCTTAAAATGTTCTAAGAGATTGCTTCAATTTTGGTGACAGAAGAGCAGAACTTTTAAAGCCGTGCATACAGACAGGAGATTCAGATGGAGAGGACAGAGCAGTGCATGGGGAATGGGCTGGCTGGAAAGAGTTGAAAGTTGAGATGGAGGATTGCTCTGGTGATAAAGGTGATGTGGTAGATGATGGGAAGGTGCTCCAATTAAAGTGTGGGTGTAAGTGACAGCACCAGGGTGATGAGAGGAAAATGACTTAACCAGAGATGCTTGAAGCCAACTGGAAGGAAGAAATTCAGTCACTCAGAACAATGCTCATTATACAGGTTTTTCAGGCACAGGGATTTTGTTTTTCTAGCTGGATACAGCAGGTAAAGTGTTCAGGGAGCTGAAACACATCTTCCATGGAAGGCTGCAGGGGAAGCCAGGGGCTCGAATAGCCACAAGTGGCCTGACACCCCTCCAGCTGTAAGCCCAGTAGTCTGCTGAGATAGCCACAAACCACAGCTCTGCCTACTGTGCGATGGTTATAGTTTGGGAGGCTGCAAGATTGCAGTCACACTCAATCATCTGCCTTGAATATCAGCTCTTGGTGACATAACCAGAATCTGCTAACACGAACCTGGTAGCTGCCTTATTGTTAAAAATAACAAAATTATTAATGACTTCCACTTACTTAAGGACACATTCTTGAAGCTTTTACTCTTTGTGAGCTAGTGCCTTCAGCAGGACTGTCACATACAGCCTGGCTGTGATGGAATGGTCTTTCAACCAGGACCTCCTTCAGGCAGCAGGCCTCCTTTTATCCACAAACCCAACTCCAGTCCCACAGAAATACAAACCAACACAATTCCGTAGCTGGATCATTGGCTTCCCATGAGTCACAGCTGTTCCAGGGGCTCCTCACTGCCACAGGGACTTTCTCAAAGGCTCATCACTTTACCTCTAGTAAAAGCTTTTTGACTGGCAACTCCACCTAATAAAACTTCCTGGGGTTTATTGGGCTACTTAGGCTCATCTCCAGAGATATCCCCAGCTAAAGCTGGAAAGATGCAGCTAAAGCAACTTATGAAAGCAAACCTAAAACTGCACTGGACATGGAAAAACTTCTGAGGGAAACAGCACCGGTTTTTTTTTTCAACACAAGCTTTACATAATCCATGGAAGAGACCAGTTTCTAGAGAGGTATCTAGAAGAAGAGGGTCATTTGGATGCCTTGAGTTTCCCCTCTGGAAAACCTCCTTCCACTGACAGTATAAGGAGAGCAGCCAGGGAGTGAAAGTGGAACAGTGGACTCTCTCCTCAAACTACACTCTTCCAGGTACCAAAAAAATCATCTGAACCATTTGACCACAGAGGGCAGTGTCCAGAGGCAGACCAAAATCTGCACAATAATCATACTTAGTTTTTTCTAATCATTCCTCTGAAACTCTTTAACAGCAGAAGAGCAGACAAATGAGTTTATACATGGAACTTCTTGTTAAAGAACATGCAGGGAGGGGAGGGAACCTGGATTAAATTACAAGGAACAATGAAAATTCTTTTTGGGTAAAACTGAAAGGCAAACGTATGCTCTGTTCCACTTGGGAGGATCTGCTTCTTGTCACGTATGGCATGAGTTTGCCAGGGTGCTTCTTTACTTCTGTAACCAAATAGCTTTGTGAATATCCTGGTCTCCAAGGGCAGACGTGAGGAGGAACTGAGAACCCTTCAGTTCAGTGCTTGACCCATCTGATCAAACCCATACACTCCTCTTCAGCAGAAGTGTCACTGCATTGTCTCAGGTCCTGTACATCACCCCTAATCTTCCTCCTGTTTCATCTTTCCCTGCATTTTCAGTCTGGACAGATCACTCTGTTGTACTTGAAGATTCACACACTCTGGTGCAACTGTTTTATTTCAGCCCTCGCTCAGTGAGCCATACAACAAAAGCCAGAGGAGAGGAGCGAGCTCTGCATTGTGTCAGGACTACATAGCTCTGATGATAATTTCCGCTTGACAGCTTTGGTTTTATCCAAGGATTATTCAGTTTGGGAATAACGGAAGATAGACATGCTTACACACAGGTCAAATGACAGTCAGAAAGCACATGTGTTGCAGTTTCTTCACCTGCAGATTAGTCCTGTTGGCTGTTATTTTAAAGCTTCCCTAACTGGCAATGGCAGAAATGACCGTTTGAATCCTTGTATTTGCAGATGGATGCTGGTGTTCCCCTCATATTCCAGGGGGATATTGCTTTGATATTGAATGCTAAAACGCTTCAAAGAATATCAGATTAGTTTTCCTAAAGAGCAAATTCTTAAATACACTGATTAGGTCACTCAAACTCAAAATCATTGGGAAAATGAATTTTTTTTTCCAAGGAGCTATTTCTTAAACCAAGACTCTCACTATGCTATTTTGAATTTTGGGCAAACTCAAATAAATTAATATCAACTATAATGCTTTTCCTTCTGACCACAGGCACAACCACAAATGCTCTGCCATTACTCCTGCTGTTCATAAAGGTTTCAGTAATCATTTGGAGACATTCAAAAGGAAATAAACAGAGAGCTATGCTGATTTTTACTCCATAAAAAAAAAGTAAAATAAAAACAACATGAATTTCACCACCTGTCCTGTTAACAGAGCAGAGGAAGAAATGACAGTTTGGCAGCTTCCGAAGAGCCAGCTGTGACTGTCTGAAATACAGCTGTGAACTCTAGATGTAAATAATGAGAATACAATGTCGGAAAAACCCACTGCTTCATTGATCAAGTTATTAATTTTTCATGATGATGTACACACAGGCAGGTGAAGGAACCTCACTGGCACCTAATTTCACTTCCAAGTTTGTCTGGGTTTCCTAGAACCATATGATCCCACCCAGAAAAAAGTGAAAGTATGCAAAGGATTCTCACTCTGGGGTCTTTGGTATTGAGTATCTCCTGAAAGATAGTCACACCCAATCAAGCCCAGAGTCTGCAACACCAACCAAATTTTCCAGCATGGGTTATATGGGGGTAAGAACTGAATGAGTAGAATGGTCTCTTCCACATCCTTAAGCTGTAGCAATGGGTGTGTGGGGAGAGGAAAGAAAATTGATGATCATCCATTCTAAAATGGGGCTTTTGCATGAGCACCAGGGTAATGGGTGCTCCAGCTTCATTAGATGCACATTAGTGGGGAGCAACCCCCGGCTCACTGAGGGATCTCAGCACTTCGGCTTCCTAAGCAAAGCATTTTGATCTCACCATAAAGGTAGACTCACTTCCAGAATCCTTCCCTCAGCTCTTAACCCCTTCTGACACTTCCAGGATGCATGCCAAGGGACAACTCTTTGGAACACAAGCTTTAAAAACAGAGGCTTATTCAGCGATTGTAATAGATCAGATGGTGGTTTTGTTTGTTTGATTTTAACAAAGAAGAGCTCTATCATAAATCTTCACTTCAGATTCGATTGCTTTATAATATATCATATTGTGATGTAACTGGCATCTGCACTTGGCTCCTATTAGGTGACACCATATGGTACAATTAGAACTGGAGGCAGAGAGTGCCACTGAAATAAGTTAAACTTCATTCATCTACAGTTAAACCACCCTCATTCATCTGCGTGCACTCAACATCCTAATTTAACCTCCAAAGAGATTATCATTTGATGCTGCAGATATCTCTTGTATTTTTGAGACCCTAAACCACTAAGCTGGGCTTCTATTAGGATTTGTGCAAGCTTTTTGTTTGTTCTCTGACTACCTTTGCAGTCCTTCGCAGGGTTAGCCAGATCGGGAAGCTGTGGGCAGTTTCCAACACCTCGCGTCCTCAATGCAAGGAAGGGCTCTTCCACACATTGCTTGCCTCTCACTGGGAGACCCACCCAATTGAATTAAACTTTGTCTTGTGGTACCCACATTCAAGCTATGGCACAAAATAAATCTGCAGGTTATCAGTAAAGGACTTCTAATTGGCAAGACTGCTTTATTTATTCATGGAGGAAGATCAGTGAGTCCTAGAATGCCTTCTTTCCCAGAAGGCTAGGGGGTTGCACACAACTCGCAAATCTTTCTTGATAATCTTTTACTTGAACCAGAAATTATATTATGCTTTTGTTCTTTCACGCCTAAAGCTGACCAAGTGGGCAATGATTTATTAAGCTGGAGTCTTGAGTCTCCTGCCACACAGACCACTTAGTCACAGAAATGGCTCTGAAATAGATCATGCATCCAAAGATAGGCTATAATTAGTGTTAAAGAAACGCGTCTGCTTCAATTACCCAAGTTAATTTGCAAAGCCCTATCAAAGGTTATGAGGTAAAAAGAAAAAAAGCGGCTAACATTTACGTTGCAACATTATGTGTTACACATACACAGAGGAGCAAAAGAGAAAATACGAATTTGCAACAGACCCAAAAAATAAAACCCAAAAGCTTTCACATAATGAAACATCAAGCAAACCTGTGTAAACACAGAGCATTCTTCCAGCCTGGAGTTTTGCACCCTACAAACAATCAGAAGCAAAGGCAATAGTAAGCTTCTATACCCTTTCTCCATGAAAGCCTGAAATCAGAGCCCACTGGACAGAAGGAGATGCATTTCTTTACAGACTGACTCTGGGTTGTAAACAAAGTACTGTGCATTCTTAGATGCTGATTAAGCACATCCTATATCTGAATTTTAGTTTCATTGATTTCAACTCACATAAGATTCTGTGCATCACAGAATAATTTAAGTTGGTGTTTAAAAACTGTTTTTTTCAGAGAATGCACTAGAGAGGGACTATCTTCAGGTAAATGTAGTTTCTTCAGCTACTCCAAATTATTTGGAATATACTGATTCATTACAAATTATTTTAACAATATATCTGGAAAAGATTGAGCCAACCTTAACATTACCTTCCATAGGTTAACAATCTAATCTTTTGCTTTCAAACAACAGATAATAGAAGATATTATCTGTTACAGCCATTGCAGTAGATTGCATCAGCTCCTTATTATAGGGAAGAAAAAGGAGATGGGAAGAGGCATTTCTGGAAATTTCTGCAACCTAAAGCTATATATTGACTGCAAATATCACCATAGCTATGATTTTCTATTCCTATGTGATTGTGCAGTTAGGATGGAGTGAATGTTAACTGGGAGGAAACAAATGGAAAGGCAGAAAGATAAAGTGAAAGAATTGAGCGGATCAAAGTGGAAGACGCTGGAGACAGGCAAGCCTGAGGTGTAGATGGTGAGGAGAAAGTGCACTGAGTTTGTAGCTAACACAGGCTGGCACAGGACAGAAACAGGCTCAGAGGTGCAGTCCCAGTGAGAAGCTAACATCCTTATGAGGAGAGGGCGCTTGCCAGGTGAATTCGACTCACTTCAAATGACTTCCCACCACTGAAATTTATTTAATTTCATCAAATTATTTCAATAACCAGAATTAAGACTTCCTATCCAAGTTTAATCATATCTAACATTTGCTTGTTCAGGAGAAGGAGAGAACCAGATTTAAGTCTCAGTCACACACTTACCAGGAGAGCAGGTCAAGTGGGAATTTCTTTAATTCACAACTTTGCGGTTAACAATAAGAAAAGGGAGATGGGGGACATGTACGCCCGCCCATGCCCAACAGCTCCTTTTGCGATAACTCCAAGCAAGCCACCTCAAGTGCCTCTATTTCAGCTCCTTCTGTAAAGCAATTACGGTAATATTTGCTCACTCTGAATGCAAAGGTATGCCAGAGTTCACAACACAATTTCTGATCCCTAGACTATTGCTGCTACTTGTGATTATTATTATGGAGCAGTTGATGCAGACACAGAAAGTTTCTATTAGAAAACTGAGAGGCTGCTGAGCCATTTTAGTTACCTTGGAAATATTTGTGAAGGATGAGCAAAGGAAAAGGAAGAGGTAGGAGATGAGGCAGCTGTAACCAAAGGACTGACTGCTGTTACTGGTGGGAGACAAAGCCCCACAGGACAATACACGCCAAAACACAGACTTGAACACCAACACAGATACCTGCACCCACTTGACAGCTACGCACGCACCATGGTTCAGCCCCACTGGGCCTGAATCAGCGGCTAAACACAAACAGTTGTGACGGTCCCAATTCCCTTCCCCCTCATCTGGGAAAAGGAAATGAAAGAAAACTTGTGGGTTGGAAATGTAAACTATAACAGCTCTAATGAAAAAAAAGATAATTAAAAAGTATTAATAAAAAAACAACAAAATGTATGCAAATATATAAAATTGCCTCCCTCCGATGTCTATGTCACCACTGACGTTGCAGTGAGGCACAGGGAGAGGTTCCAGGCTGGGTTGAGTAGCAGGAGGGAGCTGGACTTGGAATTGCATTCAGGAACACATAGATCAGGATCAGGGGCAAACAGACAGACAAGGTCCTCACTGGACATCAGTCACTGAAGAAGAGACAGTGACCCTCATGATCCCTCAGTTTTATCCTGAGTATGAGGTCTATGAGATGGAATCCTCTGGTGGTCAGTTTGGGGGTCTCCTCTCCTGTCCATCCCTCCTCCCTGCATGTCACTTTTCCTCCCCTTTCCATCAGCTCGAGGATGGTCTTGGTTCCTACAGGAATAAGTATAAGCGTTGTGCCCCATGTGATCACTTCTAGAGAGAAACACTGTCTAAAACACAGGCAGTGAACTGTCAGAAAATGAAGTTACTCAGACGAGACTGGGATGAAGTCAAACACAGATTCTACTTCAACGCTCAAACGACAACACCACTTTAAATACTGATATTCTTTTCCTCATTAATTGCTTTAACTGCTTTCACCTCCACTACTCATTCAGCACCCTGAACCGAGGTGTAGTTTCAATGTATTTTACAGCAGCTACTTTCTAGAAATTGCTCTGCATTCTTCACAATGCATCATTTCAAAGCAGCACACTAAAATGCAAAGATTGCTGGATAAGATTTAAAGTTTTTGCCAAGCTAAAAATAAAATTACTCTGAATTTTAGAGTCTGATAATCATGTTTATTTTAATGATTGATGAGGGATCGCTATTGAAGCCTTCAAGTGAGGCAGCAGTGCATGCAGCACAGACCTAGTGCTGCAAGTGCAGAAAAACATACGCCAGAAAAATGGTCTTGAGGTTTCCCATTAACATCTACCCCCTTTCACCTGGAGAGAAGAGGCACAAAACAGTCATAGAGGCTTTTCATCAAGTATTGCTATCAAAAGAACTGCAACAATGAAAAGATGCTGTTAAAAGTTATAAACAAAGAAGAGGTAAATTAACATGTTTAGTGAAATTAATGCATTGAACACTCCAGGGACTTTACCATATAAAGCTAAAGAGGCTTTGCGTTGGAACAGCACAGGTAGCTGTGTAGGAAATTCCTGTAACGATATAGCCCTGTGTGGAAGAGTTTTGGATAAAGATGATCTCTTATCCAAAGGCTCAACATGGACTGAAGCCTGACCCACTGGTCTGTTCAGGGGGTGTTTGTGTCGGGTACTGCATAATTTGTGCTATAGGGGTTTTTCCCTGACACCCCCTTGCATGGCAGCTCAACCAAAGACAAATTGTTTATTTCAAGCTCTTCACCAGCCTGCTGAACACTGGGCTTGCAGGATCTGGTGGAGGGAAAATACTCATTTCCCTAAACAGACAAGGCACCCGCACAAGTTAGTACAGGGCCAACTTTCCACTGAAGTTGCTCCATGGAAGCTGATGCTATTTAAAGTGACTATTGTAGTGAGAGAATGGACATGATTTCTGACTGGTAGTTAGGAATCACTCTAGAGGTTTCACAGAAACATGGTTGCAAATCATTTCACCCTTAAAATCTGCTCGCTGTCATCTTAAGCCAGCACCAAAACATGTTTTAAAAGAAAGATGAAGGTCCTGACAGAATGGTTAGAGAACCCCAGTCAGATACATGATACACATGTACACATGTGTAAAGACAGCAAAGTTAAAGGTGCTCAAAAACAGGAGCAGTGCTGAGCAACAGCTAAAGGCTGGAGCCCAGGCTCTCTGTCTGCTGCGTCCTATCATTTGTAGGTGTCTGTTGAAGCTGGAAAACCTATGTTCATTTACACTTGCTACCAATTTGATAGCATAGGTTTAAAAAGGGGTTGAATGCATAAGAAAAAAGCCATGCAAACCTAACCTGTCATATACTTTAAGGCTTTCTAGCTCTGTCCTGGAAAAAAATGATATTTTGCCTTGATATAAGAGAGCGTAGATTTAGATGAGATATTAGGGAGAAATGTTTTCCTGTGAGGGTGGTGAGGGGATGCCGCATCCCTGGAGGTGTCCAAGGCCAGGCTGAATGGGGGAGACTACAACATCAAAGGGAAAGAAGCAGAGAAGAGCCAGGAATGAGGAAAATTGCTGGCAATTTTGCTACAGCCCAAATGATACAGAAGGAACAAACCGTCTCTGCACCTCAGGTAAAGGTCTAGCAGCAGCCTTTTTAACACCAGTCTGCTTTCATCTACTCTACTTTGTAGGAAAGAATCGAGGGAAAACTCGCCAGACTTGTCTTGCAGGTCTTCAAAGGTGGATGTGCAGCCAGTGGGCCTCCTCTATTACGAAAGTAGTCAGAGGGATTTCGTGCTTCTGACGCTGGGACGCCCACCGGTGGCTAGCAGACACAGCTTTCCCTCTTCCTTTCTTGCCTTTTATTTTATTGCTAAATTGCCATTTGCTGTTGTGCCTGCAAGGTAATACAGAAGACTGAACACTGTAAATACTCTAATTTTTACCTAGCTAAGCTTATCCCTAGATGAATCCTGCTGCCTTCTCCTTCCAAGGCAGGTGATGGAATTGATACTGAAACTTTTCCAAACTAAAGTTGATTTGCATTAGCTACCTTCAAAAAACCTAGACACTAACTCTTACTCTAAATCAAGCTGTGATGTACTCTAGATGGCTACAGCTGAACTAAACATTCCTCACGAGCACTCTGCTATCGTGTAGGTGAACAATTCTGTGCAGATTCAGCCCTGCCTCAGCACACTCAGTAGTGTGCAGGCAGCTAACTGAATAGGTCTCTTTGAGCATAATTATCCGGTCTGATTGGGATATTGATTATATACTATCTTTTTCAGGGTTTTGAAAAAACAAACGGAAGATTTTAACAGTAATTGATGAAGAGAAGAACGATCATTGTACCTTTCAACACACTCTATGCTAGAGAGATATGATCCTAGAAGGGGTTTCCAGTGTGCAGTTATAAGACATCACTACATTTTCAGACAAATACTTTAACTGCAACAATGCAGAAAGTTTTATTACAAAGGGAAGGGCCTACAAAGATCTGTGAAAGGATCTGGAGGTCCCAAAAAATAACGAGAACTATAGATAACAGTATCTGTAATGCTATTGCACCACTTGCCACTACTGATGCTATTTGATTTTATCCCAATAATGCAATACGATTCCTAACAGTCACCCAGGGATGTAACCATTGTTAAATGACCTGGCTAAACTTTACAGGCATGAAGTGTAATTGGGGGTGAAAGCAAGTGGTATCAGAGAGAGACTGCGCTGCAAAGACCAGAGTGGAATTTCTATGGTAGAAAACACCACAAGAATTTAAGAGGGTCAGTTCCACAGAATGACTTTGTAATCTCCAATTTATACCACATGTCATGAGACTTGGGTTTTTAGAGTGTGTGAAGACTTCAGAATGATTTAAAACTGAAGATTACTAAGCAGCAGCTGAAGCACAGCTCACAGCTCTCTTGTATTTTTAGAGATGTTCAATGCTATCCACCATGCGAGACAGGCACAGTTCTCAACACGTATAAATGAAGCCTGAATTGCTAGGGATACACCAACCCTTGTAGTTACAATTCAGCAACACAAATTAAAATATCAAGATATATTTTACACTTTTAACAATTACAGATCATATACTCATTAGTTTGTTATGGTACAAGTGATACAGAATTTGCACTCAAGCTGACATCCTGACACAAGACAAACACAGAATCACAGAATGGTTTGGATTGGAAGGGACTTCAAAGCCCATCCAGTTCCAACTCCCTGCCACAGGCAGGGACACCTCCCACTGGACCAGGTTGCTCCAAGCCCCATCCCACCTGGCCTTAAGCCAGGGATGGGGCAGCCACAACTTCACCAGGTAACCTGTGCCAGTGCCTTACTACACTCACAGGAAAACATTTCTTCCTAACATCTCCCCTCTTTCAGCTTAAAACCATACAGTACCATATCAAAACCACACCAACAAATACAACCTAAGAGTAAAATAAATGTCATACTCCTGTTGCCCTGTACAATCACCTCCATGTTAACTGTCTTTAAACTGTATTTGGAACAGTACTGCATAACAGTTGGCTGTGGGATGCAGTCCCAAAGAAGAAAGCTGATAAAGTTCATCACAAGATAGTAATAGTCAAGAAACATGGGTACCAGAATTCTTCTAAGTCTAGTTCAACATAAAAGGTACTTACTTCCATAATATTCACAAGTCCAGTTCTGCTGCCCAAACTCAGGGCTGTGACATGGAGGACGCCAACAGAAAATGACTGCTGCTTTTAGTTAGCTTTTTATCTGGAGTGTAGTAGGGAAGCTTGAACATGAAACATTTGGATCTTAGACCTTTATCACTCTGTTATTCAACTCCTCTCCTCTGGAAGAATCTCCTTCATACTCAGGCTAAACAAAGACCAATAGCAGCAGGCTGGGACGGGTTGGGAAGAAGTTCTGCCTGCTGCAGAAGGTGGGCCACTGCAAGGAGAGCCTCTCCAACAACCAAAGTGATTTCAGAATCCAGTGACTCACAAAGAGCCTCTTCTGATGGTGACACTGTATTTCCAAGGTGATGAAGAAGAATCCTTACAAGTGTATTTACAAAGAGTGTTCAATTATACATGCTTCAAGTTAATATCCTCAGCCTTCATTCATTATGGTAGTATAGTGATTTAGCATAAAATAACACTCAACACTATCATTTGTTTTAATATTTACCCTTCCTGTAGCACTGGAAGGGTTAAACTAAATGGTTCCAGTTTTCTGATGTTTACAATACACTTGAAAGCACCAGAGTGCTTTTCACTTTCCAAACAAGTGATGCACACCATTCCTGAGGAATGCAAGTACGCTGTCACATGCCTGTGCTAGCAGCATCTGAAGTGAAAATTAGAGGTCAGAATAACCAGTGGCATAAGATTGTTTGAGGGGATTCTTTCATCCCCTGCAGTTCTAGCACTTAAAAGAAATTGTTTTGGTACCAAGGTCTTTGGCAACACCACCTCACTGACAAAAGTCAAATCATCCTGTCCAATACTTGACTGGGTAATCAATAATCCTGGCCAGAAAGGGTTTGGACTACTGCCCCCGCTTTGGTTTTTGTTTTTATCTTTACTCCTCAATTTATTGAAATCCAGGAGCTCTTTGGAGAAGATGATTTCATTTTGACAGATAAAAGGAATGTGACGTTTCCCTGTTAGAGTTGGTGGATAAAGACAAGATAACATTAAGAAGCATCTCTGCACACAGAGCAACCCACCACGACAGACATCTGCATCCATACATTGTTGTGAAATAAAATTATGGCAACACATCATGGTGAATAATCAAATAGTGATAGATAAAAGCATCTCATCTTCAAAATAAAAGTAATCTAAAATCAGAGGAGGAAGATGCATGATCCTGCTATCTCAAGGCCCAAAGCAGTACACAGGCTCAACCAAATGATCCATGAGGTCCCTTCCAACCTGACATTCTATGATTCTGCGTTCACACACACACACATACAAATACATGTAAGGCATAGCTCTCATGCCTTTAGCATAATACATTTCACCATACAGAGAAATACGTACATCTTGAAGAAAAAAATAGCTTACAGCATACTCAACAGGTAAAGCAGCCCCTCGCAAGCCGACATCAGGTGAAAGACACCATCTTCCACCACAAGCACGTTGCATGTTTGTGTATTGAATTACAAGACATTCCAAAAGTTGACATATGTTAAATTTCAGATTAGGACCTGCTGAGACTTTGTGTACCAAGTCAGTCTCTGCTCTCTCATTAGTACAAATTTAATCTTTGCAATTTTCTCTCACCATTACTGGAAAAATCGAGTGACCACAAACATTCGCAGGAATGGCAAGTGCCATCCAAAGCCACAGCACTCTGCTAATTTGTTTTATTACCAGGAATTTTAATTCAGAATACATTCATTAACGGGAGCAGTATTTATTGTGGAGAATGTCTCCTAGGAGGAGAAATTTAGAAAGTGAAGTCAAAGAAACCAAGGCTAAAAAAAAATGAGGGAAAACTAGCTCCTTAGCGAAGAGAACAGTACTCTTGCTTCACTTGTGCTTTCTTATGGAGAAGAGACACAATCTGCTGTAATTATTTATGAGTACAGGGGCAGCAACTGTGCTTTCTGAAAGCCCCAAATTCTTTTCATGTACTGCATTTGGGGCTTCTTCCTTCTTCTTTTTCCTGCAGTACTTTCTGAACCATTGCTTCAAAGGCTGTTGTGTAGCTTCTATCATAAACGTAACTTTCTCCTGCCCAGAGGACACCGTCAATCCAGGGGAAGATACACGAGTGTGCTATTGTCAGGGACAAAGGTGTTGAAATCTGCACAATGATTCCAGTGAATAGTTTTAATATGGGGTAAAGCAACCTAACCCAAAATAAACCACTCAGGATGAGAAAGCAAAGACAAATCCCCTCTATGCACATTCGAGTAGCACCTGATATTCAAGAGCAATAATCTTAAGTCAGAAAGATGACCTTCCTTCAGTGCATCCATCCAGGACACAAGTACTCGAAAAGTATCAATTTGATGTAAGAACTGCAGAAAACTTACGGAGGTCGTGTGTAGGGAAAAACTGAGCAAGTCTTTAGGAGGGCCATAGGGCTGATCTCTGCTTTTTGATCTATACAATTTATACTGGCAATGACAACAAGACACATGGGAAAAAAAGGGTGCAGAGCTGGGCTTTAGTACAAGCTAAAGTCTACAGTGTCACAAAGGATGGAACAGCCATGCAACATGCACCTCCTCACACCAGCTGCCTTTCCTACAGGCAGGCAGCCTGAAAGCCTTCTCTCCTCGTATGCACCCAGATCTTTGTCCTTTTTATGGCATCATTAACCTCACTGAACAGTTATTTCTCCTCTCTTCGGTGACTCTGGAATACAAATGAAAGCCAGAGGGAGAAAGATGTAGGAGGGAGCCAGGAGAGATACACAGAGTGAAGCCAAGAGGAATCAGAGAAAGAAGAGTGCAGAGGGAGCCAAAGGACACAGATGCAGTACCCACCTACAGCAATTGCACACGATCATAATTAGACTGTAAGAAAGGAAGGCACAAGAGAGGTACTGGTAGAAAAGCCAAACACAGTCAATAGAAAATCTATATTCAGCACTCAGAAGAATCTAACAGAAAGGTGAGGTCAACACTACGAAGACTCACAAGCAGAGCCCTTATCCACCTTTCTCTGAGAAAACAAACGAGCATGCTAAACTGAAGATGGATTTCCCTGACAAAGCAAACACTGTAGATGTGTTACGTATAGAAACGATAGAAAGGCAAGATGCAGAGAAAGTGCATGCAAGCAGACAGCAGGAAACAGCATCAGGTTACATTGATAAGGTACGGGAGATGCTAACAGAGTGGACTCTGGTAGGGAAACGTGAATAACTTTAATAGCTAATACTTAATTTAAGGTGACACAGAAGAGGTGACACAGAAAAATGACACAGAAGAGAAAAACAATGGGACAAAAACGAACGGCTCACGTCCTTAACACAGACAGACTATTGACTTAGGAGGAAGCTAAATACTATCCATGCTGGAGACAGAATCTCACTGCTGCTGCTCTTATTTACAGTTGTTGTCTAAATCCTTTCTCTACTTTAGTGGTCCCACAGAAACAACAGCTCATTCCTCATAGATGTGGGCCATTCAGCTATTCCGCATGAAGTTACACAGCGAACAAAACTTCTTTGGCTGAGTGGGATCACAAAGAACAGCAGACCACATCCAACAGTGGAGTTAAATGGGAAACATGGAAATATTTATACTGAAAAAAGTCTGTGGGTAAATAATGCACTCTATAAAACAATCAACGTGGCAACTGGATGCAAGACATACACAGAAAGGTCCGCATCTACAGTGGTAAGTTACACTACACTGTTTTATACTCTATACTGTTTTATATAATGCAGCTTTCACATTTTTACTTCCATGTTTTGGGACCTCAAACTGCAGCCAGTTAGAGGGGCTGACACCTCACCAGTAGCCAGGCGTGGTCAGAGAATGAATGCACAGTGCCGTAGCCACCCAAACAGAGCCATGTGCTGAATGGTACGCGTGCCACTGAGCATGGCAACTTCAAGTGCAAACCTCCTTTGCAGGAAACAGACTCATTTATGGATGGCAGGGAACAACACAAGCCTGTACCCCAAGAAGCAGGATAGTAACCTTCAATCATAGAATCACAGAATGGTTCATGTTTGAAGGGACCTCAAAGCACATCCAGTTCCACACTCCTGCCATGGGCAGAGACACCTCCCACTGGATCGGGTTGCTCCAATCCACATCCAACCTGTCCTTGAACACCTCAAGGGATGAAGTATCCACAGCTTCTCTGAGCAATCCATTCCAATGCCTCATTATTCATCGTTATTTGCACAGTATTTTTTTTATATTCTTACTTACAATTTTATTTGTTATCTCTTTCTGAATTATATTATTTCTGAAGTCATATAGAAAGTGAGGCTTTGTTTTCTTAGTCTTATTTTGTGGTTTGGTTTTTATTTGTTTTGGGGAGTTAATTTGCATTTTTAGTCATTACAATTAACAGTGTGTCAGTTCTCTTCCATCCAGAAATATCTTTCCTCTAGAAGGGTTTTACTACAAAGCTGCTATGCAAACTAAGAAAGACTAATTATAATGTCAGTGGACCATAATTACTAGAGGCTCTGGATCTGATAGTTTCAAATTGGTATTTAGGGCAGACCAGCAGATCAACAGATGTGGATCTAAATAAGTGACTTGGAGCATAAGGCAGCACAATGTCAGGGAAGTGTGGTGGGACACAGTTATTAATGGGCTTTTAATTAATGGATATTCCAGACAAACCTGTTGTTATGTGTCCAGCTGAATTCAGCTGGTTACAGTCTCGTGCTATTCCTGCCAGGAGTGTCCTCTTTAAGAAGAAACTTAGATGAATACTGGGCATTTGCTGTTCCTCTCTCTAGAGGTCTACCTGCATTGTGGCTTTGCTCAAGCAAGAGAGGTTCAAGCACTTTGTTAGGGAGGCCCTCACAGATAATCAGGGAGAAGGACACAGACTCATTCTTAGATGTGGGTTTGCACTCCCAGATGAGCCTGACAGCTTGCAGCTCATCTGTATAAAAAATGCCTATGTTGGAAACCTATGTGTGGAATATTTAGCAAAGTGAATGACCATACTGAAGACTCAAAAAACAAGAATGGGATCAAACCAAATATAGCAATGTCTGGGAATTATACGCATTTTAAAATTGTGTAAAGCATTGGGGCCTACAAGAAAGCTGGGGAGGGGTGGGGGCTTTTTTCAGGGAGTGCACAGGAAAATCAAAGGTCAAACATGAAACCTATGCAGTGTTTCTTCTCTATCTCTCACTGTACCCTCAAATCTGTTAAACCAAAATCTGACATCCTAATATATCACATCACATAAAAAAATTCAAAGTAAATTCAATATAATCTCAAATATTTGAATCCCAAATCAATAAGAGAGAATCTTAAAGCCAACAAGGCAAGTAGTGAAGAGAAAACATAGAATCACAGAACAACCCGAGTTGGAAGGGACCCACAAGGATCATCGAGTCCAACTCCTGCATAGGACAGTCCCAACATTCACACCATGTGGCTGAGGGCACTGGCCAAATGCCTCTGGAATAGTATCAGGCTCAGCACCGTGACTGCTTCCTTGGGGAGCTGTCCCAGCGCTCCACCACCCTCTGGGTGAAGAACCTTTTCCTAATATGCAACCTAACCCTCCTCCGGCACATCTTCCTGCCATTCCCTCAGGTTCTGTCTATGTGTTTGCATTCTTACACCGAAACACTCAAAATCAATTTCTATGTCTAGGTAGAGACTCGCTACTATTTAGCAAGTTATTTCATAGTGACACAAATCATTTCTCCCGAGTATGTAGTAATTTCAGGACATAAACTGTGAACACTAGCTGTATGTGTGTACATACTAATTGTATACAACACAATTAGTTTTGGTAGCAGTTAGTAATGGAGTTGCAGCACTTGGAAACTGCTTATCACATTTGTCAAAAATTGCTGGGAGGTGCCAATGGTTCATTTACTTCCCAGTTTGCCCTGGGACCTCAGTTATCCATAAATCAAGCACAGCACTTTTGGCTTCCATGGTTCTTGCTGATTTATAGCAGAACCCTTTACACAACATTAAAAAAAAACCCAGAACCCAGAGCAAGGCACATGAGACCATTACTTAGGTTTCTACACCAGCACTCAGAGACAGGACGCACCACTTTTACAGTTCCTTCTACAAAATGAATTGTGCTGTCTTGCATGATTCCCCCTACACAGAACACAAAGTGGGGTCCTACAGGGGGAAAATGCCACTTGTTAATTGTAAGCAGACTGTAATGCATTCCTAGGAAAGGAAATAATTAAAATAAAGTAGCCTCCTCCCTCACAGCTCATCTACTTTGTAGTATATGTAAGACAGACTCCAGAAGCTCGGACACCATCCTAGCAAGCGAAGTTAATGCACTGAGTGCAGGGATTGATGCAGCCGGCAATCCCGACTGCTGCTCTCAGTGCTGTGTGGTGTTGGAGCAAGACCAGAGTTGCGAAGGCCTGAGCACTGGCACTGAATAATGCTGGGGGAAAGTGGAAGCAGAGATCCACAGCTGAGAGAAACGGGATGCTGCTAATATCCAAATATTCTTTTTTTAGAAATAGTGGGGGGAAAGCAGCACATCTCCAAGTGATGGATATTCTTCCCAGTGTATTTCAGCTTTTGGCTGCAAAAATTCCCACATTAGTGCAAACATCAAAAAAGCCAACAAAGAAAAAAGAAAATCTTCTCTTTGCTTACAAGCTTGTATTGGGTACAACGTGACACCAATCAGTCACAGATGTACTTATTCTAGAGCAGTATTTAAAACAATGAAAGATACCAATCCAAAGGAGAACTCACACAGAAGCTCTGGAACATCGAGAACACTTTCGAGAGTTCTCTGTTCCACTGTAAGCCCCTGGCGTCTTTTTTGCCTTTCTATTTCCCACAATAAAATTTATTTGCAAAAACAAGTGACAACGCAAATCACACCATGTCGTGTTCACAAAAAGGGTTCTTGGGCACTGGCAGAGGCTGCCCAGGGAGGTGGTGGAGTCATCATCCCTGGAGGTGTTTAAAAGACAGGCAGATTAGGTGCTCAGGGATCTGGTTTAGTAGTGGACAGGTACAGATAGACTCGATGATCTCAAAGGTCTTTTCCAACCAAGCAGTTCTATGATTCTATGCAGCAGTAATTCTTGGTGGCATTAAGTGAACTGTATCAAAAACTAAAGAGGAAAACTTGAAAGCCATGAGTCTTACAACTAACACAGAACCTGCAGCAGCCAAAGCAGTAACAGCCAAGAGAGATATTGTCTTTGTTTACGAGGGAGGGGAATTTATTCTTTTGATTTGGAGTTGCTGAAGGGAGAAAATTAGATTCCTTTTTCCTTGAAGCATCTTTGACATTGCACTGCTTGACAGAAATCTACTGGACTCTAGGAAATGTTTCATCTATGTTTTTCGGAAAACGGGCAGATATGGCTGCTAGTAGCAAGTCAGAAAATCCTGAACTACTGTAAACCTATACAGCTCCATTGATTTTATTGGAACTGGATGAACAGAATAACTCATCCTATACAGTTTCTCAGCACAAACTCCACTGGAAGTGCTCCACACTAAACACTGACCTCACTAAAAAGCATCAGAATCCCTACATAGTTCCTGAGGTCTAATGGAAACAAGCAATAGGCACTTAACATGCTTCTCATATTTTTGCCGCTACAATTGCGATTGTGCCCTTTATATCAGCAAAAAGTAAACTTATTAACCAACATGAATTGAAATAAATAGTGAAATGATTTAAATGAAAGCCTTCCCAGGCAAAAAATTGTGAATAAATGCGGGCTGTTTAAAAGAAAAAAAAAAAAAGCCTTCCCTTTTCTTAACTCCTGGCCACGAGCTATCGAGATGTGATCAACGTGCATTGTAGCTGGCTCCAAGCAAATTACAAGTAGCAGCTTTAGGGTCCTACTTAGAGCTGACATGTAACTCCATCAATCACCTTTGTTTTCATCATAAATCACCACATTCCCAGGACACTTTAAGGTTTGCTATACTTCACAGGTCTCTACTTTCCTCTTCTAAAGTTCCTTCAGTAATATAATATACATGAGGAAGAACAGAGTTTAATCTATATTGGTTTAAATGCATAGCTTGTCAAAACCAGTTTTACCCCCAGGTGACAATGATCTTCATAATTATTCCTGAATGTTGTGTTTTAGAGACCATCTCTTTGCTTATTTTATGGAGATGGTGTTTTCTGCATCCTGACTACACACCTGCCTCTCTCTGAACAAACAGGAATACCGTGGGTTTTTAAGAAATGCGTGTCTCTTCCTCTCCATTTCCCTTATCTGAAATTTGTCATTCAGATATTTTAGCCCTCGGTTGCACGGAGGCGAATTGCTATTTGACTTTGAGGAGCAGAACCACAAGGATAAAAAAGCACAAAGCACAAGGGAAAACACCCATGTCTATCCCGAGTTTGATAACCACACTCTGCAACTGCTCTCTGGTACTCAGCCCAGATTCGAGCTTTACGTGAAGCCATGGTTCAGGGACAAAGGAAATCTTCTAATCTCTAAAGCACTTGGGCATCTCTCTGCTTCCATCCCAAGCATAAACACTTAAGAAAGCTGCTTACAGAGTAGCCCTGTGGATAAAGCACTCGCCAAAGAACTTGGAGACCAGGGTTCAACCCCACACCTTATTCCTAGGAGCTTCTTCTGCCTACAAAGCTGCTGAA
Organism: Phaenicophaeus curvirostris; assembly: GCF_032191515.1. NCBI lineage: Eukaryota > Metazoa > Chordata > Aves > Cuculiformes > Cuculidae > Phaenicophaeus > Phaenicophaeus curvirostris. The sequence goes on along the minus strand of NC_091400.1, from coordinate 20,966,565 downwards.
GTGTCCTCAGTGAGGCCAGACCTCCTCCTGAGAGTGTCCTACACTGCAGCCAAACACATAGGAGGCAGCAAGACAAAGCCTAGTGTCCAGAGCACGCATGAAAGTGGGACAGGAGAGGGTGAAGCATGAGTGTGAATTAAAACAGTTGGTCAATGCTACAAAAATTTGGTTCCCAAAGAGAAGACCTAAAATCCTGATGCAGTTTATTACAGAACACCCAGCAAATCTGCTAAAATTCAGTACACATAGAACTACATCTAGACACAAAAAAGTAAAAATTTCAAAATTAGTATACTTTTTTTTAAAAGGATCCAAGTTGTCTCCAAGACTGAAGGTATATTCTGAGTGCATAATTCAAGTTGAAAGACCAAAGGATTACACTGGGCTGCAGACTGAGTACGTTGTGACGGACGCTCTCAGAAAAACCAAACATACCACAAAATGTATTCTCTCATGTATAATCCCCATTAGGAGGCCTGATCCCTGTGCTACAGGGCTGCAGTGCAGCTTTTGTGATATCTGTGTTAGGCAAACAGGAAAAAGGTCACCAATAAGAACACTCCCAGTATAATATTCAGATTATATTGCAAAATTAACATTCTTAAAGGCTAAGCAAGATAAGCTGATTACAGTAAATGGTTTTCCCTCTTGCACATTTGTAGATGGAACAAAGAGAAGCCACACCAGAAGAGGAAGGAGGTGATTTACAGAAGAGATCACTGACTGCTTGGAAAGAAGAGTAGAATTACATGTGACCCGTTTTCTGCAATGGCACAGCCTTCTCTCAATTTAAAGCTACCTTTTGTGTCAAGGTGGGAAGAAAGGGTCCATAAGGTATCAATACATCAGCATTCTGTTCTCTTCATGACCTTTCAGAGGTGAGCCCGTCTACCCAAACAGCCAATTTCCCCTCTCCCCTTGCGCTCCCCAAGAGGCAGCTGTTGGCATAATCACCTCCTTCAAGATCTAGGAGCCTCAGAAAACACAAATAATGCACTAGGCCAGCAGTTCAGCACTCTCCTTCAATTACCAATACACAGAAGTCGGGAGAAGCAGGCAATAAAATATCCACTTTAAGGTAGATTTTAAGAGGTAGAAAAAACAAACCCATACATACGCCCTCCTCTCCCTCACCACATGAAAGTACAAATTTGTTCTCCCCCCACCTTCCTCAAAACATCAGCTAGCACAGAAAACTTTTTAAAAGGAACAAAACGTATATTCCTCCTTAGACTCTCCTGTATCAGTAGAGAAATTCATCATCCCATGGGCCTCAGCAATATTTTCTGCTTCAGCCTATATGCTTTCAAATTCCCTTCCAAACATAAAAGCAAAGCATCGATGAAAAGAAAATTGATGTCCCAACAAGCAAGAGCTCTTGCAGTGATTACAACCAAACAGCAATTGGCATGAACAGAGCCAACATTTAATACCATTTTAAGGTATAATTAAAAAGGAGAGCTGCTCAGAAAGGGCTCTTTACTATAAAATATGGCAGGTACACACTACAAATACTCCACCAGCTTCTTCCCATGCAGTGGGAGCCTAAAAACCTTCAGATGAGAATGTATGGTGGGTCTGCAGAAGCCCTTTACAATAACACTTAGGGGCCTTTCAGCACATAATAGACTTTGGCACCCTGCTCTCCCTGTCATTAAGGGTGGCACCAGGAAGATTTAGAGCAAGAGTTTGCCTCCTCCCTGTCTCGCAGAGTGAGTGCCATAAAATGTTGGGGCACTTCCACTCCATGTCTGGTCACAGCCTGATTTAGGGGGATTTGATAGGAGGGCAAATAAAAACAGATTTGTTGTTAGATGCCTTGTCTCCTGTTGTGGAGCTTGAGTAATACCGCAGGTTAAGAGAAGCTGTGGAGCAGAGGGGAAAACCAGAGCGGTTTAGCAGCCAAGCATGGTAACTGCGGAGATATGAGCTATTTCACTGAAGGAAACAGGAACTCCATTGCCAGGAGTTTACTGTTGCAAAGCAGGGAGGTGTTTGGTTGTCTAGGGGTTGGTATGGTTCTTACACAAGAGCCAGATGCAGCTCAGACTGGATCCAATTTTCCCTGCAAAGCCTAGGATCTGAGTATAATCTCAGTGCACGTGGGTACCTGACTGCACAACCGAGAACACCGGTATCTCAGCCAACTGTCAGGAGCGACACTGGGATGTGTTAGATAGAGATTCCGTAAGGTATGCCCACACGTCTGATCGCTGGGTCTTAATGCTAAACTGACAACCCCTCAGGCACACAAAGTCCTCTTTTCTTCTTTCAGGACAAACATATTCATGTCAAGGTATGGAAGCTACCTTTTGTATTATAGGAAAACCCTCCACACAATGAACAAAGACTTTTCAGCTTTGGAAGCTGGCTTTCTCAGTCATTACAGGCACCCAAAATATTTAGAATTACCTCCATCTTTTATAGGGACTGCAGGAAAGCTGCAGTTAATTAGTGGCTTTTGTCTCTCAAAGCCATTTGGTGCAATTGGCCTGCAAGAAACATTTTCCAACTCATCTCTAACCCTTCAAATAGAAATAAAGTAGTTTTGTACGATGGAAGCCCATGGGAAAACTTCCCACCAGCAACCACGGTGTTAAACGAGGCACAAAGCAGGGCAGTTGCATCAGAGTTGCTGGAAGGTGATTGTAAGGTGCAGTTCCAACACCTGAGAGAAAACTAACTTTCTGTGCATCAGCAAATTAAAATGCCCCATATTAAAACCCCAAATCTCTTTTGGCTAGATTACACAGGATTTTTTAAAAATACAATTCTTTTGCCTGATGTTTCTTTCACACACTTTCTGCCTGGCTTCACTGGAGACCTACAGGAAAGGATTCTTTTTCATAGAAGCATAGAATGTTTTGGTTTGGAAGGGACCTCAAAGCCCATCCAGCTGCCACGCCCTTGCCATGGGTAGGGACACCTCCCACAGGATCAGGTTGCTCCAAGCCCCATCCAACCTGGCCTTGAATCCCTCCAGGGATGGAGCAACCACAGCTTCCCTGGGCAACCTATGCCAGTGCCTCCCCACCCTCATCGTGAAGAATTTCTTCCTAATGTCCAGTCCAAATCTTCCCCCTTTGCAATTTAAAGCCATACCCCCTCATGGTATCACTGCATGTCCTTGTAAAAAAGCCCTCCCCAGCTTTCCTGTAGCCCCTTCCAGTACTGGAAGCTGCTCTAAGGTCTCCCGGGAGCCTTCTCTTCTCCAGGCTGAACAAGCCCAACTCTTTCAGCCTGTCCTCATAGCAGAGGTGCTCCAACCCTTGGGCCATCTTTGTGGCCCTTCTTAAACCCCTCTTCACTTTCTTCAGCTGAAGTTACTCTCCTCCAAGGAACTGACAGCTTTAGTGGCCTTGCAGTTAAGAAACACGTCACAAACCCGTCTTTCGGGAAAGCTCAAAAAGAAATGTATATACACAGTGCAGGAGCAGGGATGGTAGCTCTCACACTGCTTTTACTCTGAACCCGTACAGTCTCACCAAACTCCTGACACTTCCAAACCCCGGGATTTCCCTCCTCGCAAGGCACATGCAATGGTTGTTCATTCAACTTATTAGCCAGCATTTTGGGTCATCAAATAAAAATGGTTCAAGGGAATATTCTAAAAGTAAGTACAGTTCTTGTTGGAAAAACAGCAATCCGTGGCTCAATATTTGACTGGTTTAGAGAATGTTAAAATCGAGGCTCTAAACAAGATGGGCGCTACCTGCTGACAGCCTGGTGCACGCATCATTGAAGGCATATGAGACAAATAGCTACAAGAAAAAACTAAGCGTAGAAAGAAATACTTCAATAATCTTAGCTAAAGCATAAAACCTTTGTTTCAAAGTACCAGGGCTAAAAATTTGTTTAGCCACAAGAGGGAGACAAACACAGGGAAGGGCAGGATTCCACACTGCATTCAGCTCTCACTGGGAGAGAGTTTTATGGAAAATACGGATGTGGGCATGAAGCACAAACTTAACTTCGATTTTGTAAATTAGTTTCCCGTACATTAAAATTAAAAGATTCCCGGATGTGGCAAAACTCAGATCCATACTGGGACAGCTGCAGTACTGCAGTTAATGCTTGCAGTAACATGACGTTTCTTCGCATGTGCTAATTCCATAGAACACCACCAAAGCCAGAGATAAATTTAAATTTGCATTTTAAGCAACTTTTCTAGAAGAAAGGAAGGTCTTGTTGCAGCGATGAAACAGTTTGGCCATAAAAATCAAACTTTTCCGAAACATCAGGGTTAAACAGAGTTCACCGCATTCTCAAGGTACACTTTTATGACATCTATAAGCCTATCATATGTTATAAATTAATGACAGATACAGCATATTCTAATTATACCACCCATGTCTATATCATTTAAGTAATAGCTCTAAAGGGTGGATTAAAATGATAAAAATCTAAGGAATGGCTGTAGATAATTGTGTAAGGTGTTGCACCTCTCAGATTTACAGCCTGCTGTACAACATCACCCTCTGCTGGGCGTCAGGGAGGAGAATTTGCATGGTAGCATCTTCAGAGATTCCCCCAGTGCACCACCAGGGGCAGAACAAGACGTGTGGTGCTTTATTTGATTGAAGCACATCATCTGATGCACAATTTAAAACATTTAGGCTGTAAGATTTCATTACAGCTCAGCATAAACTGATCAACAGACTCAATGGAACAAAATGACAAAAGCACACTCAATGTGTGGTAAATAAAATAATCCAGGGACCTGGTTTTATGAGGCTCTCCCTCCCCCTCACCTGCTATGGCTGACTTTGACAGCTCGGAGAAACATACAGAGTCAGGATTACACCCAAATCACCTTTTACTTTCAAATTTTAAGGTAAAAAGATGTTATTTTAAAGAGAGGAACTGTTTGCAAGAGAACCATTACACAAACAAATTAAAACAACTGAGAATTTAAACCTTACTTCATGTAATTCCTATAAACTGGTATTGGCAATCTCAGGCTACCCAGCAGCACAATTGGAAGTTACACATCTGGCGTTTGGTCTGTAATATAGTATAACCCGTAAGAAAGGCGAATAACACAAAAGGGAGGGAAATTAAATGATTTCCTTACCCACAGTGGACCAAGACTTGGATATAACATTACAGAACGCCATTCCATGTATTAACTCTCTTCACATTACGAAGAACACGCAATCACACCATGCGATGCAGGAAGCTAAGGAAGAGCAGGCTGCAAATCCCGTGGTGCTGGAATGAGCCTCACCCCAGCTATGAACAGCGGGAGAAGATTCAGACCAAATATCGTCACTATCAGCAAATCACCTTCATTTGCAAGGATGTGCATTTGAGCCACATAGATCCCCAGTGGGTCAAAATTAAAACAGAAGTAAACTAGTTTTATAATTATTGATATAATAGACAAGAGCTGGGGTGGCCAGCCATCAGTTCACTTGTGCCACTTGCCCTGTGCCTCACCCAGCCAAAGCTGTCCCTAACACAAGCCAGAGTCCCCTGGCAGGACTGTGTCCTTAGTGAGTTGCAGTGGCTTCCCATGAGAGCATTTAGCTGCCTAGAGGAGCTGGAAGACAGTGTGATTCATTCACAGCTCATTCTTCCCACATCCCTGTGTGGGCTTTAACCACTGGGGAAATCACCTTTACTCCAGGTGCGGTTCCAGCAGCTCTCCAACCCCAGCATTCCCCTGGAGGCATGCTCGATTGGAGCCCTTATCTTCAGCATTTATGCTCTGTGTTGTAAAATCTTGCATTCTGGCACAGGACCAAGAATGCCAGAAGGTGCTGTATTTAACTCATTTTAGAGAGAGCCACCCCATTACACGATTCTATTCCAAACAAATTCATACAAGTGGTAGTTTTCCCTGACTCCAGCACATGCTGGAGACGGCGCATGAAGATGTGCTACAGATTGCTATTGATTTAAGGTAGCCAGCACTGTGGAAAGCAGGTGCTGTCATAGCCCCAAACTCTTGGATGCCCAAGAGAGATAACACAGCTGAGCTTTTCTGTTTTGCATGTATAAACAGTAAGTTTAAAATTAAGATTAATGTAGACTATACACCACAGTGACACTAAGAAAAGGCCCAAATGATGAATACCACTAGAAGGAAACACACACTTTCTAGAAAAGTCCAGGTTTCAGATTTCTTTAAGTCCAGGCAATCAAGACTATGGACTTCTTTTTAATACACTGTGAATGGGAAACATGCAGGTCAAACACTTTATGAACTTTTTACTGATTAAGGTTAAACAAACATAAATCAAATTTAAATTAAAGCCATTATCTCAGTTTGCATAATATGAGTTCAAAAACACATCTATAAAAAATCCCAAACAAACATTTGTAAACGCATGTATGTATTGATCCGGAATGTGAGAAGACACACGCTCACTTTAAACCTCTTGCCTGTAGCAAGACAGGACAGAACACTAGCAGTTCTTTCACAGTGGATGTATTGTTAGCTAATGCTTTATTTCCTTTATTCTCAATAACTGTTTAATGTTGGAGAAATGTGACTCTTTATCACTGCCATGTGGATCACGATCTAAGAAACTGTCTAGCAATACAAAATACTCATCAACCTTATGTGACCCCTGACTGTGCAAGGATCCTCCTTGGTGCGAGGCGTGGCTCATGGGCACAAGCATGGCAGAATCAAGACCACGCTATCTTCCTGATGAGCAAAAAGTTATCCCAAGTCTACAGATTGTCTTTCTAAGGTGCAGATGAGTCAATAATTTCCATAGTGTGAACTGTGGAGTAAACGCCTGCATCATCAAAGCCTTGCAAGAAAAGCCTGTGCTGGAATTCCCAGTGAACAGTAGAACCCATCTCTGCCTGGGAGAAACGAAGCCAACAGCAGCACCGATCTCAATTTTATTCAAAACCACAAGTCATGCCTCGAGGATATAAATTTATCCCCTCCCTTTCCCATCAACACACACATTTTGCCCCTCGCCTTGGGAAGCATGTTATTAAAAAAAAATTCATTTCCCCCTTGGATACATTTTTATATTGTATACTAAATTATGCATTTAAAATCAAATAAAAAGAATTTACTGCCTTAAGATTACCGCACACATCAGAAAGTGCTCTGTTTCTAGATTTTGGAAGAATTTTCCACCTTCCCCACCCAAGCCAAGCAAATATCCAATGTTGTTACAGCTGAAGCAGCAGGGGGAAAAAAAAAAAAGACAAAACTCTTTTTCCATGTTAAAAAGCTGTGATTCGAGAAGCAAGAAGGAAAAGAGCCCATCTCAGAAAAGGTACTGCTCAGTTCCTCAAATTGGGGAAGGGCATATCTTAAAAGTTCACAGTTTAGGTCAGTCTTAGATAATAATCCTCTGATCCTCACCTAAACAATGTGAGGCTCAAGGCCTGATTAATTGGCAGCTGAATGCAGAAGTTTATCTTGCAGCTTTTCACTCCTTTTGGTTGTGGTTCTCCTCATTGACAGGAAATGAAGAAGTTGAACAACACAGAGATGGTTCAGACTCTGCAAATGTCATTCTAGGGGTTTGTTTGGCAGAGGACAGAGAATAGGAGAGAGAAGTGACTTTTTTTCTAGTATTAATACCAACCAAAACCTACCCACAACAGCAAACACTTGCAAATCCTGAAAACATAAAAAACAAGCATGTCAATCCTTATTTAGAGACTTTAAATACAAGTGCTCTGATACCCTGAGATGTGTTCCTGCCCTGTCTCCTTCACCTTGGACCTGTAATTTCTCAAATTTCAAAAAACTCAGGAGATTTAGATACTTCAGTATAATTTTATTATTTTAAATATGATTACCTGTAGTTAGACAAATTGAACTTGAGTTTCTATAAGGAGCAACTGCAGGCTGTGTGGTCTCTGACTAACACAAGGTTTGCTCTTCAACTTATGCAGAAGAATTTGAGAAACTAAGGTAAACAGGACAATAAGGAGGCACAGACAGATTTAACCTAACTATAAACTAGATTTTCTTTTTTCCATGAAGTTCAGTGAAATGAGAAACTGGAGATGGATATCTACGGTTCACACAGTGCTGAAATGCTCTTGTCCCTGGAGGTGTTCAAGGCCAGGTTGGATAAGGCTTGGAGCAACCTATGGAAGGTGTCCCTGCCTATGGCAGTGGAGCTTGCAAAAAAGAGCCAATATGGGGCAGGGATTAAAGGATCCAGCATATTCCAGACCCAGAGATGGTCTAGGAGCAGCAAGTTGACTATGGCCCAGGTCAAGGGGCAGATAAACCAACCTGCCAGGAAAAAGAAGGAAGTTTGGCATCAGATCCATATGGTGCTCCAAAAAAGAGAGACATCCAACTGAGAAGGCCAAGGACAGAGCACAGCAAACAGCCCAAGCAGTAACCATTTTGGGGGGTTCTTTTTTATTTTTATCAACTACTATAGAAAAGAGAGTACTGAACGCAGTGTCATTCTATTTTTCCTCTATACGCAGTGATGGTGCTGCTCTTCTCTTCTGCAATCTGGCAGATCCAGGTGGCAGGGAAGATGACATTTGGAAGAGCAGGAACTCCTTGACAGGCTACAGCATATTTATCGGAAAGCTTTGGTCATACCTGAACCATCAGGAAGGATTTATCCAAAACCTTTGCATAACTCCACCGCTCCCTCACCCTTACACTTCAACCAGACAGCACATCTGTTGGATGCTGTCACTGAAATGGGTTTAACATTCCTACAGGCTTGCCCAGCTTTAAACTCCAGGCCTCTAGGTTGCACGTAAAGGATACCATCATAATTCAACTCAGCGCACGGACATTGAAACAGGTCAAACATTTGTCAACTTCCTTTAAATGTCTTTTAAAATATTTCCAGAACCACTAAATAAGCCCCTAGAGATGCATGAACAAATAGTCAGTGTCTGTTAAAGAGAAGCGGAAGGATTGCTCTCTCCCAGAAGGGGATAGGCAGGACATCTGGTGAACACTCCAGGTTTTTCCATTCCTAAGGTAATTGTTGACACAGTCCCATGGTCCCACTTATGCTTTCAACTGGAAAACTAGAGTTTGAATAGCATCATAATTCATTGTTGGACCTTTCTACCCCTGAATTAGATGAGTAATTAACACGGCTCCTGGGACTGTGGCTGTACTCCTTGGCACTGTGTGTTTGGTTGAACTGGAAGTCTCTGTAGCAAGGAAAGCAACTCCCTTACCAGGCTTGACATAGTGTGGCTACCAGATACTATCTGTACCACTAGTGGTGGTGAGTGGGAAGATGACCACTTCCCCATACTGCACAGGTCTCTCTTAGGACAAAATGAGCTTTACAAAGGCCATGCCTGCTGCAGCTTCAGATTCCCTGTTTTGGATATAATGAGGACGTGACAGACAGGGGAGTCTACACCAGTAAAGATGTACCATGACAGATGGCAGAAACCTGAGATAGAGCAAAGCTGATTGGGAAGAGCCCATCTTTTCCTATGTCGTATTTGTGCTGAAAACAGCAAATTTAGCATTTCTACCTCAGGTGAACCGAAGGCAGTAGTCATTGTTCTGCACCTAAGTTAAAAAACTGTGTGTTCCCCTCCTGTCAGTGGATTTAGTAGTAGTAACGGTTGCCACATCCATGAAACAGGAGTTGTAAGTTTTCTGCTCTGGCTGAAAAACTCTACACAACCTTCCCTCTTCACCTGTTGAAAGAGCAGCATTCTCCCTTCCCAGCACACTAGAGGATGGTGCAGAGAAAATGGAATGCACAGGAGAAACAGTAGAGTTTGGACTGCAGCGCAGATCTCAGAGAAGATGATCTAAGCAAACAGATTCTTCTCAGGCAGGCCATGGTACAGGTGCCTCAAAGTCACATATAAATGACCCTGCTTCTCACATTATCTGTTTAAAAAACAGGTTCTGCTATTAATAGTCATTGAGATCATCCAGCCCAACACCACTGTGCTTACTAAGCTGTGTCCCAAAGTGCCACGTCTACATGATTTTTTAATGCTTCCAGGGATGGGGACTCTACCACCACCCTGGGCAGCCCCTGCCAGTGCTTCACCACTCTTTCAGTAAAAAAATTCTTCCTATTTATCCAGTCTAAACCTGCCCTTGCGCAGCTTGAGGCAATTTCCTCTTGTCCTATCTCTTGTTACTTGGAAGAAGAGCCTAGTACCCACCTTACTACAATCTCCCTTTCATGTTGTTGTAGAGAGCAATAAGGTCTCCATTCAGTCTCCTCTTCTTCAAGCTAAACAACCCCAGCTCTCTCAGCTGCTCCTCATACCCCCTGGCTTCAGGCCCTTCACCAGCTGCATTCTCCTCCTCTGCACAGGCTCCAGCAGCTCAATGTCTCTCCTGTACTGAGAGGCCCAAAACTGAAGACAAGATTCAAGGTGAAGCCTCACCAGCACTGAGTAACAAGGGAAGGATCACTTCCCTGCTCCTGCTGTCCACACCGTTGCTTATACAAGCCAGAATGCCTTTGGCCTTCTTGGCCACCTTGGCCATGTTCAGCCACTGTTGATCAGCACTCGCAAGTCCTTCCCTACCAGGCAGTTTTCCAGCCACTCTTCCCCAAGCCTAGAGTGCTGCATTAGGTTGTTGTGACCAACATTTTCTAAGGAATGAGGACTTAGGTGGTGCAACATCTGTATTTCCAATAAACTCACAGACCTCACCCAATGGAGCATGTTTTCACCCAGCTCCTCCTACTGGAGCCAGTGGAAGCCCTGTAGTCAACTTCAGCAGGACTGGGATTTGACTACTTGAGAGACACAGCTCCTTAGTTAGTGGAATTTTATGTAAAACTTGATGCTGAGCATGCAAGTAAAATATCAAACTGCTCCAATATTTGTGAGTGTTTGTGACAACATGTCAGCTTGTCTTCTAGAGATTGTCAAGTGAAAATTCCTGCTGCACTGTAGAGAGGTGGAAATCTACCCTCATGCCAGCAGGCAATCAACAAAAACAAGTACTTACAAAAAAAAAAAAAAGGACCACCCAAAAATCTTCCCTGGTATATTTATGGTCAACAATATAATTTAAAATGTGCTGTAAATACACATCCTGGGAACTCCTTGTGCGCTTATGTGAGAAATCAGGACCTAGCCTATGGCGGGTGGCTGCATCACACACCAGATCCTGGAGCAAATGAACACATGCTCCATCCAACCAGCAAAGACAGGACAGCAAGCACCACATTGAAAATATTCTGCTGCCTGGTGAGCTGTCAAATGCAGTTCCAGCAAAATAAGTCTTGCACGACTTCTGCTACGTGAAAGAACTTCTGTATGCAGTGGGAGGATGTTTTTAAAGGCTGTCCAGTTTTGCACTGTGTGACAAAAACCACACCAGTGCTAATTCAAGAGGAGGAGCTGATTGTCAGTAAGAAGCAACCAATATTTTCCAGTCAATGTTTCATATATGCAACACAAATTGATACCCTTGTGTTTGTTTCTGTCCTGGCTCTCTCTATTGCTCCCTAATGACATGTAGTCAAGTGTTGTATTTTGATCTGCATGTTTTCCATGAATCATTAATGCAACAGTACAGAACATAATGTTGTTCCCACCAAAGCCACATTACGTTCCTGGAGATGGAGTGTGCCCACATAATGCTTACAGAAGGAAAATCACACCCCGAAGAACGGGCATGTGTGCACGCTTGCATGATTTTCACAAGCTGCTGTGGGCAAAGGCCCCTCTTGCTCATTTGCATTTACTTATTTTTAACCTATTTTCATTAGTTTCTTTTTTTATTACTATTTTTCACAACAGCTTCTGCAGTTACGTTTGTTTTGATTGTTCTTAAAAGAGTTGAGGGATGTTAAATGGCCTGGCTTGAATTAAGCAGAGCTTGTAAGCGTTAGGCGATCTCCATAAGATCGTTGCCATGTGGACCACAGACCACAGGTTTTTGTCTCCAAAGATGTCATCATGTGCTGGCACAACTGAGCTGACACTTCCCAACATAGCCCCAAGCACCAGCTGGGCCTGGCTTTTAAAACAGCCCCGCACATATTTTCTGCGTATCTCATTTCCCAAACTCACTGCTAATGCTACAAATAAGACTACTCCACCAGCCAGGAAGGCCAACCAACTGGTCAAGAAGATAATTTACAGTTAATGTAAACCTATTCAGCAGGATTACCAGCACATTTATACACTTACAAGCAGTCATGAGTGGCACATGATGCTAATGGACATTAAAAGGAAGGCTGCATGATGAATGAGGGTAATTAATGATTAAAGCATTACACAACACGTTTCTCTGGGAGTGCCATGTTAGTGTCACTAAGTTAAGATCCATCAACCTGCAGCTTAAGAGGTCTTGGGGTTGCAAATCACTGCGAGAAAAATAAAGATATTTTTACCCTTGCACTTTTACTCTTGTAACGAAATGCAGGAACATTAAATACAAGAATGAGGGCATCTCCAGTTTGATAAACGTATATTAAATACGTGCATCGAATGCTTTTAAGGTTTAGCTTGATGGGGTCCTGGGCCATCTCATTTAAACTATATATCACCTAAAAAGGCTAGACCAGATGATCCTTGAGGTCCCTTCCAACCTGGCATTCTATGATTCTATGTACCCCTTTTTCTGAAGACTTTAGTCTGCTGCTGACAAACCCTCTCCATCTAAAAATGTTCCATTAAGAAGTATCTTACATTAAGTACACTAAGGCATTGTTTGCATCTGTAATTTTTCTTAACCAAATAGGAAAGCTTACAAGGACAGACAGACAGGGAGCCCCTTTGCTCTACTCATGGTTATGTATGTTGGTAGAACTGGACAGAGAAAAAAAAAACTTAAAAAAAACAAACAACAAAATAAAAGATTCCTTGACCACCATTTTCTGTTAGGAAAGGGAACAACTTCCATGGTGCATGAATGTACACACAGTACGTACAACCTCACCCTGGAAGGCAGGCAGCAGCAAAGCATGCTCTAGTCTCATTGCTTTTAAGCCATCAAGAGGTGTAAATTACAAATACATCAGAGGACTAACAACAGTGAGTGTGACACTGCTCTCTGGACACTGCAGCAGCTGAGGATGACTCAACTTTGCCTCCAAGCAGGAATTGGAAGCTGTCTTGTGGTCTTGCAGCACCCAATGCCAGGAGGAGCTGCCATAACACACTGCTCCTGCTGCCGCTCACCCAGCCATCGGCTGCTCCAAGTGAACACGCTGCTACCCACCCCACCTGTTCCTGGCCTTGGAGAAGAGTCATCTGAGGGAAACACATGCTCACCTCTCATCCAACCCCCTTTAGCATCTACTACCTTAGCCCAAACACATGGGCTTGCCAAACGTTTAGGTATACACAACAGCCTGTCCAAACCACTGGGGGTGCAAGAACCCTTGAGCAGGAGAATGGGGTAGACAGACAGACATGGTAATGCCTTAAACTGCAACAAAAAGATGAGCTAGAAATCAGTCCATCAGACTCCTTGCTTGACATGAGATCTCCAAGCAGTGACTAATGGGCGGCTTGAGGGAACTGAGGTGGTTGGGAGACACTGTTCCATGGTTTTGGTTTACTTTTTCTCATGCAGGTTCAGTCTCATCACAGCCACAAGCCTTAACAGAACCATCTCCTGTGATTTTTAAATCACATCTCTCCGGCCTGTTTATGGAAAGATTAGACAGCCCGGTGCTGAAGAGGCAAGCACATGCAAGATGCAGGTCAGCATTATAACAGCTGAACACAGTAAAGATGTGACCCACTCAGAGGAATCGGTTCTGAGCCTAAAAAACAGATTTTTCCCTGTCTCTTGCACTAACAGGAGAGACTCACCACTTTAACTTGGTGTCTACTGAAATGATGCTGAGTCTGCTAACCTGAGCAAAGCTAGCTGTTATGGCAAGAGATGCAGGTACTGGAAAGATTGCCTTGGCTCTGCAATCAAAGTTATTCCCTGCATTAAATTTCCTTTAAAAAGAATAAAGTTAATTTAAAACTCATACAAAAGAGAACACTGCTGTATGCAGCTGGAAAGGATAAAAGAGACATAAATTTCCACAGCTATATAGGCAATTTGGTTCGTTTCAGCCATCTGTAGCCTGAACAGATTTTTCTGTTCTCAGTACAAACAGCACAACATTCTCAGAGCATGAGAAGCAGCCAGTTAGAAAAGAATGAGAAACTTGAAGTGATCACTTGATCCTCATAAATGCCGCTAAAGCTGATTTCAGAAGTGGGCCTTTGCCTTCCTAATCCCAGTAATTCCTTTAATTGAAACGGCAGAGGTTGTATTTTTCAGCTAAGACATGCTAGTTCTTCACTCTTTAAGAGACTGAAAAGCTTTTTTCATAGCATCATAGAACCATTTGGAATGGACTTTAAAGCCCATCCAGTTCCACCTCCCTGCCATGAATCAGGTTGCTCCAATCCCCATCCAACCTGGCCTTGAACACCTCCAGGGATGGGGCACCCACCACTGCTCTGGGCAACCTGGGCCAGGGCCTCCCCACCCTCACGGGAAAACTTTTCTTCCTGAAACTTCATCTCAATCCCCCCTTTTTCAGCTGAACACCCTTCCCCTCTTGTCCTGTCCCTGCATTCCCTGATCAAGAGCCCCTCTTTAGCTTTCTTGGAGCCCCTTTCAGTACTTGAAGCTGCTCTAAGGTCTCCCTGGAGCCTTCTCTTCTCTGGGCTGAACAAGCCCAACTAGTATCACTGGTAATACACCTTAAACATGATGTTTTTCTTCAGATGTGAGTAGTTAAGCTAGCCCTACAGTAAAAATCAAAGAACAGCATCAACACAAATAGGGTACTTCCTTAACAGAAAAAAAACAACATGAAAGAAAAGTAGAACAGTAATTATGCACTCTTCAAAAGGTTTTATGTTCATGCCTACCCTATTAACTACCTCTGATGTCTTTGATTTATTTTATATACATTATTATCACAGAATTGTTTGGTTGGAAATGACCTTTGAGATCACTGAGTCCAACTGTACCTGTCCACTACTAAATCATAACCCCGAGCACCTTGTCTGCTCATCTTTTAAATCCCTCCAGGGATGGGGACTCCACCACCTCCCTGGGCAGTCTCTGCCAGAACCCTTTCAGTGAAGAAAGTTTTCCTGATGTCTGATCTGAACCTTCCCAAGTGCAGCTTGAGGCCATTTCCTCTCGTCCTATCACCTGTCACTTGGGAGAAGAGATCAGCAACCACCTTGCTTCAACCTCCTTTCCAGGATTTGTAGACCGTGATGAGGTCTCCCCTCAGCCTCTGTTTCTCCAGGCTAAACAATCCCAGTTACCTCAGCTGCCTCTATTATAAGACTTGTTTTCCAGCCCCCTCACCAGATCTGTTCCCCCTCTCTGGATACACTCCAGCCCCTCAATGTCCTTATTGTAGCAAGGGGCCTAAAACTGAACACAGTTCCTACAGAACAGGGAGGACTGGGAAGTGACAAGGCTGTGATATGAACAGCTTGAATGAGCCAAATCGTACTGCATCAATAAGGTCATGATATAGGTCACCAGCAACATCGCTTTCACTAGGCTGGCAATCAAATTGCAGATTTGACATATGACTTCACTGTCACAAGATGTTAACTATCCCCACTGAGGCAATAGGCAGGCAAACGCAGAAGTGCACATTTTCTTTTGATTTATTAGACTGTATTAATTTACAAGAATAAATACAGAAGTAATTAATTTCAAATAATGCAATTTAGCTCCACTGAATTACACCTGTTCCTCAGCTCCACCACTGAGCAGAAAGGCACCAGGTATAATAAAAACCTGAAAAGGATTAAAATATTGAGTCAGGCCAGGGACAATTGCCTTTTTTATTTAACACAGGCATTGTCTATTACAAGCAATTTTCTGAAGGCTATTGCTCTTGCATAATACGCCTTCCGAACACGCAGAGGGTGGGGTCCCAGCAGCCCAATTCTTTTAATTCACTGAAGTGGAAACAGTCAAGAACAAATGGAAAGCAGAGATCAATTGCTCCCACTGGCGATGTCACCAATTATGAATTTTGCAGAATTAAAATGAATTTACCATCTTGGCTGCGTTATTATGGTTACATTGTGTAACATTATGAAAGCACATTCATCTCATATAAGATTAGGTGAAATAAATGTATGGCATTTCTCCTTTTGAAATACTGTACTGCTCTACCAAGATGTCTCTGGCTCACTTTTTAACTCATCACAAAGCTGCCAGCAGAATTAGGAACCAAATGCAGCAAAAAAAAAAAAAAGTAAAAGGGCTTACACACCAGGAGTAAGGAGTAACCTTTTTAACCATTCCAAGGAAATTCAAAAATCACTATTCACCACAGCTTCTAGACAGCTCCAAAGTAATTTTGTCGTTTGGGTTTGTGGAAAGAAAAATGCTTCTTCTAGACAACAAACACTCCAAATTTGCTGGGTTGTGTTTGGAAACGAAATAAAGGGAGAGTAAATATTTAATTACATTTAACAAGATTCGAGAATGGAAGTAAGAGAACACATATGACTATTTTGCAAGCTAACATGGAAAAAAGGCTTACCTGCATCGCAAGCTCCTAGCAGGGCAATGATTGCTGTGGCCCACTGCAGGCAGTTTAAGTCACAAGGGTCTCTCTCACATTATGTTGATGCCAGGAAAATGCTAGACTTATTAAGGAACACATTACAAAGGGAATACGAACTGAGAGAGACAAAAGGAGGAAATAAAAGCTCTACAAAACTTCAGGTACAAACAGAAACTAAAACTCCTAATAGCATGGAGGAAGAAAGGCAAGTTCAGTGATCAGGAGGAAGAAGCTTTTACAGGGCAGTAAGAGAGGTTGCAGGGGGCAAAATGTTGGAGAGGAAACCTAAATCATCAGGACAACACTGCACAGTAACACTCTGCATAGCCTGGACTGCAAAGAAAAGCACAAACAATCTAGTTTAAAAAAATGGTGGTTTTCCTAGTCTAGACAGTGCTGATCCAGGGCACTTAAAGGAGCTCCAGGAGAGCAGGGAAGGGGCTGTTTCTGGGGGAATGCAGGGATAGGATGAGGAGCGATGGTTTTCAGCTGAAAAAGGGGAGATTGGGATGAGTTCTTTAGAAGAAACGTTTTCCTGTGAGGGCAGTGAGACACTGGCACAGGCTGTCCAGAGCAGTCATCCCTAGAGGTGTTCAAGGCCAGGTAGGATGGGGATGGGAGCAACCTGATCTGGTGGGAGGTGTCCCTGCCCACAGCAGGGTGGTGGAACCGGATGTGCTTTAAGGTCCCTTCCAACCTAAACTATTCTGTGATTCTACCCGCTACCACTATCTGCTGAAGTACCAGAGATCAGTAAACCCTTTCAGCTATACTAAGTCATTGATGGGCACCTAGCAGCACTGAAAAATCTGCTTCCCATATTGGCCTTTCTTCCTAACAGGTGAAGTACAGATATCAGTACTCAAACACAATCATAGTGAGAATTTCAGCACAACTGACAAGCAAGCCACAAAAAGAATGTTTCAGCTTGGATCCCATCTGCCTCAAGATGTGCATATATTTGGTTGGACTATCTTGCTCCACAGTTCAAGGACAGTAGGCACCTGTGAACAGGCATTTTTGCAAGACTGAGGTGCTCCTTTTAACTTTTATTCTTATTATTTATATTGCTGTAAGAACCATGAATCAAACTATCAAGCTAAACACATGCTGGGACAGCGTTCTAGCCAAGAGCTGAAAACCTTAATGCTGCAATTACACAAGGAGTGGAAAGAAAAAGGTGATGAAATACGTGTCAGGAGATGAAATACCTTGTTCAAAGCCCAGATCAAAAGAAGAACCAGGGAAACAATCATACAGCCTACAACCCATCTGTTTGTGCTACTTTCTGCTCCTAAACGGGAGTCAGGAATATCTGGAGAAATACAGACCTGTGCAAAGAAATTACATGAACTTTTCCTAATTTGAATCCACCAGCCATAATACTACTACTAATAATAATAATCTTAAGGAGCTGAGACTAATTGTCTGTTGAGTATAAATATGAACTGCCCTCTTCTGGACAGAAATGGAACACACCGCTATCTCATTAACCCAATTTCACATCCATACAACCCAGAAAAAATTAATACTGTTCTAAGTGCGCAGAGATTCTTTGGAGGTGGGCACAGAATTATCTGAAGAGCATTCAAAATTACTGCTGTCTGAAACGCGATGCTAGGGATTGCACTCTCTCTAAGCTGATCCAAGACATTGCCAGGCATGAGCCATCACTTCATAGCTATATACAACAACGGCTTTTAAGCTGTGAACTTTAAGTAGCTGAAGGACAATCACAGATCCAACACTTTGTGAAGCTTTAAACAGCGATCCCACAACACATGCACCCAAACCCCAACTAAACACACCCACTACTGCCACTTCCAGCAAAATAGGGGGATAAAACGTTTGAGAAACCCCTACCACAGCACAACTAGCTCTGCTTTGTTTTTTCAGTAGCAGCATTGTACAAACCAAATCAGGAGACTGCACAAAGAATATTTAGAAACATCCTGCAACAAGGCCAAACCCAGCCAGCTGCCTAGTAAGGACCTCCCACGAGGTGCTGAGTGCCCCTGACTCCTGCTGGAAGTTATATCGCAGAAGCCTTGACACATTCGGACACGTGGAGGACACCCATTATTTCAGCCATTTGAAAGGGAGCCTGATTGATATAAGACACCCACAGGGGCAGTAGGAGATGGTTGCAGCCTGCGCAGTGACATGGGAAGGTCAGAGGGAGGTAGAGGGACTACACTATGTCAGGTTTAAAAAATAAATACCCCTCCCTCTCCCAGAGCTTTGGAAATGACCTACACATCATTTTGTCAAACAGTTTCCGTGGTGATATGGGCCAGCACAATAGTTGTGACGGCAGCCCTGAGCAGGACAGCACGGTGGGGGATGCAAACGCTCAACAGACAGTGCTTGCTTCTTCCAGTATACGGTTCCTGAGCACATAGCAAGTTAATCTTGTAGTTGGGACCAAAATGACAGGTTTCTTTTTGCTGCATTTTAAAAATATTAAGTAGCTTCTATCAATTAATAAGTTCTTTAACACACAGTACTGATGCAGAGTGTAAAAGCAGCATTGCATTCCACTAGTTAGTAAACATACCTAAAGATGTATTTTTCACTGTGGTTTAAGAGGGTGAGGACGTGTAAATTACAGAAACAATCCTACAATATACATTTTCTGCCTAGAAAACCTAGTTCCAGAGTCAGTATTTCTAGAAATGTAAGTACTGAAACTGCACTTTAGTTGTCAGTAAATTCATTATCACATTAACTAGGTCTAAATTATTAAACCTTAATGATGTAGGTTCTCAAAATGCGTTGGGCTTTATTTTCCCACACAGAATCAATGTTAAACATTAGCAGTATAAATTAAGTAATACTTTACCATGGCATGCTGCTGCTTTGAATTGAGTTACCCAAGGAAGATGTATATTCATGGCTACAGGCTCTCTTTGGCCTCCTAGCGAGGATGATATAGTTTATTGTAACAAATGAGCGGTCGACCTGTAATGACTTAAGTGATGTATACATTTTTGCCAGTGAAAATGTGCCGGCAAGGACTTTTCTGCTTAAGGGAATGAGAAGAAAACAGGAGCATGTACTATAAACATCATTTCCATGAAAGCCTGAGGGAGCATCTCCCTTTACACAGTTTAGAAGCATGGCGCATATCACAAAACATTTTAGGATAGTTAAATTAATTGAATATAGACTCGGGCAAATTTGAGAAGGATAATTTTTAAAAAAAAAACATATTCTGGCTTTAATCCTGAGCTGCTTTTTCTCCTTTTTTGTGGCCTTCCATCTGAACCATGGGAAAGAGAAGTTAAGAGACTACACAGTCATTATCTCGATGCAATTTATGAGTACTTAAAAGAGGAAAGTATTTATATTGCAAAGTCATCATAACTACTGTCACATATTATTGCTGGACTTCAATTTCTTCTGTTGCTATTTCTTTCACTCACCCGGAGGGCTTTAAAATCACAATGAGTAGTTTATCTGATAGTCTAAAGGTTACAGTAGTCCCCATTTTGCAGTGATATTTGAATTGGAGAAAGCAAGGTAAAAGATCTCTCTTACATTCCTTTTCCAGGATACCTAAAATCAAACAGAATAGCCATGGATGCCAGCCTGTCAAAGTCATTAGCAGCTGCCACCAACAGATCTTTAATTTTTTTCTTCTCTACCTGTAAAGACTACAGTAACCCAGGCCATTTGCCACAGATCCCTTGGCTGAGCTGCCATACCCACAGACTATCTCACCTCATCACGAAGTGAAAAACAAATGCTGATTCTACTCAGAGACAGAATCGGAGACTACTGAACCTAAAAAAACAGGTATGCTATAAACCAAGAGGTGAGAGACTGCACAGCCAGTGTGATAGGTCCACTTGCTCTTCTACTGTTTGAAGTATCAGAAATATTTCCTCTAACTACTGTGACGTATAAAAGGCAAGTTACCAGAGACAGATGACACAAACTTAGGCCTGACCCAGGAGCTGAAGAGGGGAGAAAGGAGACAAACGCACTAATGCTAGCAGCATGGTACGGTCCCAAGAACAGCACATGGACGTTCAGATGTCTCCTACCCCTAGCAAAACCCAAGTGATCCTACCTTCTCTCACATTTTGGTAAGAACAACAATGACCTTTACAAGAAAATCTTGCTAAGCAACACCTCTTGACACTGAAAAGGCAGCTTTTCTCCCTACATCCCCCATCACGGTGAATAAGAAAGGGATACACAGACCAAACACCATTCCACTCAAGGACAGGACTACCAGCAACAGTTGGACCAATCTGGGCATAAAGAGGATCACACTACTGCTTTCCACAGTGGCATACAGTGCTCTTTTCTCCTGCAGGGACTGCAGGTGGTATAGACCTTTGTCTATAAGACTGCTATTCCTAACTGCGTTCAAGCAGATCAATGGAAAATATGCACCCTAGTCTTCCTGGGAGAGTAAGCCACTGTCAACCAAACACACAGTGGTTTAGGTAAAAGCAGCTACAAACACCACCACTACCAAAAACCAACCAAATAAACCCCATAACCTAAACCCCAGGAAGACAAAAGGAAGCTAAACAGCATTTTCAGCTACCATCTGAAACGTTTTTACCTCATCTGCAAAAACTTGTATGTGCATTCACAAATGCTGAAATTACTTACAGGTAGAAAATACTTCATAAATGTGAGTCCATGCCTTTAGTAATTTCTCACCTTTTTTTTCTTCTTTGCATTTGTCAAACCTACAAACGCAACTGATACTTAGAAATAGGGATACGTGACTTGACCTTACCCATCATCCATATTATCATAGAATGGGTTGGATTGGAAGTGACCTCAAGCCCATCTATTCCACCCCCCTGCCATGGGCAGGGACACCTTCCACAGGATCAGGTTGCTCAAGGCTTCATCCAACTTGGCCCTGAACACCTCCAGGGATGGGGCAGCCAGGGCTTCTGTGGGCAACCTGGGCTGTGCCTCGCCACCATTAGATGGCTGGTAACACATTAAACAAAACCCTCAGGCATAAGCACCCAACAAAAGTGTTACTGTGTCATGGGTGAGCTTTGTTCTCTTCAGACTCACCTTTTGCTTTGTACCAGGCTCATTTTGAATAGAGAACCGTTTTCACCGATTTTATGTGTCTAAATGTGAGCAGTTCTTAGAAATAAGACTGAGACACGGACTCGTTTCAACAGTCTCATTCCACTTCCAATAAAAGAGTACACTTTACCACCTACCCAGCTGACTTCCAAGGACTCGGATTTACAAGTCTCTTTTCAAGTTTGATTACATCAGGATACTGGCTTATGAGAAGAGGGACATTAACTCTCAAAACTAAGGTATCCACAAACATGTCAGCACGGTATTGTAGCAAACATTGCTGGTATACCTCAAGTATGTCCAGAAACACTTCCACAATGCTGTGTTTAGATCTGCAGCTCTACTACTGTATCTCCTAAAAATTACCATGCAACAGTTCTGGCTCGAGCTGAGTGCTTTCCCTTTCACACATCATCAGAAACGGTTTGAGTCAAAGGCTGCTTTCAGTTACACTTGTCCTAAAGAGACTGCTTTAACATAATTATGAATCTATTCACTTCTACATTAAAATATCTATTCAAACTGAAAAGAAAATGGTATGGTGCTTTTTAAGAGCCTTCTAGTAACACCTAATGCGTGTTGCACTAAAAACATACTGTCACAGCTGTAGAAAATACCATAGCAGTAATTGCGGTCAGTAAGACACAAAACAGAACTCAACCTGGATTTCCATTTAAATAGTATGCTTACAGCTAGAATTATTTGTATTTAGGCATTTCCTCTAGGGTTTCATTCCTGACACAGGGGATCTTTAGGTCCTGTAACCCTATTGCAGCATTTTTATACAACAGCAATTCAGGTACACACTGTAGTTTAGAGCACATTTCTTCCCCATGGGAATGAGCTTTCCACTCATGTAACTTGAAGTACACAGACTGCTATTGCCAGCACAGCAGTAATAAAGCCCTTCCTTAACTTCTTCAGTACCGCTTCCTATTGGTTCAACACCAGCTCTCAAATTTCTCTGTTCCACTTGTTTAGTAAACCCAGAAAATGCAGCAAATTGCTTCCCTGCTACTTCTGTCTGAGTTCTGTTCAGAGGACCTCAGAAAGGGTCTGGGTCCAGTTTTGTATTCAGAATGCTCCATCAGTACCAGCACTAGGACCAGCAACAGCAGAATTAGGCTTTGCGTCTCTGGAGCATCTTTAGGTACCACAGCAAAACAACAACAGCGTGACTGGGTTTGAAAATGTAATGGTACCATCTATTTACATAACCTCTAATAAACCACAGCTTTATGTTTCCTCTAAAAAGGAAATAAACCTAAAGAATAAAAAAAAAAAAAAAAAAGGGGTTAAAGGGGTTTGTAAAGAACTCTGAAGGCTCCAAAACTTCATCACCATAAGGCCATATCTGACAGAGCATGGATGTGTGTGCCACAGATCCCCAACACTGCCTGTTTCAGAGATATTAAACAACAAAACTAAATTCAAAGATTTTATATATAACAGTATTTACTTTGTAAGGGCCATCTCCTGGCATCTCCAGCATAAAACCCAGGACCCTTTTATACACAAACAAAACCAGAAAAAGTATATAGGTACCAGCCAACTGACCACTTTACAGAGTCAAATCACACCTCAGGGAACAGTGGACTCAGAAATTCTGAGGAACACCAGAAACATCAGGACACCCACAGCAAGATGCTACAGTCAGAATCATAGATTCATTAAGGTTGGAAAAGACCTCCAACATCACCCAGTCCGATTGTCAGTCCAACACCACTGTGCCTACTAAACCATAGAATCATAGAATAACCAGGTTGGAAGAGACCCATCGGATCATTGAGTCCAACCATTCCTATCAAACACTAAACCATGCCCCTTAGCACCTTGTCCACCCGTCCCTTAAACACCTCCAGGGAAGGTGACTCAACCACCTCCCTGGGCAGCCTGTTCCAGTGCCCAGTGACCAAAGTCCCGAAGTGCCACATCTACATGCTTTTTGAACACCTCCAGGGATGAGGACTCTACCACTTCCCCAGGGCAGTCTCTTCCAATGCTTCAGCACTCTTTCAGTAAAGAAATTGTTCCTAATATGCAAGCTAAACCTCCCCTGGCAAAACTTGAGGCTCTTACGCTGATCCCAGTCTGGATGTTCACTGTACTCACTGAAGCTGAATGGCTGTAGTGCAGCCATGGGCGAGAGCACTGCAATGCCCAAGCACACAGAAGGTCTCAGAGCTGAACTCTGGGAGAGGTTCAGAGAGCTGAGCACTTCAGACTGGGAAATATGAATGTCACAGTGGGCCAAATGACCAAACGAACTCAAATCCTCCAAACCCCTTTGTCATTGCATCCTTTCATCACAGTGTATTTCGATATTCCTGCTTTCAACTGTCCAAAACCAGGTACTTTCAGAAATTACAGTATTAAACTGAACATCTCATCCTTATGTAAAATAAGAAAGTTTAATGCTTGGTGTAACTCCAACTGTCTGCTTTTTTTAAGCAGACATTTCATTATGTGGCTACAGAATAAATTCCATATCTTAACATAAGAAAGAGAAAGTAAAACCTATTAACATAGTCATAACTACTGGTTCCTGCTCCAAATCCCACCATTACATGCAAGGTGCAGTGCTAAAATATAGCAGGTATTTTTTTAGGTTACTCTGAGCCAAGCAGAAACTCATTAGGGACCTCTTCAAAGATCAGCTCATTGGAAAGCAAAATGAAATTATCCTGTATGTTCTGGCTACTTGCAGCAGCATCTTTACATTATGCATGGTTCTTGATTGTTCCTAGTGTGAGCAAATTGCAGAGCACACTATTAGGGATTTTCACTTTTATGCAAAGGATGGGAATTTTTTGGTGGTTTTAACCTAACACATTGGTGTTCTGAGTATTTATAACATATTGCTGCATTTGTTATTAATAGAGCAGCGTACTGGAGAGGGAGTAAGAATCAATAAAACTCACTCACATCTGCATTTATAGTATTTAAAAACAAGATAAAACATAAATAGTCCACAGAGTTTACTTGGGAGATGCACTTTCCAAGTAATTTCATCCTTCTACCTTGGGCAGCAGTGGATGATGAATAATTGGTATCATTGGAATGTGATGAGGAAAATAAAAGAGACTAAGAAATGGTATTTTCTATGGGTTGGAAAATGCTAAAACCAGAAGCAAAGTCCTCACAACATTCCTATACTGTGTGATACGCTACAGGCCAATTTTTAAGAATATTTAACTGCCTAAAGATAGGATGTGGGATCCCCAAAAGGAGCCTCATCCTTAGCCGCTATGAACTTCTCTCTGTTCACAAAATAAAAATAGCTACATCAAAGGCTGAAGCCACAAGGAGTTTGAGGAGCTCCAAGAGGCAATATGTTTCAAGCAGATCTAATATAAGACCTCAGCGGGTGCAGAACATGATTCCTAGGCAGCCTGTGTGGAGTGCACGGCTATGGGAGTGTCTAAGTGGAGATACGGCTGTATGAACCCAATGCTCTGACAAGTTCAGAACTGTTCCAGTTCCCAGATCAAAACTCCCATTTGCTACCTGCAGGGATCTCCCGATACCTGTGCTCCACCTCTCCTGAGGTTTGTGTGTACCAGGGACTCCACAGTCAACAGGATAGAGACCACTGCCCACGCATCCTGCTGGGCTGCCCACCCTCACGTTTCCAACCAAACTGCCCGTGCACGCCTCCCGTATGCAGCATTCACACCCACTCGTTCCACATTCTGGCAAGGCAAAGGAGCCGCCAGACAGCAGCATTTACTCTATGTTTCCAACTGTTATTGGGAGAGGGGCTCAACAAACCTGAGCAACATGCAAGCAGCAGAACTGCCAATGGACTGCTGACAAACTCACACACCAGCAGCCACCAGGGAGTATGAATAGTTCTGCATGTTCTGCCTGAACGCATTATAATGCATGAAAGGTGAGAAGGTAAGGCAGAGGGCTATGGAAAAGAGAAGGAAAAGGCATATCATACCATGACTCTACCCAAGGAATAAAGTAGACTGCTGCAATGCTCCTGCAGTTCTGCCTGATTCCTTCCTCATCTCTCAAATTTGTACTCAACACAAAAGATTCGGCCCTCCCATTTTTCTAATGCCTCAAGAAGGACACTTCCCAGCACCCTACCTCATTCACTCTCTCCACCAACGCTGCAGCCCTCCGGTTGTCTTAGCTAAAAGAGGTATATTAACATGTGTTAATATGGAAGTGTTCAAGTCCAGGTTGAAAGGGGGTCTGAGCAACCTGATCCAGTGGGAGGTGTCCCTGCCTATGGCAGGGGGTGGAACTGGATGAGCTTTAAGGTCCCTTCCAACCCAAATTATTCTATGATTCTATTCTATGATTCTGTGTTTTAGTTCAGATGCAACAGTGATATTTTTATTCTCCTGCACCTGCTGGAGTGAACCTAGCCCAAAGACTGCAAGAACTGCTGATGCAAATAATAAAATTATTTGCTGAGAATTAGCAAAAGAGAAGAAAATGATACCAAGAAAACACACTTGTGCCTAACTGGCTGCGCAAGGTTTAATTGATGTTACTTTAGCTGCTGAGGTGCTAGTAAAAGTCAAACAGCTCTGGACACGAAAATCTGGGAATATGTGTATATCTCAACAACCAGAAGAGCAACAATTCAGTCCCTGTAACAGGCAAAATTGAGCTTGTGGGTGTGGTGGCAACCAGGCAATATGTTACATCTGACTCCTTGAGCAACGTTTTCCTCACTGCCATTTTTTTGGCATGGAAACATCACTTTCTGCGGGTGCCAGATTGGTTTTGAGCATTTGTGGATGAAAACGCTAAACTATGCGGATAAATTTCAAAAGATGAATGAGCATCTGCATTCCAATATAATTTATATACAATAATACATGTTATTTATATGCTCTGAAAGCTCTGTAAGCCAAAACATCACTATTGTGTCTATTTTTGAAATGTATAAATAAGACATGGGGTTGTAAAAAAATTATATTGGAGTGCAAAGGCTCATTTATCTTTTGGAATTTACTCACACACCCTTTGCACTAGGAAAAATAACATCACCCAGAATTTACACAGAACTAACATCAGTCCGATGAAAGGTTCTATATGAAGTGACATGGTAATGCACAAACTAAGTAAATTCAGGTGTTTTCAAATTCACTAACCCCCACCATAAACCAAAACCAGCTTCCTCAGTTTAAACTAACTATATATAAAAAACATGATGCAAACACAGGTCAGTTGTTTTCAGCTGAAAGAGAGGAGATTGAGATGGAATCTTAGGAAGAAATGTATTCATGTCAGGGTGGGGAGGCACTGGCACAGGTTGCCCAGAGTAGTGGTGGCTGTCCCATCCCTGGAGGTGTTCAAGGCCAGGTTGGATGGGGATTGGAGCAACTGGATCCAGTGGGAGATGTCCCTGCCCATGGCAGGGGCTGGAACTAGATGGGCTTTAACGTTCCTTCCAACTCAAACCATTCTGTGATACTAAGTTAGCTGAAAACCAAGAACTGCTCTTGCAAGGAGGACCAAGTTCGGCTTTTTCTTACCCCAGGGCAACAGCCATTGCAAGTAATTATTCCAGCTTTGCACAGGTCCGTGATAGTGTGATTTGCTCCAAGGAAAGAAACACCTGCTCAAGCTTTAAGAATCTATAAGGTCTAGCACATATAACTTGAGATACCATTCCTAACTCCACTGCTAATCCCCAGAATGGGTACTAATTTCTGCTCTGAAAGAACCTACATAAACCATTTGGTTGTTCCCAGTGATTACGAATCCACTTTGCTGAAGCCAACCAATTAGAATTTGCATCCTTCAGTTACAGCAGTTGGAAGAAAATCTAAACCACTTTACCAGTCTTTTTATATCAACTTCAGTTTTTCTTTAAAATAATGAATCTGATAGAAGAAGGTCAGGTTCCTCTCTCCCCTTCATAATCACTACTCTGCTCCTTCTCACACAGCCCAGTCTTTCAATGCATCACCCACTATGGTTTCTGTTGCATGTCCACTGCAGATCCATAGTTCTAATGACTCAGATAGGAGGTTATAGCTTTCACACTAGTTGAGAAGCCACATCAAAGCCTGTCCTACTGCTATTCCTGCTTCTCCTTTCTGGCTGTCTCTTGTGGATGAAAGAGACATAACTCTTGTAAACTCATACTGAAACATCTTCTGAAGTCTTCCACATCCATCAGCTTTTCAGTCTAAACCAGCATTAAGTACGCCTTGTAAAAGAGTTCAGACTCGGAGACAAAAACCACCAACATTTATATGTTGTCAGAAAACCTCACCCAAAGCCACTGAGGTTGAAGAATATCAGAAATAAACAACTAAGTGAATAGTTATGCTTCATTCTTCCCAAACTGCTCTTTCCGAACACTTCTGAGTCTTTGATTTGTCACACTTGAACCTAATTGCACCATTACCTTTAATGCAGAAAAAGCACCAGGATTTCTTCTTTTCACAAGCGAAGATTTGCCAAGCTATCTGAAATTCAAAAAATACACCAAATCCCACAGGAAAGTGATAGTTTTTAGCTCACTTTATTCTTGAAAAACGAAGAGGAGAAACCACCCTGGGTGAAACAAGAGGAAACCGAAGTACTTCCTAACCAAGACTCTTGTTATTTCTGCTATATCGAACTTCTATGCAAAGAACAGGAGAAGAATAAAGGAAAAGAACTCAAAAATCCCTCAGATACGCTGTAAAATCCCTTTTTCAACAGAGCCAGCATTGAAGAAATCAAAATCAGAATCTAGGTCTGCTGTTTCTCCAGTCACAAATATAATTGCTGCTTCTGCTTCCTTCCATGTGATGCAATCTTTCAGATACCAGTTCTGGCCTGGTTACACACAGCGCAGTGTGCTAAAACTTCTGCTGCAAACTGCACAAATAAATAACTGGTGTTTAAGTGCACTGTGGGATGAAAGCTTTATAGATCCAGAAACATTTGTCATCTGCTCAGTTCTGCAGCACATACCTGCTTAAAGCCTTCCAGCAACAGTGCACATAGCTGCAGTCGGGTGGTTCCCAGCCCAGCAGCCTACCCCTGGATCCTTCTACTTCTGCAGATGCTATAAGCTTTTTTTCCTCTATGCACATTCCCAGTACCAAACAGCAGACACAAAGCTTGAAAAAGTGACAACGGAAGATAAAGCATTTCTTAAAATCTAAACAGCCAGAAGCAAATGTAATCACAATATTTCTCTACCTCTGGCTGGAAGGCAGTGCATAAATACAGAAGTACCTCATTTAAACCACTGAATCAAGCTTGGCACTCAGGACTGAACACACTGTCTTTTGTTTTTCAACACAGAAAAAGAACATATTTCAGTTCACAAGTGATATTATAGATATTCCTTTTGCACTAGAGAATTAAAAAAAATATACATGAAGGGAGGTGATTCTGCCCCTCTATTCTGCTTTGGTGAGACCTCATCTACAGCCCTGCATTCAGACAAAAGGAAGAAATAAAAGCTCTACAAAACTTCAGGTTCAAACAGAAACTAAAACTCCTAATAACATAGATGAAGGAAGGCAAGTTCAGCGATTAGGAGGAAGACTTTACATGGTGGAAAGAGAGGTTGCAGGGGGCAAAATGATGGAGAGGGAACATACACGGGTCAGGACTACACTGCACAGCAACACCTTGCACATTGTGGACTGCCAAGAAAAGCACAAATGATTTGATTAGAAAAATAGTGTTTTTTCCAGTCTGCCAGGACAGCACTGATCCACAGCACTTAAATGGGCTACAGAAACAAGGCATCAGTAACGGAGCAGAATCATCCCAGAGTCTCTTGGAAAGCACCCGAGGGTCACACCTATGCAGAAATAAGCGGCCAGGATGTTTCCTCTAGTCTGCACCACACTCTCATGCTCTGATGGGAATTTTCAAGAGCTAAACCCACCTACAATTAATTAGTCATAAGGACAAAAGGACAAAATAAAGTCACACAGGAAAATCAGCTTCATAGGCATCACCAGAAAAGATTTTAACTCTGTCAGCTTGAAAAATAACCTGCCCAGCTTCCAGTCATGAGGGCTGTCTTCCCTGGGCTGAAAGAAGGCAGGTATCTGTCAGTAGGAAGTAGATTCCAGTTTGTACAACCGCGTTATCCAGAGGTTCCTAGTTAGAGTCTATCCAAGCATACCACAAAAATAGCATCTTTCTCCCTCCCTCTCCAAGCGATCACTTCTTTGGATTAGATATTAACCTCAGTCAAGCAATGAAATTTCATCTGGAACTTCTTCTCTGAGTGCTTACTGGGTCACATCAGGCAACCTCTTGAACATATCTTTCTAGTATGCATCAAGGCTGTAGCATGTTTTCTGACATTCTAATCAGGAATCCATGGAATGGGACAGCTGAGGCTCCTGCCACCACTCAGATGTCTAACACAATCGGATGGGACACCCAGGTAAATGAAACCAGGTTTGGTAAGGATTAGAGATGGAAGGAAAGGAAAATCCTTTTTATAAAGACAACCACACAAGATTACTTTTGCACAGGTCTCATTATAAGTAAGCACAGCAGAGGGATAAAGGTCAAACTAACCTTTGCAAAGGCTGCTTTGTCCTAATTAGTCTTTTTTAAAATAGGGAGGGGGTGGTGTTGATAGGGTTGAGGTTTTATGTTTCTGTTTGATCTTACCCACCCGTCCAGACAGAAAAGGTGATGGGAAATGTTTATATTTGCTCTTGGAAAAACATAAGATTGCCAGTCCTGTTCAGAATTTTCTCTATAGTTTTGCAATAGCTCGGAAAGGTTACTGCCTCCATTTCAGCTGGGAAGCTGAAAGCAGCAGCATGCAAGACTCCATTCCTGCAAAACCAGCATTTTTATTGTTGTATTATCTGGGGACTTCCAGCGTGGGAACACTGGGAGTACACAGTCAGTAGCGACTGTTCGTCTAAGTGCTACCACTTAGATAACCACATACTTAAAAGAGACTACAGGCTCAATTAGATCAGTGACTTCTGGTCACTCTACTTCAGTTGTCTGCACACAGTCCTTCAGTTGCCAAGACAGGGATAGTGGCTACACGTATAGCATGAAGAGATGAGTCTTTTCTCTGGAACAGAGCGTGCACAGCTGAGCACCCACCATGACCACTGCACTGTGTGGTCCCTCACACATGGTCACAGGTACATATGCACAGAGCTAGACTTAAACTGATTTAAGATAGAAGCACAGGGGCTAGTTTACTCTGGTTCGTAAGCAGGTTTCACACCTGATGCCAAGCCTAACGCTGACATGGTTCAACTACAAGTGTTTCATCTCACTGCTCTGAAGCCAGGTGATGCAAGCAGCTCCTCACCAGCAGCTCCAGGGCAGCCCTCCTGCTCCAGAAGCCAACTCATATCCCTTCGCTTTGACAACTACTTCACAGCAGAGAGGGAACATTGCCCAGGAGCTCCCGGGAGCACACAAAGGAATGCACTAATGAAATGACAGCTCAGATAGCCCAGTGGTTGGAAGATGAAGATTCACTGACCCAGCTTCACCCAGGGAAGATGCAGACAGACCAGACAGAAGAAATGGTGCTTCCAGCAGCCTGTTACTCCACTGCATCCTAAAAATCCCAGGTTCTTGCCATCCCTGCTGCTCTCCACACAGTCTGTCCTCTTCCAGGCCAGAGCATCCTCAGCACAGCCCCAGCCTTGCCCACCATCCTCCAATGCGCTGGCACTGCCAGTCCCCACTACCCTTTCCTGCCTGCCCAGATCCAATCCACCACCCCTCATCCCTCTTGTTGAGGAAGCTTTCATTTGGTTATAAACTCTTTCAGGCAAATATGATCTTTTATTACGTGCTGGTACAGTGCCCAGAAAAATGGGGTTTTGATCTCAAGGTGCTACCGTAATATAAATAACAATAATTCACTCCTCCCAGCCTTCAGTAACTGCAGGAGTTGCACTGGGAGATGGCGAGTCATGCTATCACCCCCTTCTACAGCACAGAGATAAATAATTTTTGCTCATTCCAGTATTTTGCAGAGAAGGAGGAGGAGGGAGGAGAAAGGAAATGCAAAATGAATCTAAACCACATTTGATTCTTTAAATTTATAATTACTCCAAGTGATTTACCAGAACATAAAATTATCACATGCAGAGTCAAGGACAATATTCTATTCATGCACAAGAGTCATTTATTCATTTATAATTAGATAAAAAGAATTGCAATTTTTTAAGGAAAAAAATTTGCATGTGGCAACAGTAATGTATTAGGGAAGGGTGGCACTTTGTTACAGCCATTTGTTAGCCAGGACACGGGAGCTGCAATTTAATAGACAAGAAATAAGTACAGTAGAGTAAGGGAAAAAATTAAATTCCGCGTGATCAGCAAGGTTTCGAACAATCGCCAGCCAACTGAAGTGGGTGCCATATCTATAAGTCATTTTGTTTTATAGGCCATTAGGATCTCCTGAGAGAGGCTGTACGGAGACCGCTGCTTTTTGTTGAAATTAAAATGTCAGAGAAAAAGAAATAGAACAAAACAGGGAATCTGCAATTAATTACAAGGCCATAAAAATTCAATAATCAGGAGGCAGTGCTGCTGTAGGCACAGCGGTATCTGATCCAGGCTAACAGGAATGGAATACATTAATCTTTTCAAATTAGTTTTTTAATCTGACGGGGATATATAGTGACGTGTTCTTTTACTGTTTGAGCAGAGCTGCTGTCTAATATATAATGCTGAGTGTCTGGAATTAGGACATCTATAGCCATTTTGTGACTACAACATTTTCACGGCATTTATTCAGCCCTATCTGTACACCTGTCCTACAGGAATCAGGCAAAACATGTTCAAAGTTCACAGCCCAGATACTGCTAAGGAAAAAGAGTTAAAATTCTGGGAATTAAAGCAAAAGAGCAGAGCCCCAAATGAGCTTGGCACAAGGCTGCTTAAAATGACAGCCTGCTCTTCAGGCCATGTCATCAAGCTTTTAAAGTGAGTTCCCTTTCCTTGTCTAACATGGATTTCTCCACCCTTTTATTTTCCCCAAGGTGACCTGCAAAAAAGAGACTGCTTCCATTTCTTGCATGCTGTAGAGTGAAGCCCCAAGAGTTTTTCAGATTAGGGCAATTTCTTGCTTTTCCATTGAAATATCAATAATGTCCTTCAGACCTGTTCTTCTGCTAGACGATTCACTGCTTTTCCTAGCGGCCCTTTTCAGGAGCCCAGATATGCAGTACAGATTGTTACTCAGACGTCAGGAGATGAATGAAGGTTTAGTAGACACCAGTTATCTAGAGTGTATGTTCAGCCTCAGAGTTTGAGGGATGTACAAAGATTATTTGACCCTGTTCTTTTTTCAAACTAACCTTTTCCTCGGCTTTACCCCCTGGTTCTGCTGAAATGGCATCAACTACATTTTCACTCACTCACCACTCTGTGGTCAGCAGAGACTTTCCTATTGAATGAAGAACCAGGAGACTGTTCCCTCTTTCTCCACTTGCCCAAATATCTTCCTCTTTAAAATGATGAAAAACAACCCTGAAAGACAACTTCTATACCTTATATATGATACGTGGGGGGAAAGGCACAGAAACTCCACTTTTTGACTTGTTTATCAATCAGTTTGCACATATAGGGTCTTTTTACAGAGACTCACTCTAACTTTGCCCTATTGAAAACAACCATGTGATGATCCAAGCCTCTTGCCCCAAAACTTTTCTGGAGGTGGGCAAAATCATTGCCAACCTGTTCCAAGTGCACTGGGCACACTTGTTTTGCCCCATTTGAGACTTCAATCCTGGAAGCATACATCCCAGGAAAAGCAACCTCCCCAGGTGAATGCTAAACTTCAAAGCTCAGGTTTGAATTAAGACTTTCTACCTTTGGCTAATTCCATTTTTAGTTTACAGATAATTTTTTTCAATCAAATTCCAGTGCAGTCACTCAAAAAGCCATTTTTTGCTTTGTTACAGTGCCTGAATGTAGAGTAACATAGTTTATGCATTCATTGCTTTTTTCCTGCAAAGCAGAATAAATGGGCATGGGTGTATCCTTCTCCCAGATCCTTCAAAAGGGTAAATAATAATAAATAATATGTTGGTGTGGGGGCAGATGGAAAAAAAGAAGAGAGAGTGAGAGAGCAAGTAAGCAAGAGCTACTACTTTGAGGCAGGCTTTGTAGGTTAAAACAAATAGGAGCTCTACTTAAGAAACATATTACAAGCATGCAAAAAGGTAGGAAAAGCTTCCTGAAACGGGCATTCATCATTTTCTGTACATCTCTTTTCTTTTAAGCCATGCTGACAGCTCAAATCTACCTGTGGCTGGTTTATCCAACATCTTTATCCAGTCAGCCTGGATACATCCCTCATACGTATACATATGAGCACATCCACACTCAATGACAAGGAGGGTACAAACTCACCTCCCCTGAGGCTATCAACTGTTATCAATGTTACTGTGGGAAGAATCTCCCCCTCAAGCTCCACAACAAATTCATCTGTCCTAGCTGCCTACTATGCCATGGTGTTTTACAAACATGCTTTAGTAGTTTCAATGCAAGATAACTACATTCTCTCATCATCATTATCTTCCACATGAAATTCCTTTCATCAGAATGAGTACCAAGAAGTAGTTTTCTGGCTGTGAAAGCCATGTGTAGTGATAATGTACCTCTAGCAATGTTTGGAAACAGCTCATCATGTTAGTCCACAACAACTTAGATAGGGAAGGGAAGAACACTGCACAAGACATATTTCAGGGGGAATCTAGGCAGATGTGATTCCCTGAGCCACCACACTGTGATGCTCACCTCTACTGACCTTCTGTTGTCTCACAGGGGGCACTGCATGCTGAACAGGCCGGGCAGAATTAACTCACATTCTCATCTCCCAAATGCAGCCTCATCAAGTGAGAGTTAAAACCAGAGCTAGGAAAACTGGCTTAAAATTAATGCACTAAAACATTTCCGTGTTCATAAAGTGTTATGGGCATAATGAACAGAATATTATTTCCATAAATGTTAATGGCTCAAAATATCTGTAGTATCATAGTTACACGCTGCCCACCACAACTGTTGAATTCTCAGAACAAGCTGGGTCTCCCCACTCCTTCTGTTCACTTTTCCATCCTAGCTAGATGACCACAAGCAAGTAGAGTGATAACAAAAAAGCCATTGTATCCAAATTTAAAATGCTTCCAAACATACTGCGGTAGTTTCAATAAAAACAGCGCACAAGCAGCATTATCATGGAAAGGACCTGAACACAACAGAAATTATTTCATTTAAAAATTTGAAACAGAACTTAAAAAGCCCAAACTTTTTGCATCATTGTCCAGCTCTGCTTAAGGCAGCGTGACTTAATCTACACTGCACCCTGACACCTCTGAACACTGTTCACATCCATGCGGCTCTATTTAGAGTCAGCAAAGCCAGCAGCACTAAAAGGGGCATTTCAACAGCCAATACACCCAGCATTAAAGTGAATAAAGCTTGAAAGACAATGGCTGTAGGCTGTGCCAATATCCTTACACACGTGCTACTTCTGAAGTTGCAACAGTTTTAAAGTCTAGCTTACACACAGCATCCGCAGAAAAGTGCAGAAAAGTTTCCTTGGCTCTTTTTCCTACTGTCCAGACTCTGAGGACAAACAGCTGCCTCCTGAAACACGTCCTGTTGGCAAAAGACAGCAGCCTTAAATTCATTTAGGACAATAACACATTCCAGGATAAATATTCATTGTGATTCATGAGGAAATTAACCATGCGGCTCTGATTAGCAATAATAAAGAGACAGACAGGCAATACCTATAACTCACAGTGAATATTAAACACCCCCATCCTTTCTTTCAGTTCCTATATTGTAACAGGAAAAAACACGTTCTAAAATCTGCCAAAAAGGGAGGAAATAATTCTTGACAGTTATCTTGCTTTCTCTTCAGCTGAGAAAGTAAACACCAAGTGCTTAAGCCTTGCTGTATCCGAAAGACTTACTATATTTATATGCAGATGGTAACCTGAGACACGTTACATTAGAAGAATGTTGGGTGTTTGTAAGTCTAGACAGTCTTCCAATTGCAACACACTTGTTCTTGGTGATAGGCATTTTTTTAATAATAATCTTCAAATTAATACATATGCTCACAATAATACATAAAAATTATGATATTATTACATGTTTATTAGACAACAAGAAAAAAACTAACATCAACCACAAACCAACATGCATAGGACAAAGGCCGAACAAGAAGCAACCAGCTAAACGTGCTGAATAAGAACATGAGATGGGCAAGCTTGGCCCCATGAGAAATGAGGACTGAGCTGAGGATGGAAAGAAACGGAGTAAAAGGGTAGAGAGGGCTCCGATCCCTGAACAGCTCTCGGAACGCAGCTCTGCCCAGTGAGACAGACATCAGGTGTCATTTTGACATTCCTCGAATCCAGAAACGTTGTAAAAAACATAAGCTTCAACCTACTGAAAATGAGTTTAAAATGCAACCCATGTTTTGGCATTGCGTATTGACACAGTATGCCCTGTCTATCTGTTTTATTCTCACATGTGCAACAGCAACCTTTCAACAATACACCAAAATAACAGATGGCACAGAAAAAGGAAGCCAAAAATGCAACACAGGACCTTGCTCTGACTGGCTCATAGCGTCAAGAAACAGAATAGTAAAACTATATCATTTATGTAAAAAAAATGTGGTTGTGTGAGCCAGGAGACTTGATGATTTAACAAAAAGCTTGTGACTAATCTATCATCCTTTGAGCCTTTTATGGGCTACCACTCAATCTTTGGAGTCTCGCACTCCTAAAGATTCTTAAGACACCTCGGCTGCCATTCTCCACCCCCACCACTTCTTAAGCTTGACAGGCAACTCTCTTCAGAAAGCCGCCAGGAATTCCATCAGTCTGTACAATAGCACTGAGAGCCCATAACTTCAGGAATAAAATATTCCCAAGAGCAAAGCACTGACAAACACGTGGGCAGAGCGAAACCTCTTCTGCATAGGTGTGTCTGGGTTGGCTGAAAGCACTTGCAAGAGTATGAATTAAGTGATATAAATGCTTTAACTTAAGATTTTTATGTCTAGAAACTGAATGAGCCCCCTATGTGCTTCATTATTTAGGCATTTATCCTCTACATAAAAAAAATAAAAAAAACCTTTGTGCATTTCATAGCTTCTGCCTTTTGGCTCTGGCAGTCACAGAAGGAAGACATTTCAACTCAGCAGCCCTAGACCAAAAATCCACCAATTCTGTACAGAATTACCTTGTTGCTACACCTACTAGAACTGCAGAAACACCACTCCTTGGTTACACGTGACACAGCACAGTGACTCAGCACCCCAACCACCAGACATATATTTCCTAAAGGGCAATGGAGCGCTCGAAAAGAGTGAATTTAAATGATTTAGAAGACAAAGAGGTAGAAAGGAGGAAGGCAGTGTTTCTCAGTCTTAGACTGGTAAGCCTGCTTCTTCAAGCAAGCCAAAGTGTTGAGATTGCCTTAGCTCTAATAGTAAAGCTAAAATTAAAAATTATAGCCATGAAAATATTCCTACACATGCAAAATTTATTCTTTTAAGTAGCTGACAGAATATTTGGCCTTTCAAATCAATGAAGCAAGAGCAAGATTTTCTCTGTACGAAGCTGAAATCAAGTGTTCAATGCTTTGAGAACCTCAAACACCTTTTGGAACCTACAACATCTTTTGGAACCTACAACATCTTTTGGAACCTACTGCTTCCCCACTAACAACAGCAAACTGCCGACAGAAACAATGTGCTTCAATATAACACCTCTGAGAATCAGAGAACTGGGTTCAGTTCTCCATGTAGCCACACATTGCAGCCTTAGTTCTGGGAAAGTCACTTAGCATACCTGCATATCAATTCTTCATCCTGAAAAAGAAAGATATTGTTTTACTTTGCTGTGTGTCTCAAATGACTGAATATCTGTTGTTGACTTTGCCATCTTAAGACCAACATGAGTCATTGACCAACACAGCCAACATCTATTGATGACTTTGCATTTCAAGACCAACATGACTCATATGTATTTCGATACAAGAGATAAAAGCTTTAACTACATGGATGTAATTTCTTTAGGATGTTCACACTGGGATTCAATGTACTTCTAGATGTTGCATTTAATTAACACTATTTATGCCATTGAACTCTACTAGCAGAAACTGTCAGAGAAAATTTCCTATGTCATTGATTGAAGAAGTTCTTTCATTACCCATAGGAGCTGACAAATTCTATGTTCCTCTACTCAACAACTCTTTTTGTGCTCCTGATCCAGAAGCTAAATATGCATTATTAAAGTAAATAAGTTTGATTAGCAAATAAACAATGAGGAAATGGCAAAGATCCTCATGTTTAAACTACAAATACAGCGAAATGGATCAAAATCAGGTTAGCCATTATGATTAATTTTCACTGTTTCCTAGTTCTTCTGGATGATGGTCATCACTAGGATGATTTTTTATGTCTCCAATGTAACTACATCCCACCTGCAACCCCATGGTTGTAGCAGAGCACCTCATTAATGGAGCAATGCTGATAAATTAGAGAGATATCAGATATGAGCTCCAGAAATGATTAAGAGAGTGGAGGGACTGATTTATAGGGAAATATTAAACGACTCCAGTACAAATAACTTGGTGTATTGATGATCAAGGGCACGGGAGGGAAGTGAACACGATTAGAGTCTACAAATATCTGATGGTGTGAGCATCAGCAAGTCAGAAGAATCATTTAGTTCAGTAAAAGGTAGTGCAACAAGGAGTGATGAGATAAAATTAAGACACCATTTAGCACAACCATCAGGAAGAATCTTCCAAGCAAGGCCTGGCTGGTTGCAAGAAGGCAGTGGTAGGCGCAGCCCTTGGTAACACACAGCAACAGGCTGGGCTTGGAGAAGGTTCCACGCCACAGCTAGATGCACAGCATTTTCCTCAGTCTATTAGGGTCTATACTAGGCAGCCCAGACTCAACACAGGCACTCAGAGCCACTGTTCCAAGAATGCTACAGCACCTTATTTTTGCCCAGTCACTCCTACATTATTCCCATGCTTGCTCCCCACCGAGAGGCAAGCCTCATCATGTGAGGTGTTTAGAAATAGATTGGACAAGCGTTAGAAACTGTACTGCAGGGACTGGCCCTGGGGGACAGATTAGATGACCTCATGCAATGTTTTTCCCTTCTAATTTATGCAGTCGGATGAATACATAGCTTTTACTGAAGACTGATCAAGGGTGCAACGATTGCAATAATCATGATTTGATACAACAGTTTTCTTCCAAGTTAGAAGGCTAATACTGTCTTTGTCCCACTCCCACTTTCCTCCCCCAACCCTAATTAACTCCTCTGTGCAGTGGCTCAGGAATGCATGTAATCCCTCCTGGAACGGGTTTTTCCTAATCCCCCATGACAGGACTCACAGCATGTTGATATGGACTCCAAAAGACAGACAACTCAGTGCACCTACAGAAGCCCACAGCAGACCTGCTACCAAACCTTGCCGCATTCTGCTCTGTGGTGTCTTTAAGTTTATGATCAGCATTTTTTGTTCTTAATTTCACATCCCACTTGACTTCTGAGCTCACTAAAGAAACAGACCAGCAAACGGTAAGTTTCAGGAATGCAAAAAATATTCATTATGGACTCTAAAGGAAATTACATTCCATTCCTTAACAACGAAAGTTAAAAAAAAACCCAACCTATTAGAAGCCTCACTCTTAGGAGTTATTACAGCAAAGAGAATGTAGCAACATGCTTTCAAATTGGTAGGGCTCTAAATGAATGATCTCAGGAAAGTCAGTTGACTTTCCTTTTTCCCCAAGAAACCATTGGATGAAAAGCAAGACGGCTAAATATACACACTACACCAAATCACATTTTCTGACATCAGAGCCAAAAACAATGACTGATCTCATTCATCAAAGGATTTTGATTTCATCCACAGCAACTCTCAGTGCCTGAAAGATGATGGCAGCTTCCTTGGAGGTGTTCAAAGGCTGCAGCAAAGAAGGCAGAGAAAAAGTGAGAAGAGGCTTCAGGGTGCCAGAGGAAGCCACGATACAACCTGACTGTTTTCAGTTTGGTAACAACAATTATTTCAGTAAAGAATCTCACAATTCAATTCATACCTGCCCACTAGAAGATTTAACCAAACAATTTTGATGTATTTTACAGATACAGAAAGAAAGTTAAGTAGTAAAAAAATAATGAACTGCTATAGCTAAATATAATAAGTAAAAAAGGACATGTATAGATAAAGCTGCCTGTGAAACAACCATTCTCATCTACTCTGCTGCCATCTATTTCAAAACCAACATTTCTCCATAAGGTGATGCTGAGCTGTGTCATCAGTGGTTCAAACAAGGGGTTTACTTCCAGCCTCAGAACCAAACGTGATTACAAGTCTCATTTATAAAAATGATATGAATTTCATGGCCACAATCAATATTTCTTACTTCACCACTTGCCAAGCTGCCCGCACCTCCTGCTCCCTCTACAGAAACAAAAACTGTGACAGGAAAATGACCAATGGAAGCATGTCAGCTTCATGCATTACAGCCTGAGAAATAGAGAAATCATTACAGATCTAACCAAGACAACCATAGGCCACCATGAAGAATGTAGTAAAACAAATGAATTCCACTGAATCACCCAAAGTAAACTCTTCTTGAAGATTACAGATAGCGATGACAACAGCACAAAGACAGACACATCCTACTTGGATAGTAAAAAAATCCCAGATTTAATAAAAGCTTACCACAAGAAGCCAGCACGAAGATAAACAAACCATAAAGCACATGCACATAGAAAGGGTGTTCTAAATAATACAAGCAGAGGTGAAAGGGAGGGTGCAGTAGTTCAGTAAGTAAATCTGAATTATTGAGATTTTCTAGATGTTTTCCTTATTTATTCTTATTTAAGTTGCCCAGAAAAGGCCAGAGGCCAGAGAGAAATTAAACTATCAGATAATTGGAGACTGCAAGTTAAGCTTATCCTAATCAATGTAATACCTGGGACTAAAGAGTGTAAAAGAAAGCAGCCATTAAATTGTTCTTCAAAGGGGTCATGACAACACAAACATATAATTTAAAACTCAGACAAAGATACAATAACCATCTTATGGACAGGGAAAGAAATCCAGCGACTCCAGAGTTTTGTGGTAAAGCTCAGATTAGAACCCACCTGTCAGTGCATTGGCTGTTCAGGCATAAATCTACCTGAACAAGAAAATATTTATCTTCAGGAAACCGTGGAGCAGCAGCCATGTGTATATTTTTAAAGCTTTAGGTAGGATCTGAGCAACATTACATCCCCTAACAATTTGCCATGTCAGTCTGCTCTACAAAGTTAGTGTGAAAGCGCTGCTGTGAGGTTCCACGTTTCATGGCTTTCAATAATAACTTCAGATCAAATGTAACAAGTTTACAAAGGCAAGTAAAATATTTTTTCACCAGGTCTGAAAACTCACTCCAAGCTGAGTTGTTCCCCCAACACCCACCCCCAGCTCCTCCTCATTTCTCAGTGAAGGTCCCACAGAGCAAACCTGGTCTCTCCATTAACTTCCACCAC
Organism: Phaenicophaeus curvirostris; assembly: GCF_032191515.1. NCBI lineage: Eukaryota > Metazoa > Chordata > Aves > Cuculiformes > Cuculidae > Phaenicophaeus > Phaenicophaeus curvirostris. Next base: position 20,925,506 of record NC_091400.1, on the reverse strand, counting down.
ATTTGCATCATCCCCTCCAGGTTTACACAGATGCAAAAGAACAGCTTGGTATATTCCTGACATGGATCAATAGAGGAAGACTAGAAACCCAGTTTAGCTGCCACCTCTCCCCTGCCCCATTAGCTTGTATTCCAGAATATTCAACATATGCCACTGAGAAACAACGGCTCTACTTGCCGTTGGAGCAGAAATCCAGACTAACTTTCTAAAGTGGATGTGGTATATTTTGATGACACTGAAACTGAGCACAGAAGAACGTTTTAGTGAGTTTGCAGAGGAGAGAACTTGGAGAGGGAGATATTATTTGCTGCTAGCAAATTGTATATCCCTACACGAACCCAGACAAAGAAATATTTCTGCATCTATCTTCAGTTATTCCTCTGGTACCTGAACTGCCCTAAGATAAAGTTTTCTCAAGCAGTATAATTTATGACACACAAATACAGAGAATCTCTCCTTGGAAATCTGGGGGGAAAAAGCCTACCTTAATTCTAAATAAAAGGGTGTCCAGTGATGATACTGTTGTGGAGAGTATGTTATGGATGAAGCTTGACTTTTAACTTGTATTCTAAGATTGAAAGTTATGAATCAGAAAATGAGCTGCAGGGCATAAAAAAAATTTGGAAGTGATTGCTTAGTTTAACACAATTCCTCTGTCTCTCAAACTATGTAGAATTCCCTGGGTTCCTGGAGAGGAAAGCTCTTAAAGGATTAAGAAGCAATGTCAGAGACAACACTATTTGTTCAAATTTATTTTCTTTTTAACTTACTTAGCCATTCAGGTTTAACATCTCCAAAAATAACTCATTACTCCTGCAAAGTACTGTCAATATGATAAATGAGAACAGAAAGAACATGGAACACTAGTATGAAAGTTCATAGTTTCTGTAACACAGGCTTTATCGGTAGTGAGAAATAATTTTCATGAATCAAAAGTTACTTAAAACTTTCCTGCTAGCCCTGTGACTTAATAATCCTCTTCAGAATAGCAATTTATTTATACAAAGAGACAGAGGGCCTTGTCTCATAGATCTGTCTGATTAGATCCATCTTCTAGCTCCTGAGTACTGAGATATTACAGCTAACACCAATGAGGGAATAAAATACTTTCAAATACAAGACAGACCTTCAGTCAAGAAGGTCTTTACTTGGATGGTATAAACATGAACAGTTGAGCAGTGAAGCATACAGTATAATTTGTGCCAATGTGAATGACGCAGCGTCAGAGACACAGTGAGAAATGTCAACGAGAACCTTAAAATAGGAAAGCAGAAGGTGGCTCTCTAGTTTAAGCGTGTAAATATTTCTCAGCAGGCAAACATTGCTCTTTCTCATACAAAATATTTGGAAATGAGATACAGCAATCAAACACTAAGCAGAGATTCCCTGAACTAATTAATCCAGACAACCTGACATCCAACAAGACTATGACTTCCACTGCAACAGGGGCCGATAAGGAATGCAACAATTAAACCAGTTGTTCTTTCACAGACACAAATGTAGGTCCTGCAAAAGGATCTAAGGTAATATTTAAGACATGCAGACTGTGTGTTATTACACTAGATATTCAGCAAGATGTTAATTAATAATTGTACATCACTCATTTTATTAAGGCAAAAAGCCAATATTGCTCAATGTTCCTTGGAGGCTGATGTTTTCCTTTCATTAAACAACGCATGCTAGTGCAAAGCTGTAAAATAGATGGTGATTGACCTAACACCACAGGACAAGGTAATGCAAACAAACTTTGGTAGTCTTGCCAAACATAAATATTTTTATTTTTGGGATTGATTTTGCACAGAATGCTGGTTCTGTAATAAATTCAACTTCAAGACATTACTACTTGAATGAAACCCAAATCTACTGTTTGCGTTGGAAGATTCTAATGAGAGCAGTCATCTAAATGGACAGGATTCAGAACTGAGACCCAGAAAAAACATTACTTTTGGTTAAAAGCCATGTCATCGTTGGGAGTTCCAACCAAATCAACTAAAAATGAGTTGACAGAAAGATGCTTACGCTATGCAGTGAAGTGAAAAGTATCAAAACAATCAGCTACATCATAACGAGTGGAACGTTGACAGTGGTTTCTGCGATCTACAGTAACATACATCAGCTCACACGCAGGCAAGCAAAAACTACTGGGAAGTGTCACCAGCATTATTTTTGCAACAGCTACTAAAAAAACTCTCAAACCAAGTATTCACCTCCTAAATGGTCCATTTGACTTCAGAGGAAACTGGGCCTGAGTAGAGACTACAAGAAGAAACACATGATGTTACAGAGAAAAAAAGAGGAGAGAAAACAAATGAAAACTTCAAACCCTGGCACAGAATTTCCAAAGTACAAGAGAACTGGAGGCTGGACGTGCAACTCCCCTGCACTAACTTTGAAATGTTATCTCTTAAGCAGACAACGACCCCGACTGGACTCCAAACGTGACACACTAATACTGGAGGAACTCAGGAGCTCAAGATCCATGCTAAATGGAAAAGTAACTTCAATTTGACAGCTTTTGCAAAAGGTAGTTGAACTGTGACAAGGAAATCAAGATCTTTTTCACATGACAAAAAATGGACATTTTCCAAGGTGCCAAATTACCAAGTAATTCTGTTCATCAAAAAATATTTTGAGAAACCACGTGCAGAACCTGGATCAGTTTTTATATGACCTCCACCCTCCCACACCTTTTACACGTACTTGGAGCTTTTAACTTGAACATTGCTCTCCTGGGACCCTTAAAAACGGGCAGGAATTTCTCAAACATGAAAAAAGTGGGGAGTGAGGAATAGGCCTGTTTTGTTCATCCGGTCTTCCAAGTTCTCAATATCATTTAACTGTTTGTTTCCAAGCCGAGTAAAGCAGGGCCCACTGTCAATAAATCAAAGTAACTGGTATATTAATTGTTGGAGTCAGACAAACTGCTCACTATGCAAACCACACAGCTGTGTCAATTCTTACAATAACTGTCCTGTATTAAAATTCTGGTCTGTTTATGGTTTACAAAGTAACTTGAATTTTGAAGCATCTGAATTTAAATCTATTCATAATATTTCACAACAACATAGTTAAATTCACTAGGTAAAGAAAAGGATATGTTAAAGTTTCTAATCAAGAATAAAAGATTCTTACATTCCCACTAGTAGGGCCTTTTATACAATAAGAGGGGCATAAAGAAGCTCTTAAATTGGGCATAAGGAGCAAAGTAAAAAGGAGGCTTCAACCTCCAGACAAGCTGGCCTGAAGACACCAGCTGGCAAAGCTCAGCCCTGCTGTAATGCTGCAACTTGTTGCTTCTTGTCTTTCAAGGAGGGGCAGGGGGAAACCCCGAGTTCTGCTGTGGTTTTAACACTGCCTAAACAGATTCATAAACCATGAAACAATTCTATTTGCATTCATTGTAGCCTGAAAAGGACAATATGTCCTAGTGAAAAGCGCAGCAGGATACAAACATCTAAGTTGGAAATTTGATGCTAGGTACCAAAGCAATTCTCTAAACGACTATTTTAAATTGAATACATGACCAATGAAAATTCATCATCATCATCATCTAGTGGCTTTTCAGTGCTTTTGTTGAAACACATTCATGGTCTTGAACACAAAACAGCAATTCACTATTAGATCCCGTTAAAAGACTTTAACTAGGAGAGAAAAAAATTTCAGATGGCAAATATAATTTTGTCAACAACACAACCACCTGAAATGTTGATTTTGATGACAGAATATTTAAATGGAATATTTGATTTAACTTCCTGGGTCAGACTATTTCATTCTGACTTTTAATTTTGTATTGCATTTTATTAAATTATTGGCATGTATCATTTTATGTGATGTTGGAACGTTCTAAGGAAAAAGCATTCTGACATCTCTAAAACAAAGTATTTCTGCCTTTTCATACCATGTTTAATTTTACACCCAATGAAGGAAGGAAGGCAAGAAAATAATCAAAACATCACAGCTACCTTGAGGGACAGCAGATTTATTTCTCAGTCAGATACAGCCACGAAGAGTAGTTTGCATTAGCTCTCTAATTCCTAATGGGGGGCCTACAGGAACATTGAGGAGAGGCTCTTGATCAGGGAATGTAGTGATAGGACAAGGGCAATGATTTTCAGCTGAAAGAGAGGAGATTGAGATGAGATCTTAAGGAGAAATGATTTCCTGTGAGGGTGAGGAGGCCCTGGCACAGGTTGCCCAGAGCAGTCGTGGTTGCCCCATCCCTGCAGGTGTTCAAGGCCAAGTTGGATGGGGCTTGGAGCAACTGGATCCAGTGGGAGAAAAAAAAAAAGCCCCACAAAACAACCCAGAACTACTCAACCTTGTGCTTTTTTTATAGCCTTATAGAGCCAAGACTCTTCAGGAAGGAGATACTCAGGTAACACATCCTCATGGGCAGGCTGATAAACGACTGTTTCAGGTGACTGAATCCTTCAATATTACTGGCACATTCAATTTCAAAGTCAAGAGAAAATGAGCTTTTTCCAAAAACGTTATTGAGAGGCTCCTGCCTGGAAATGTTCATTCAGACATTGTTGCAGTCTGCTCTCACAGAAAGGAAACAACACTGTCCAGTTGCCAGCCAAGGTGTGTTTTATGAAAATAGAAATTCAATTTCAATGCTGTCAGCTTCAGTAAATTGATGGCACTGATGATACTTCCCTTGATCCACAAGTCTGTGAATCACCTTCCTAGGGACACAGTAGCACAGGCTGTGAGACAGGAGGAGTGTCAGTGTCGGCTGAAGGAACCCCCGTGGATTCATGATCGCTCAGACAACCAACCAAGCTGTCTTAAGAATAAACAAATCATTTCTCCAAAGTCCCACACCACACATCTTTGTGCAGACGCTGCCCTTGATTAACGTTCACCATCATTTAGTAGCCTCAGCTTTGCACTGAAGCTTTCAACAGCTGTTGACCTAGTGCAATGGCCACCTTTCTGTCATGGAGCTCTTTTTACAAAGCAAGAGGAGGATGCAAAGGATAAAAGTCACCTACAGTAACAAGTCAAAGAGAAAGAACTGAGACAGCTGTAACCCAAAGTACATTGTTTAATATTTGCAAGTTCCTTGTGTTACATTCAGCGAACCACTGCTGCTTCTCCTTACGCTCAGGTAACATCACTGATTAATGACATTATTTTCCTCCCACCCCAAATTCTGGTGCATGCCGAGGAACTACTTTTCCCACACTCACTTTGCACTCTGCTGCTACTTAGACTCTTTCAGACAAGGCACACATCAGGCACCAATGATGTTACCTTATACAAACCATCCTGAGTGAAGCTTTTTTTAATTGTTTGGATAATTAAAAAAACATTAACCCATTGCCGTTCTGTGAACTAGCTGGTGGCTTAAGACAAGTGCAAGTTTCCTTAAGACCCCGTGAAAAGTTAGAGGAAACTATTCCACTTGGTGGCAGCAGTGGTCTAAATCAAGTTACACCTGCAAATTCATAGCAGCAGTCTTCCTTTCCTTGATAACTCCCCATACTTCAGTTTCTCCTTTAAATGTTAACAAAGCTAATACCTCTCTGCTTTTTCCCATGGGATTACATGATTTAAAACAGCTTCCAAGAAAGAAAACGTCAAAGCAGCTTCTTTTTTTCAGTGAGGCTTGCATAAAGGATACCTTAAGAGTAAGTCTCTGGGAGAGGAAAGTAACTTTGTTATCTAGTATATCCAGTGCATTACTCCACCAAACATTTATAGGGAGTTGTATGTGGAAAAATGCCACCTTCTCCCCATCTTCAATGGGTCAGTGTTTTGGCAAGAGACGAGACAATGACACTGAGATGTATAATCAGATAGCTTCTGATGCCAGCTCCTTGATAAATGATGTTACAGAACGAAGTCTTGTCTGTAGAGCAAATGCTGGGTATAAACCTGTCAGTACCAAACTCTGTTACTCTAACAACCCCCCTCGATGATAGCTGTAGCAGTTGCACACGGCCTTGTCGAACCTCAAGAGGTTCACACACACCCACATCTCCAGGTCCTTCTGGATGACAACCCAGCCTTCTGGAATGCCAGCTGCACCACTGAGCTTGGTGCCATCCGCAGACTTGCTGAGGGTGCACTCAATCCCACTGTCTATGTCAATGAGGAAGATATTAAGTAGTACTGGTCTCAGTACAGGACCCTGAAGGACACCATTTGTCACCAATCTCCATCTGGACATTTAGCCATTGCCCACTACACTCTGAATGTGGCCATCCAATTCCTCATCCCCCAAACAGTTCATCCATCAAATCCATCTCTCACCAATTTAGATGGAAAGATGTTGTAAAGGACTACATAAAAGGCCTTCAAGAAGCCCAGATAGATGACAACCATAGCTCTTTTCTTGTCCACTGACAGCATCAATCCATTGTAGAAGGTTGCTAGGTTGGTCAGGCAGGACTCGCCTTCGGTGAATCCATGCTGGCTGTCTCATATCACCCTGTCCTCCATGTGCCTCAGCATGGCTTCTAGGAAGATCTGTTCCATCATCTTCCCAGGTACAGGGGCAAGGCTGACGGGTAGGTAGTTTCTGGAATCCTCCTTTCTGCCCTTTTTAAAAAATGGGTGTGATGTTTCCCTTTTTCCAATCACCAGAGACTTCCCCTGACTGTCATGGAGTGTGGCTTAGCCACTACATCAGCCAGTTCCCTCAGGAATTACTTTTCAGGTTGAGAAGGGGAAGAGGAGATCTTTTTAAAACTTTAGTAAGTAGTTTAAATCTCATTTTCCCTTTTCCCTTCATACTGATTTGTTTGAAAGAGTGAAATCCATTTGTTACTCCCCAATTTATCATCAAAATGAGCCTGACATTAATTGCATTCTGTTATTACAAGCAGAGGTCATATGTGCTTTTCTTAATAGAGTTTGCAGCTCTTATTTTTATAGATATTCCATGTGGGCTAAATAACATTAAGAAAGCTAAGGTCAAAGCCCAGTCATTTAAAAGGAATAAAGGGAAAGATTTACAAGACATCTGGTGAGAACAGTTTATAAGGGGAAGCAAGGCTTTCCTTCTGAGGTTATACCAATTGAAGCCTAAATTGGGGAAGAAATCCCAAAGGAAGACACACTCCACTTGGTAAATCAATACTGCTCAGAGATACAACTGATTTAATCCTGAATTTTAAATGGGTGAGAGCACCCCACACTCCAAGAAGCTTCCCGACAAACACTAAGTTTTGATTTCCATAAAGCACCTTTGAGGTTTCTCCTCAACCTTTGCACCAAAGCAGGCAGATGCCCTGGCTCAGGGGTTGCCACTTGTAGATCAACCCAGCTTTCTGACACTACCCCATACCTGCCCTCACAGCTATGTTCTCTCAGGTCTGCCAGCATAATCGCTTATGAAATAATTTCCTAAACCACTTCAAACAAATTTATTTCACCAAGTTAAACATTTTTTCTAAGCTGAGTGATTTTAAACACATTCAATTACATGAACAGTTCTGCCAGTTGACCGGAGGGAGGGATCCCTATGGCAAGTAGCCAGGGACAAGGATAGCCATAGAGCAGGAACCCATCAACCTGCTGCATCTAAAGCTGTAAGAGCCTGATCAAAGCCTGATCTTGCTGTACCGACATCTACTTCTATTACTGTAAAGCAAACAAACATTATTTTACAAAAGTAATTCTTAGCAGCATTAAAAAATGTTTTCCTGCTTTTAGTGGTTTTTGTATGCTACCCAGAGTTTTGCTCACACAAGCAGTTGTCTGCTTACCTGTCCATACCATGCATGTATTGGCTGGAATTAAAGCAAACACTTAGTACAACACTCAATCTCAGATCCAGAGCACAGCCAGTGGACATGGCTGGATTCGGCACTGGTGAGACCGCTCCTTGAATACTGTGTTCAGTTCTGGGCCCCTCACCATAAGAAGGATGTTGAGGCTCTGGAACGAGTCCAGAGAAGAGCAACAAAGCTGGTGAAGGGGCTGGAGAACAGGCCTTACGAGGAATGGCTGAGAGAGCTGGGGTTGTTTAGCCTGGAGAAGAGGAGGCTGAGGGGAGACCTCATTGCTCTCTACAACTACCTGAAAGGACATTGTAGAGAGGAGGGTGCTGGCCTCTTCCCCCAAGTGACAGGGGACAGGACAAGAGGGAATGGCCTTAAGCTCCGCCAGGGGAGGTTTAGGCAAGACGTTAGGAAAAAATTCTTTACAGAAAGGGTCATTGGGCACTGGAACAGGCTGCCCAGGGAGGTGGTTGAGTCACCTTCCCTGGAGGTGTTTAAGGCACGGGTGGATGAGGTGCTGAGGGACATGGTTTAGTGTTTGATGGGAACGGTTGGACTCGATGATCCGGTGGGTCTCTTCCAACCCGGTTATTCTGTGATTCTGTGATTCTGTGACATAATCTGTGGTTTGAACTCAGAAAGATTTGGGGCTGTTTAGTTTCTGTAAAGGCAGAGCAGCCCGCTTACCCAGCCCACAGCACTTACCACCTCCAGCCGCTAAGCTGGCTCAGGAGTGGCTCCACCTCATTTTCTGTAGCAGCAGCCCTGGCTTAAGCAAACTGCCCTTACATCTGTTCCACACTGGCATCGCATTAGGGGGACTGCTGAAGTCCACTCAGCAGCCTGGAAGAGGAGCGGATGCAGCTCAACCACCATCCCTGCCCCAGGATGAGGGTGGATGGTTTTTGGCTAGATCTGTTAAACCCAGCTCAAGCTCAAGACTGATGCATCTCTGTGATTAAGAAATCAAGCAAAGAAGGCAGGAGAATTCTACCAGGAATCCTGTCAAGAGTTCACTTTGGGCAAAGCTTACACCTGCTGACATGAGTACTCCTCACTGACTGCAAGATCTGTCTTCAACAGGGTCCGTCCATCAAACCTGCATTGTCTGCTTTAATTACAGTATATTTTGATCAGTCGCCTTCTATTGCTCTACCCCCTTTAACACTATGTCCTTTGCTGTGGAATCCAAGACTGTTTCTTGCACATCTTCAGTAAAAAACGGTGCTGTTCCACTGGCTTCATACACACACAGATGCTGAAGATAGCGTGGACAACCCTTTTTTTCCTCCTTGCAGTAGCCTATTCAACAATTATGACTATAATGCATTGCCTGGATCCCTTCTTATTAGCCCTCATTTCAGCCCTGACTGCAAATATCCATTTAAAGACCATGACTTATTATTTTGCATAGCTTTAAGTTAGTGCTGAAATAGTACATGGCCAGCTGAACTATCTGTAGCCTGCAGGTTTGCCTCAGGCTAAACCATCTCCTATACTCATAGTCAAAGCAAGTACCTTTTCATTTATTAAATGTGTTGCATTCACATAACTCAGGCAGTGACTGGGGCTAAATGCATAAAAGATACACTACAGTCAACCCATTTGGATGACGTTCAAATAAGACTTTTAGCTCCCATCTCAAAAAAACAGAGAGAAACACAAGTTTGGATGTTTTTTATTTGACCATCTGGAATTATTTAGAAATATCAGCTAGAAATCTAGACCTCAAAAAAGCAGGGATTGTAAGAGAATACAAACAGCCCAAAGTTCACAGATCTTTGGGACAGATATCTCAGTCCAATCCTGTATCTAAACCTAGAAGATAATGAGAACAAATACTGTAAGGTCACGATAAAAGCTTAGCATTTAGGCCAGTACCTAGGGGTAAAGGTATATCAGCTGAAAGAGGGGAGGTTTAGATGAGATCTTAGGAAAAAAAGTTTTCCTGTGAGGGTTGGAAGCACTGGCACAAGTTGCCCAGAAAAGCTGTGGCTGCCCCATCCCTGGAGGTGTTTAGGACCAGGTTGGATGGGGCTCTATGACCTGATCCAGTGGGAGGTGTCCCTGCCCATGGCACGAGGGTGGAATTGGATGAGCTCTAAGGTCCCTTCCAACCCAAACCATTCTACAATATCCAGAGATCCCATGGGAACAAGACCTGCTTGCAGGAGCCAAGGAGCTGGTCCTTAGCTCTAGGGAAAAAAAAATACATGCAATCTTGGTGTTAATTCAAGTGCAATTTTTCAAGTGCAATTTGTCATGAATTTGATACAGAGACCAATGATACTCCTGCAAGAAAAAAGGCAAAGATAAAGGTTGAGGGAAAATTATCTGATTAAAGCAGAAAATATTTATCTTCAGATAGTTCTGCACCAGTAACTTTCCCCCTGTTGTCCAGGATGACTAATACACTCCAGATACTCTGTTTTATCTGATGGATACAGACTCAGTACAGTGAAAGGTACTCATCACAGTATTATTGAAGAGGTGCATGCTGATAAGCCTGTGGTCTCTTTTCCAAGTAAGACGCTTGACTCCTTCCACCAAATTCATACAAATCCAGTTACTCCAATTTTGAATGCCGCAATTCCAGTTTCCATGTTGATCTGCCAAGTGTAGAGACACAGAAATGGACGCTGCCTGAAGTTCCCTGAACGCAAGTGCCTAATATTCATTCAAATACTAGCTTTCAAATAACACACTAGGTCCATGCCAAAACTCAAAGGTAACACTCACTTCCAAAGGATGGCCCACCATTAAAACATGAAACACTTATTTAGCAAAAGTACACCCTGCTAAACACAAAGACCTCTTTCCAAAGATGTCACCAAGATATGACAGGAATCAGACATAAAAGACTTAGGCAGGCACACAGAGATAAAATACCTGTTCCATTTTACAACCTAATATTGTAAAGACTCTTTAAAATATATTAAGTCACCATAGAATTTTGCCAAGATAGTTTTCCGTGAAATTCTGCTTTTCCCTCTTGCATGAGTCTCTGCAGTTATTTTTCTAATAGTTTTCTTTGTTTTTATCAGAAATTAATCTGGCTCATCAGAGCAGCTTCAGCGTGATGGGTCTGCACTAAGATAATACTCCATGTATAATAATTTACATTAAATCTTTTTGCTAAATACATATTGTTCCCATCACTGAACAAACAGCCTATCCAAATGTCCATATAATTTGTTTTAACAACATGTTACTGTTCCTGGGTAATGCAACAAAGCAGGCAATCACAGATGAGTGAGCAATATGCCAATAAAATTGAAAGAAATAAATTAGTATCATGGTAACACATGTGTCTTCACAATTAATAAATTCCACTCCATCAGGCTGTGATTTAATTATGTATTCTGTGTAGGGCTACCATGAATCATTCATGTACTCTCTTAGCTAAACGGCTGGATACAAAGCTTATGATGGGACTATTCACATGATAACATAAGCAGTCAAGAGGAGGAGGAAACAAAGTGATCCTAAATTAATTTTCATTTCTTGAGATTTGTTTGGTTTTTTTGGAGGGCAAGGGGACAAGGGTTTTGTTTAGTTACACTTCTTTAAAAAAAAAAAAAGTCGCAGTGTTTGGGGTTTCTTGGGTGTTTTTGAAGCTTTTTTTTATAAAAAGGATAAACATTTAATCACTTTCTGTACACCTCAGCTGTAATGAAGTGGGTTTGTACTGCAGTAGTCCACAGCTCAGGGTAGTGAGCAATTCCTTAACATGCTCCTTTTCAGGAAATCCAGCTCTGTCCGTTGCCTGCTGACAGAGCCTTAAATGACGTTGTGCAAAGTAAGATCAGTCCCTGTGGTCTCCTCATTCTCCTTACACTCTATTGCTCCTTTCTGTCAAGAGCCATCCCCATCAGGGACTCCTCAGCTCGTGACAGACTGACACAGCTACAGATGAAGAAGTAGCGCTTCCTACAGAGAAAGGCACACACTCCAGGAGAGGAACATCCCACAGCAAGTCAGGACTACACAACTTGTATCTACCACAGTGTAAAAGAATAATACTAAGTCATTCCCTGGTTGGAGGAACTGGTCACTCCTTTACTCTTAGGCCTAGCAGAAAGGAGACTTATCCTTCCACAGCATCTGCTTTAAAGATCCATGATGCTAAGAGTATTTTGACTAACTTTAGAAAGTTATAGATGAAACTCAGTCAGCAACAAACATGGAGACAGGGAGGCATGACTATTCAGGGATTGCTACCTGCCACTAAGAGAAAAAGTATCTCAAGTCACAGCAAAATTCAACAGGTTCAGGCACTGAGAGTGGCAATAAATCCTTGCAAAGGCAAAATGGGAGCAGGAGGTGCCATTCCATACATCCCTTATAGTTGACTGTGACCTCGGCTTATGAAGCTAAAAATTCAGAACAATTCTGCGAAGACCTAAGATGGTCCAGCTCCAGAAGCTACTTAACACAATTCCAGTACAGCCCTTTAACTTATATGTTATGAATAAGGCACAGAGGGTTTTGAGATTCCAGAATTCCAGTCATAAGTAAGAGTTGGATATTTCTAAATGATTTTTGAAAGTTTATCCAGATTCAGGCAAACTCCCTGGAAATGAGAGAATGAATCTTAGAAGAAAGTGCTGTATCTCCATCACTTTTCACTTGAGGTTGATAAGAAGCTTTAGAGCCCTTTATGTTAAACTCTGCACTAAAATACCTTGAGTGAACACTACTTCTGTTTTAAGCAGGAACCAAGGAGAGAATTTGGCTGCAGATAAATTTGGATTTGTTGACCTCTATTTGTCCAGAAATAATAAAAACATCTTACCAAATGCATCCTACCCTGAGTTGCAAAGCAGAAATACAGAGTCTTCTCTGACTCTCCACTCAGGTAGCTTTACCTGAAACATCCTGGAACAAAACCTCAGCAAGGCTTAGGACACTGTCACCCACAACACATAGAACCCATGGGTTAGATGAGCAGACAGGGAGGTGGATTAGGAACTGGCTGGATGGCAGAGCTCAGACGGTTGTTGCCAGCCACAACACACCAGCAGCAGATACTACTGTGGCCACTTGACAAAGCTCTATTCATGACAGACTAAACACATTAAAAGGGCATACACATTCACAACTAGAGTATAGACTCATTAGTAGTTTCAAGAAGGGGAGGGGAAACCCACATGCATTTGTTTCTTAAAAGTTGCAGAGCTAGACCCAGATGATAGTAATAAAGTCAATGGTATAACTGCTGCAAAAAGCCTGGAGGACCAGAAGCAGTTTTATACTCCTAGAAAGAAGCAATTACATTGAAAGGTGGAGTGAAGAATGTTATCAACAGAATACATATTTGGGGATTTAGGAATAATCTAGCGCCTGGTTCTAGGAAACCCTAAGGTTAAACCCAGTTCGAGCTCTAAAGAGTTTGAGGAATGAAGGCAGTATCTTTCCTTCAACAGCCTGGTTCTTTAAGGAACAAAGCCTGAGCTCACCATCAGAAGGTTCCTGCTGTCACCTCTGGAAACACACAAACCATCAGACCCAATGCAGGACTGCAAGTCAAAAGAACTTTGGAATATCTGGAAATTATTTTAAAAGCAGACTATGTGCTATGGGGACACAGTAACTAGAAGTGCTGGAGTGACAATAATTGCAGGGCTCCATTTGTGTCAACAGTACTGCAAGGGCCCAAAGTGATAACTGGTTTAACTGTCCAAAAGTAAGGTTATTTCACAGGCACATAAGGTGTTGTTATTTTCAGTCTATTTCTCTCTGCTTGTAGCATTTATCTGGGATAAACAAATGTAGGCATTTTCAGCAAGCCACTGCTTTTTGAAGGCCTGGATGGTGGAATCATTTTGAGAAACTACAAAAGGAATCAAATCCAGGCAGCATCCCCCACCAGAGCTGACTATTCAAGCAGTACCTGGTAAAAACAGAGTGAGAAAGGCAGCCTAACAGGTCTAAAAACAGACATGGAACTGGAAGCAGCAGCTTCCTCCCAGAAGAGAGCAAGCATCTAGGTCACATACACATCCAAACCAATATGTCCAGTTGCAACCGAGCAACATGATTCAGTGAAAGATGTCTCTGTCCATGGCAGCGGGATTGGATGAGCTTAAAGGTCCCTTCTGACCCCAATCATTCTATGATTCTATGAACTGGGGAACATCCCACTCCTTTCAACCAGTTCCTGTCATGCTGTTAAAAAGGCAGAGAACCTACAGATGTTTTTACAGGATACAACAGAAAGCCTTGTTTGGTTCCACAGATGATCAATGAAACATCCGGATGCAGCCGAAGAACAGAATGAACTGCCCCTTGCAAAGTCAACCAGCACTGTTCACATCACCATAGCCATCATCGATGTCAACTTACCCTCCACCTCTGTGTACCAGACTCGTTCATGGATAAAGGGGGGATGAGAGCGGCAGCAGTAAGTTTAAGGACATTTTACCCTCTCTCTCCATCACCACTTCTGTTTAACAAATGTTTTCAGGTTGTTTTAGTAGGGTTGCAATTATCCTTTACAATTGCTCCTACCCGAAGTGGAAAGCTACAGTTGGAGTTCCTTGCTGAGGGGAAGTGGTACTTCACACAGTGTAAAAAAGTTTGTAACACATGCTGACATGCAACATGAGCATCAGAGGAGGGTATAATAAGAAAAAAAAAATAAAAATAAATCTGGACCCTTTTGGGCAACAGGATAAGATACAGATGGATAGACCAACTGATCCAGGTTTTCTGCTCCATCTGGACCTGTGAAGCTTTGAGTGTTTAACATAGCCATTCTGCAGCCCATATGCAAGAGGATCAGATTTTCATCCCCCAGTTTAAGTTTTCTTCCTCATTACTAAGAAAGAATAACTGTAGTTTGTGCCCAGCAGCTATAGGGTCTTAGGAAAACAGTCTTAAAAGGAAGATAGAACTGACATACTCCACAGAAAATGGTTTATGGTACCTACTGTGGGGAATAAATTTGCCTGCAGTGTGCTCAAGTTCCATATCAGATCATTGGGCAATTTCAGTCTTATACAAATATTTAAATAAAGTATTTTAATACACAGATATTTCCAAACAGCTTTGGACAGTTTCCCTTCTGTGCACTGAAGCACAGGAAATTTTTTTCTAGACCAGTTGAAAGACTGTAGATAAATCCTAGGGAAAAAAACGTCTGCAGTTGTACCAGTTGAGAAGCACGGGATCTCCAGCTTCCTGGGATGCCTTCAAGCATAAGAGCAACGTGTCTGAGCTTATTAAAGAAGTGAAAATGGAGGAAGAGGCCTGACAGTTTTCTGGCTGGACCCAGCTTATGTGTGTTATGCCAAGTCTGTTCTAGAAAATCACTTTAGTAAAAGGTTTCTTTATGTTTCTGAACTAGTTTGGTTTCATGAAATATTAAAGACCAGCCGTCAGAAGGGAACATGTCAGTACAAACATTCCTCTCCCCTACAAAAACATCCCACAGCTAAGTGACATGACATTCATGTCACATTCTTACCCTGTTCCTTTCCCATGACTGCCTGCTGCCTGGGCCTTCAGAAAAGCCACAGCCTGGTTTTGAGAGTCCATCATATCCTGGACATTTGCATAACAGGAGAGGCGGACATGGAGTAGTCAAAGTTTTCCAGCAAGAATAAATTTTTTCAGCTGATGACAGCTCTGAAATCTGAGTCACTCCAGTTGTCCTGAAACACGTTAGGGGACCAAGAAACATGCTGGCAGATGAAATCCAACTTGCATAAGTTTAAACTAATGTACACTGGCAAAACAATTTTAACTTTTCATGTACACTGATGAGTTGCAAAGATGGAGGCCTCTCTGAGGAATAAAGGCAGAGAAGCCAACCTGAAAATCACAGTGAAGTTGCCTGCCCTCTCCCCACCCAGATGAGTTAATAAAGCAGACAACTTCCCACTTTCTTGGCTCTGTTTAGCGAAGCTTAGAAACTACCCACAAACAGATAGAAGACTTGTAAATCAAACTGTCATCTGAAATACCTCACTTAATCTTCCATCTGGAAGCAGATCTGTGCAGAGGAGTGGAATCAAGAAGGGGCTGCAAAGGAACCAGAAGCATTATTTTTGTCCGTTACAGAGCAGTCTGTGCTCTCTGCCACCACACAAGGGCACATGCAGGGGCTCAAACAATATCCTTTATTTCAGTGTACATTTCATGCAGTGGTTGAACAACAGTCCCCTACTTCGCACAGGCACAAATACTGCTCCCTTTAAGTCCGTTCTTGTTACTGTAAGCAGGGCTAAAGAGTGAAGAGGAGATGATCCTCCTCTGCTTGCTGAAGTAGCATTTCTTGAGCAAGGAACAGAGGGGAAGGTGCCACATGCACCTAGACTCAACTTTACGTTTCCAAAAAAAGAGCACAAGCAGAAGGTTGGAAGGAGATAATAATGATGCACTGAAAGTACCCCACACCTTGAAGCAATGGGACAAAACAAGGAGTTTCAAGCAGCAGAGCCTATGTGGGAGGGTCAGGAAGCAGATCATGGGGAGCACTGGTCAAGGGACAACCAGAAGGCATGTTTGCCTCCAAGACACACTGTCCACCCGCCCCCGCAAGCAGGGCTTTCCTTCGCCTCTCCCTACTTCCCATTTTTCTGCACCTTATCTCCTCTCAGGTTAGAAACTCTGCTATCCTGTGTTTATACAGCACCTCGTACAAAACAGCCTTATCACTCACAAACATTGTGCAGCAATTGCGGATGGGAAGTGTGTATCAATCACGCCACTCAGCCAACTATTTAACATTTCGACAAGTGTTATTTCCAGGACAGATATTCAGTGGGAATAGGATGAAGTGCTAACTTCTCTTCTTTGTAAGCAGCTACAGCTTGGAAAATTCGAGTTACCCTCTGTAAAGCTCTTCTATCTAAGCTGAGTATCTTACAGCAGGAAAGACTCACTAATGAAGTTAATGACAGCTAACACAATGATGATTACATCGACATGTTCTTTTGAAGAAGAGCAAAACACAAGACTAGAAGCAAATTTCAGAGATGTAAATCACTTTGGCATTACAAACTTTCAGTGTCTTGAGAAACTAAAATCTATTCAAAATAATTCAGCTACAGTACACAGGGGATTTGTCCTTTAAAAACGAGTTTACACAACACAGCGTTCATACAAACCACATTATCGCACACAACGCTGAAGCCAGCATCTTCCTTTCTGCGTTAGAGGTCAGCAGCACCCACTGTATCTAGAAGTGGCTGTCAGTGTTATAATTAATCTATGCTGACAGATGCATTAATTGGAGCAGATCACAGTGCTCAAGCAATGTAGGTCACAATGCTTTAACAATACCAATACAAAGCAGTCAATGTTTCAAATGACCTCGCACCACAGCCGTTTCTTTTGGAAAAAAGGCCTCCACAGAGAGAAAACCTTGCGCCTTTCTCCCATTCCTTTCATTGCAACCTCCTATCAAAAGGAAAGACCAAGCTGAGGGCAGATGTGGGAAAAAGTCATTTACTATGCTGGTAAATATCAGAGGCAAACGTTGTACTGTCAGTTGTAATCTGATTTTACAAATAGCTTCATTGGAAGTTTTATGTATAGCAATAATATTTCCCCGCTGTACCAAAAATAAACTTGTCCATCCAATTACCAGCAAATTATGAACCGTTAACTTCATTAGCAAACGGTCATTTTTTTTCCTATCCCACAGGGGGAAAGGAAGCTTGAAAACTCCTACCCCTGCCTGACTTCAGTGCAGTTCCAGGACAGTTGTTTCCAATTCACAACACTCAAAGTGCCCAGAGTGAGTTCCTTGCTCACCGTATTGGAGTGGCTTTGGAAAAAAACCAGAGTCATGGAAAACTAAGGGCAAATCAAGCTCTGCAAGGAATAACACCTACAGCTTCTCTTCTGGCTGCACTGATGCAGGTTCCTTAAGCCACTCTGCAGAGATACCATTTCCACATCAATATAGCTGGCCTGAGAACACAGCTCCCCTGCTATGTGAGAGGATGCTCTGACTCCCAACATATGCTTGGATCACTCTCAACCACTTAAAAAGGGGAGAGGTTAGATAGAGCAAGCTTGTGGCTTTGATTCCAGGCGTTTTACCTTCAAGGGCTTTATGAACAGTTAATCCTTATCTGTCAGTTCAGGAAAGTAGATATTAACCACACACTAGGAGAGGCTGAAGCCAGCCTTTGGACAAGTTTACACTAACTCCATGTGCTCCAGTTTCACATGCCCATTAAGAGCTGTTGCTTTGTCACACACAAGCAGCCTTTTGGTCCTACAAAACAGAGGCACCGGCCTGCATGTTCTTGATTGCCACCTACTGGCATTCTACATAGTAGAGCAAGACTTACACATACACACAGATAGCTTGAGCAAATCTTTGCTTAAGTCACCAGGAAAAATAATTTTCTAAGATTAAGCTCTACTTCAGTGCTGTGCAACAGCAGCAATGAAAGGAAAAGGAAAAATAGCCTCACTAAGCCACTACTTGATGATCGATCTAAAATATAAAATCAGTGACTTTGCTTTGGAAAAGATATAAATCCCCCTATGTTTTTTTCCTACCAACGATTACCTCATTAACAGAAAGTTCATCTTCTTGCTCTTCTGCATTAGAAATTCAAAACTATCAAGCCTTAATCTGATTTGGAGTTCACTTAGTGATCTGCAGCACAAAGACGTAGAAAAAACAGCACCTAGGACTTTCTGTAGCACTTTTCACCAGTAGTACAAGGACAAGTCTCATCCAGTAGTGGGAACGCTCCTTGAGAAGGGTTTGTATACAGAGATTTTTGCTTTGGATCTTCAAGGAAACAACATTCCTTAACCCCAGTCACCAGACAGAGCTGGACATGAGAAATGGGAACAGCTTACCCCAGGTAACACAGGTCTCCTCTAATCACTCAACTACAGGACACATCCCAAATCTGAATCTGAGCTATCTTCCTAGCAGAATGACTTCATCAGTGATTGAGTCACCCTTGTAGGACCTCTGGAAGGAATTCTCCTTTGTTAGGACACAATATTGCATGACTGCCACTACAATCAACAACAAGAGGTCAATAGTGGCTTCTCAGAGTCTAGACCTGACTGTTGACCATACTGTACATCACACCTGTTCAGAGTTGGTCCCCCCTTCATAACACTGCAGTAGTTCTGTATGCCAACAAGGCAATAAAGCCTCTCAAAATGGAAGGAACAAAGTAAGATTCTCCAGGTTTTGTAGTCCATTAAATCCATGCTTTCTGAAGAGGTCTTTTAGGCAATGCTGAAGGGACAAATCAGAGCATATTAAAACCATACCAGGATCATAGCTGTGTGACAAAACCATGAGAAACTAGAAAATACATTCAAATCAGAAATGCAAACAAAACTCAAAGTCAGAAGAGTGTGTTTACACAAGATAAAAACTAATGATTTTTCTTTCTTTTAATGAATCAACACAGTGAAAGGGTGAGACTGTAAGAAGAAAAAGAAATCAGCCTCTATATTAAAAAAAAATTACACATGGCCTATGAACTAAAGTCCAAATTAATAAGTTCCTCCTAAAATTACACCACAGTTCAGACTCAGTGCTCAAATTCAGGTACTGCTGCTTATGTACCTCAAGACAAATCAAGGGCATAACCACAACATACTATACTCCTAGCTCCACATTCTTGCAGAAGCCACCAGAATTTGCAAACTTGAAACTTGGATCACACATGAATTCATCTCAAAACAAGCAGAGTCCCTTGTGGAAGAGAACAACATACTTTGAGATTCATCTAACCACAACTGTCTAGTTCTCCCAGTAGCATTTTTAATAGATACAGGGTTTTGTGCTTATGCCATTTTTTTCATGTCTAACATAAGAGTTTCTTTGCCTTTTGGTTTTTTTAATCAACTATTTTCTGGTAACAAGTAGTGCTGCCTGCCAGCATTTCCAGGAATAAAAAATAAACAAACTGAGAAGTAAGGATTTATAAGTGAGCTAAGCAAATCAAGAAACAATACTTCAAAAACATTTTTCACAATTGAAATGTACAAATTGTCTTTGACAAAATCCCCAACATATGAGAAAACCACTTCCTGAGCCAAGATCAAACTCAGAAACACTATACCATTAGATGCACCCCTTCACAAGCTGCCTCATTCAAACTCATAAGCTAGCATTTCATTCTGCCAAAGTAAGAAATGGAATTTATCCTCTTTATTTTTCTCCACACCTCAGCTTTCAACCTGAAAGATTATGATTTTTATTTGAGGGGAACAACAAGAATGAAGAAAAGCTTTGTGGCAGCACAGTACTTGCGTTGTTTATATCATGATCAAGCTCCACTTTGACAGCAGTGTCCAGCAGAAGGGTGTTCAAAAGCCATAAGCCACCTTACAAGGTCCCACTAGCCTCCCTGGCTATCTGCTGCTTACTGATGACTTTCACATCGCCTACCACAGAGAACACAGATCAGCACCTTTATCAAGCTGCTAGGCTGAAAGCAAGCTTATCATAGACAGGATTAAGACATGAACATTACATTCAGATCCAGGCTTCCCAAAGTTGAGAGTAATTTCATCCAGGCTCTACAATCAGTTCACTTCTGCCTTGGAAGAAAGAAAATAAATCATCACTTATTTTCTCCACTTTTATTATTTCCCTGCCAACTTCTCCCTAATCTCTCCAGACTCCCTGCATTGCATAACTGTCTCAGCCATTCTTCCTTGTCCGTCCTTCCCCAGGAAATCAGATAAACTGACGGATCAAACTGCAAAGGTCAAATTTATCTTTGGTATTCAATATTAGCCAACTTATTTTTAAAGACTGAAGGTTGCAGCATATGCTTACATGAACTCTATATCAAAAAACCACAACTGATGTTTAGAGGACATTAAAGTCTCTCCTAGTAGGACTGAGGAATGGACTTCAATGTGCCCCCCTCCAAGTTTCTTTAACTAGAGTTAAATAACGCTGGGAGGTTAGCCTCTGTATTGAGCCACACACATCTATGCTGAAGTTGGGAGCTAGTCAAAAAAGAAAATAATTCAACCTATTCAACTGCTCTGGGGAGAGAAGCCTGGGAGCCTCCTGTGAGCAACACGAGATAGCGTTAACAGTAGCAGTTTCGAAATTTTGCTAACGGGGGAAACCACTCTCATTGTAAATGATTTCTTCTTTATACCCAGTATAAATCCATCCTCTCCAACTTTAAAACCATTATTCCTTGTCCTGTCACAACAGGCCCTGCCAACATGTCTGTCCCCAGCTTTCCTGTAGCACCTTGTGGTACCAGAAAGCTGCTATAAGGTCTCTGCAGAGCCTTCTCTTCTCCAGGCTGAACAACCCCAACTCTCAGCCTGTGCTCAGAGGGGAGGTTCTCCATTTGCAGATGTTGCACACCACAGTGGGATGTGGATTCCTCTCTAGTGATCACTCAAACAGCTTTTTTTGTGGAGGGGAAGGAACATTAAGAGACCCAAAGTTGAGCTTCTGGAGAAGAGACTCATACCGTCACGTTCTAGTGTGGAGAAGCAGAGGAGCCTCTGACAGGCCAGCTTCCTAATCTGAAGAATTCCACATGGCAACTGACAGTCCTTTCAACGAAGAAGCACCTGGAGTACTTAATAACAGAGAATTAACGATCTGACAATAGGCAAGGTACTTGCTCAGGCATTAGTAAGGAAACAGAGTGACACCTTACATGAAAAGCTACTTGAATGCCGTTTAAACTTGTCAAATTGCAGAAAATAGAGCTGCAAATTGATAAAATGAAAGTTATTCATTATGCGAACTAATGTCTAATTTTCTTAAATTGCATCCATTTTACATAAGTTAAAACAAGAGAGACTCTTTCCCTGAAATACTAACGCATGAGAACAATCCTGGACAGGGCAAACTACCCAGCACCTCCTTCAGAGATCCTACAGCTAGAAGGCACCCAATCAATCACCTTCTCTGACCTCTTACAAAACACAGATCATACCATTCCCTAAATGAACCCCCCGCTTCAGACAGAGCACACCATCAAGACAGGGTGAAATTGCTAGTGAAAGAGAATCTATGACAACCCTTGGCAAAACACTCCAGCAATTAGCCACCCCCACCCTTCTCAAACACAGCTCCTTCTTCTACCCTGCATTTGTCCAGCTGCAACTCTCAGACAACAACAAACACAATACACTTGGCAGATAGACAGGAGAACATTTCTGGTCCTTATAGAAGTATTTATAGACTGGTCAAGTCACCTTTCAACCTCTGCTGAATAAGGTAAAGCAGATTATGCTCTTAGTGCATGTCACTAAAGGACGTTTTTCAGACCTGTTAATCATTCTGACAGATCGCTTCTGATCCTCCTCTAATATATCAGCATCCTTCTAGCCCTTTTGAGACCTAGGCATCCTATCTCAAAAACAATTGCACCAGCGACAAAGGCATTACTTCCCATTTCCCATTTAACAATACCTCATTTCCACATCAAAAGACCTCTCTAATCCTTGTGGTCACTAGGGAATGGGTTATTCAGCAGGTGCCCCAAGTCCCTATCAGAGTCCTCTCCTTCCCTGAAGAGTCTCTCACTCTGCAAACATGACCTCTTTAGCTCCTAGATACCAAAATCAACTTTCAGCCCTGTTGGGAGGATCCAAAAAGAAAACCTGGTGCTAGAAAACCTGATATTGCAGAGCACCATACATCCTTCTTGTTGACTCAAGCCGGGGGTGGGGCGAGGGAGAGCATATCTGAGACTTTATTCACTAATGATATGGGATTTTCATCTAAAAATATTAAACAATATAGATCTACGAACTAAATGCTGCAGGATGTTACTAAGAACACACTTGCTCAGCAAGGATTCCTTGTTAAGCATCACATTGAGAGACCCGTCCCAGCTGACCAGTGGGTAACATCATTAGCGTATGCGAGACTAATTCTGTATCACTTTTTACCCCAAAGCCTCCTGTCATAGGAAGTTGACTGCTTTAGAGATGTCTAGGGTATTTTTTAATCAACTAAATTTATCAAAGAAGCAATATCAGGTTAGTTTGACAGGAACTATTTTCCATAAACCCGTCTTGACAGCTGTTAGTTACATTACTCTTTTTAACTCTTTGCATGCTACTCAATTTCCTGTATCAGCCTTTTCATTATTTTGCCCAGGACCAACACCAAGTTGACAGGGCTATCGTTACAGAGTTTGTCTTGTTTAACATTTTTCTACATTGGCAAAACATTAGATTTCTTCCAGCCATTTGGAACCTCCCCACAGACTCAGGAACAAACATCATTGTCCCAGAGCAATGGACACACCATCATTTTAAGGACTGCTTAAGGATGCAGGGGGCAAGCTGGCTCCGTACTTACTTACCTGGCACAGGATGTGCACCAAGCATGTCATGAAATCACAACTAAACCAAGAGCAAATATGGAGAAGGGACAGTAACAATCCTAGATGGCAGGTGCCTCAATCTAGCACACTTTTAGGGATTTAAGTTACCACTACAACACTCTAAGACTCCTTTTAGAGGGAATCCCTCTGCAGATGCCCCTTGACCCACCCATTCAACAAAAGCAGGAGGAAGACCCCGAATGCTGCCATGCTGTGTAGTTTGATAGAGATTGAAGATTAGAGCAACTGTGAGAACTGGGCACAAGGAAGCACATTTGGGAAGATGGGAACAACTCATTATCAGGAGAGGAGATCCCTGTTTGCTCAAGCTTTCCAGGCACAGACTCTAACTGAAATCAATGCTGAACTCTCAAAGTCAGGAGGTAGGGAAGCTTAGACATGTCAGCAAAATTCAATGCTTAATGAAAAAAAGATTAGACAAGTGGAAACCAGGCTAGGAAGAGGCTAGAAGGCCTAGATAGAAGCAATAGTTGATGTAAGAGACGAGGACATGTCAAAGAGTAACAGAGGCATTGCAGAAGGGCAACAAGGCAAAGGAGAAAAAGCCATTAACAGAGAAGACTGTGGAAGAGGAAGAAATTAAATTGACAGTACCACTGCAAAGCCAGATGTGATTGCTTGAGATCATCTTTGAATGATCCCCTCCCAGCCTGCTCCAGTCAGCCCTCACAGCCTTTGCTCAGCACTGTCAAGCATGGAGGAGGACACGGACCACAGTGATAAAAATGAAACAGGGAACTTCCAGGACTGCAGCCTGCATCTCCTTGCCATCCACTGCAGTTCTGCGACTGTAGCTGCCCTGCTCTCCAGGGCTATAACACAACCTGTGGTGGCATTGAGACATTTGGCTCTGGCAGAAGTGGTGGACAACAGCAGACTTGCTGGCAGAAGTGTTGCAGGTCAAATTTGATATTTCCCTCCTACCAACAGCAGCAAGGTGTCATCTTGTTCTGAAGAGCAGAAGTCACAAAAGGCAAAAATCCAAGAAACTATGATTTCAAAGAACCACTTGCCCTTAAAAGCAACACTGTTCTTTAAGAACATAGAAGACAGGTTGGAGGTGGAGGCTGTTTCCAATCTTACCACACTACATCACCTGAATTAGTTTTCATAGAATCTTAGAATGGTTTGGGTTCGAAGATTATCCAGTTCCACATCCCTGCCACAGGCAGGGACACCTCTCACTGGATCAAGTTGCTCAAAGCCTCATCCAACCTGGCCCTGAACACCTCCAGTGCTCCACAATTTCCCTGGGCAACCTGTACCAGGGCTTCACCACCCTTATTGTGAAGAATTTCTTCCTAATGTCTAATCTAAATCTTCCCCCTTCCAAGAGGGAAAACAGAGGAATGACATTCCTGACTCCAAAAGAGCAGAATCCTGAGACAGTACAATGAAGAACAGAAGAGAAACATATTTTGCAAGTACAATGACAATGAATATGCCAGTAATCTCACAGCACAAAGATTGCAGCTGCAAAGGTGACAATGCTAGCAGGGGAATGCGAGTTGTACCTCACTTTGATGGTAACAGACCCAGGCAAAAAAAAAAAAAAAAGTATCATCAATTTACTAGGCTTAGTAAAACTTTATTGCACCATGTTCAAAGCATATTTGCCTGTATGTAAAACAATATCAAACCCATTGCAGAGCTGGCCAAATTGGCTGGCAGCTCAGAAGAGATGGCATATCTGACAGCAACAGAGTTAAAATGCTGGGACTGATTCAAACTGACAACGTCCCTTTAAGGGAACAAGCATAACCAAACGGGGCTATTTTTAAACCACTTCTGCAGAAGGCTGCTGCCATTTCTGACACTGCTACCAGCAGCCAAGGCAGCATCTGTGCCAGCAATTTCATGGAGACAGTATAGCAGGAGTGCACTCCTCTACCTCCCTCCCCAGCCTTGTCTCAGAAAGAGACCAGTGAAGGGACTTGAATGAATTTTATTCCCAAAAACCTCAAAGCAAAGCAACCAGCATATGGTGCATTCATCAACTGGAACAACAATAGCCACGGCTGTGCACACTCAACACACAGGTCTTTCAGGCGGTATTGCTGGTTTTCATCAAATCACTTGTGGCTCTAGAATATCAAAGAGGAAGAAATGCAGCAGCTCCTCAGAATGCATAAGAAATTAGTATGATGGAAAGAGTACAGCCAGAGCCACAAGGTAGCAGACTTCTACTCCCAGGACAGACTGGTCTTCAGAAAACATTTCCACCAAAACTCATTTCTTTTTTTCAGAAAGTCTGTTAGGTGTTATGAAAGAGGTGGGGAGGGGAATCTTTTCCTTATCTTGTGAAGAAACAGCACGGTTCATTAAAGAATGATTTAAGAGACATCATAATTTTTATATTTCCTTAAATAGAATTTACTTAGGGCTTCAGTAGTCATTCCTATACAGTATTAGAAAACACTTGAAGAGGAGCTGTAGAACAGCTAGGCAAGAGACCTATGTTAAAATTCTTTAGCTCGTATTAGACTTAGAGGAAAAAAAGTCTTACAAATCACACAGTAGGAATGACTTTTCATCTCCCACTTCTACCAGTTCACTAAAGCAACATTGTGGTAAAGAGTCAATTGACACAGCTGATTCATTCTAAGTATCTTCTGAAGATGCTCCCTGCCTCAGGAAGGCTGTAGTTTTGGATGAATAAGTTCATGTTGACTGTTCTTATAATAGCTCTGTCATTTGCAACCTGTAAATCACACAAAACAGTGAAGCAGCTGCTAATCAACAGTAATGCTGCTGACTTCTGAGGAGTTGCACCCAATATTGGCAATATTTTAGGTTTTCACACTAGGGAATACAGCATCTTAACTCAGGTCAAGCTTTCTCCAATTCTTAAGGCTTCCTTCACATTCCAGAGCACAATTTAGTAGAGACATAACTTCTCCATCATCTTCCCCTTCTCCCATTAAACCTCTAAAATCCCTGTGGCACCTTGAGCAATTGCTTGCACAGCAGAGCACCATTTCAGCTGTCTTGTGTCAGCAAATACTCTATGGACCACAACAACCCACATCCTGTAACTTCATTATCTACAGCAAAGCTAGATGCTTATATGGATTGCGACAGCATAGCGCAGACTTCATGAAGCATCCTCTACGCTTAAAAAGCATGATTTCCAGAGCAGAAAGTGCTCTCTTCTTCATTAGGATCAAAATGTCACTAATGGTGCCACTAGATATCAAGCAGCATCCTTTTGAGAACATGGCACATTCCTCTCTCCCAGCCTCCCGATGAGTAGCGCATCCAGCTGAATAGCTTCTTCAACAAATGACATGTCACAGCCTTGACACAGAAATACTTGCACCTTGTCAATCACTCACTGGCCATCAAGTTCAAATGTTTGTCTTAACCACAGCTAAGAACACGAAATATAGGCTCTCAGAGAAGAGGATAAGTGCAAATAGGAATACAAAGCAAATGTGGCAAATCAGGGGAAACACTGTGCCATTTGCACAGTAAATAGGCAACTTTTGCAGCATGTGGAAAATGAGGCGTACAGAACAGAAGCCGAGTGTTAGACGACAAGGATAGAAATGTAAGCCGATATTGATGGTCTCCAATTTTAAACTGGTGACCTAGACGTCCCAGCCCAAAGGTTGGCTACTGTTTTATCTATCAGCGTTGTTATACTGCACCCATCACTGTAATATAACACAGCCAGTCAGGTCCTTTATTGCCAGATAAATCCATGCATCATTTCCAACACACTAGTCACTTCTTTGATAGATGTGTAAAACAAAGCACCATTCTGCGCAGCAAGTTGTCTGCGCCAGTCAAGGCATCACTCATCACTCCATTCCAACCAATTCCATCTGAACTAAAACAACAGTAAAAATCAAAAATAGGCATTTAGGAATTATTTATGGAAAATAATAGTAATTCCCAACTTTTGTACTTAACCTTTCTGGGTCCAGGTCATAAAAACCACTT
Source organism: Phaenicophaeus curvirostris (assembly GCF_032191515.1). Classification (NCBI taxonomy): domain Eukaryota; kingdom Metazoa; phylum Chordata; class Aves; order Cuculiformes; family Cuculidae; genus Phaenicophaeus; species Phaenicophaeus curvirostris. The sequence goes on along the minus strand of NC_091400.1, from coordinate 20,898,490 downwards.
AAATATCTTAAACATGCCTGTGAGGAAGTACTGGAAGCCAAGTAAAGGCCTTGTCGGGAATTTCTGGAAGGTCCAAAGGAATTAAATTCAAGAGAGCTGGATGCTTAATACCTGCAATTCACTTCAGAAAACATCTAAGATTCCTGGAATGATAGAGAAAGCGGTCTCTACAGAATCCAGATGCCAGCAGAACTGATAACAAGTAAGGTATCAGATATAAGAAAGGTTTGGTATAATACGCTGTTACTGCTTCTCAGAGTCATTTTAGAGAGTCATCTTGGCCTCATTTTCCTTTTCTTCTCTTTCCTCTCAAAGGCTTTCCACTGAAGAGCATGGCATTTCACAGCTACCTTTTTAATGGAGAATGACATTTAATTGAAAAGCCCTTTTTCTGCTATAGCACTGCTTTGGCATGACTACATGATATTTTTAACCAGCTCATTCCCAGTCCTCCCAAATCACCCAGAGATGTCACTTTACCCATCTGCACGTGGTATCTCCCACTGAGATCCTGCTGGGCCACCACTGCGTTTTCACAGGTACATCATGCTTTACAATTAAGGATTTAGGTATATTATTCCTCTCGTTTAACACTGTTCACTTCCTTTTTATTTCAGTGCCAACCACCTTCAATGATGAGAGAATACACAAACCAGTTTGTCAGCATGCATCATCTAAGCTGATACAGAACAGCTCTGAGGCTATAGATTTTAATATCTCATTTAACAGCCCAGCATTATTAACTTAATTTACTTCAATGCTGCTCATTCATTATTTTGAGCTCTTAACTTCCACATGCTAGGTTAGCCTCTTCTGTTTTCTTTTCAACCCTCTTTCAGGCTGCAATCAATTAACTCTAAACTTGAGTCATACTTGCCAGTGGAGGTATCTGAGGCTGCTTAACCCGACGAAGAGGGGGCTGAGGGGAGACCTCATCACTCTCTGCAGCTCCTGAAAAGAAGGTTGTAGTGAGGTGGGTGCTGGATTCTTTTCCCAAGTACAAAGTGATGGAATGAGAGGAAATGGTCTCAAGTTGTGCCAAGGGAGGTTTAGATCGGTTATTAGGATGTATTACTTAACAAAAATGGTTTTCAGGCACTGGCAGAGGCTTCCCAGGGCAGTGGTGTAGTCCCCATTCCTGGAGAGATTTAAAAGACACTTTCCCAAGTGACAGGGGGCAGGACAAGAGGGAATGGCCTCAAGCTCCACCAGGGGAGGTTTCGGCTGGACATTAGGAAAAAGTTTTTCATGGAAAGGGTCACTGGGCCCCGGAACAGGCTGCGCAGGGAGGTGGTTGAGTCACCTTCCCTGGAGGTGTTTAAGGCATAGGTGGACGAGGTGCTAAGGGGCATGGTTTAGTGTTTGATAGGAATGGTTGGACTTGATGATCCGGTGGGTCTCTTCCAACCTGGTTATTCTATGGACATGGGGCTCAGGGACATGGTTTAGGGGCAGACTTGACAGCATTAGGTTAAGAGTTTTCTAACCTAAACAATTTTGAGATTCAATACTGTATTTGTAGCCAGAGACCTCAGGGAGTCAACTCAAGAGACAATCTTTAATAAAGTCCAGATTCCCATTAAAACAAGCTCCACTTAATCACTCCATGAATCAAGGTGCCGCAGCTTCAATGAGAACAGCTCCAGTGCAGGGCATTCCCAAGATGCTAGGCAGCAGGTAACTGGCACACCAGGACACAAAGGTTTGCTTAAAGGACACAAAGGGAGATGTCTCTACATTCAGTGACAACAGACAACGATGAAGCAGCCTGCTCATGTTCCATCCTTTTGGTGTTTTGATGCTTTTTCAAACTACTTACAGAAGCCTGGAGGCATTATGCATCCTCTTTTCACAGTGGCCTGTACCTACAGGGCTTCTTCCCGCTTTACTGTGCCAGAGCCACACAACCATATTTTGCCTTCTAAGCCATTTTATGTAAGGAGGTCTCTTGGAAATCAACACTGGCACGAGGGAGAGAAGGAACATAATAGCAAGTCCTAAAGCTCTTAAAGCAATGTATTTTTCTCCTAGTTCTAAATAATTTTATTGTATCTCAGATTTTCATCCCATTACCTCAAATGGCAGGAAATGGCTCACCACTTGCTTTCACAGCAATGCCATTACTGCAAAGCAGCATCACTTTTAATGGTGCCAGGGTTAGTGGCTCCAGACAGCAAAAAAGGGATTATGGTAGGGTGCCCATTTACCCACTGTTACCTCATTTCATCAGCCATTTATCAACACATTCTTCATTTGGAGAAATAAAATCAATGGTAGGCAGAGCTCTTCCAGTGCATTTAACTTCCCTGGCTTGATACAGGTGGTAACACAGCTGAGATCAAACACTTCCATCTTTCCTCCAGAGCCAGCTTGGCTGCAGACTAACTGCTGCTCAATTAGATACTGCAATATTTCTGGCAAGGGTTAAAGTATGCTTTCTGCAGTTGGGATTTGCCTAGCTGTTGCTTTCTTTAAAAATATTTGTTTCCTCCTTACTAGCTCATTCACCTTTTACCCGAAGCCCATAAGAAAACAAAGACCTGCCTCAAGTTACCTTTGAACAACACATAAATCTAAGTAAAGCATTAAGCATCTAAGAGAAATTGAGATACTAGAACACTGATGCTGCATTCCACTCTAAAAACCCTGTCACACACTGCAATAAGCATTTCTGTAAGTTAAATGCATTGTGAATAAAGCCCAGGGAAGCTTCAGGAGACCTTCTGGTTTCTTGCCAAGTCATTTCTGCTCCCTGAACATCTTTACTCCAAGCTGGGATAACAACGGCTGCCCAATGACAATTGTCTTGCAGAGAGAATTTTACGGAGTTTAATTTCTCCATATATACATGAGGACAATAGAAAAGGTGTTCCATTATTCCTTTACTTTGCAGAGAGAAAGAGGTACTGTAGTACCTCGTTCCACTTTTGAAAAGCTTCATCCCTCTTTGGGTTTTTGTGCAACATGCAAGGTAAATCCAAATTAGCTACCCTGTCCTTAGAACAATTAGAGGTTCTGGAATCAAAAGTTAGTAATGTTTTTTGTTCACGTAGCACCATGAACAAGAAATAGCTTGCAAGACTCACCAAGAATGGCTGATAGAGACCCAAAACCTAAGGAAAAGCCACACCAGCAAAAACCTTTTCTTTTTGAAAGGACAAAGCGGTTTAGACTGCAAGCCAAGGAACAAGGAAGCACAACTAGATCACATAATCTTAGAATGGTTTGGCTTGGAGGGGACCTTGAAGCCCATCCAGTTCCAAGCCCCTGCAAAGGGCAGAAAGACGTCCCACTGGATCAGGTTGCTCCTGGCCTTGAACACCTCCAAGGATGGAGCAGACACTGCTTCTCTGGGCAACCTGTGCCAGGGTCTCACCACCCTCAAAGGAAAACATTTCTTCTTAAGATCTCATCTCAATCTTCCAACCTTTGCCATCACTTATCCATGATATTTTTAAGGACACTTATTACTTCACATGATTTAATATCCTAGAATATTCCAGCCCTCTACCTGTCTCTACACCTCTGCCTTTCTCTCCATCCCCAATATGGTCCACAGGATAGCAGTGTGCCACTCTTGGCTCATTTAAGTTTCTCCACATTTCTGCCAAAGCATCAGTCTCTGCAATTTGTTAATGCTTCATAATTAGTGATTCAAAATAACTACAAAGCCTACTTCTCAAGTTTAACGCCAAATGAGTTGTAGCCTCACTCCTCCTACAAGGATCAGTAACATTTGGCTGACACGTAACATTCTTACTCACATGCCCCTGCATGTGTTTCGAACACTACATACTGGAGAGGTTTTATCTCCATATTCAGGCTAGTTTCTCATCCAGTAACGTACACATTGTGTTTTGCACTTTACAAATTCCTAGTACATGTGTAACTCAGTAAATCAGCACTTATAAATCAGCCACAGCCTGCACCTCGTACCCATCTTTCCACTCCCTGCCCCAAAATGCTTTGTCAGCAAAGGCCTGAGCTATGGGTTCTGCAGGTGCACGTAGATCAATATTAAACACACAGTAGTTCAGGCTACAGTGACTAATATTAGCTTTGCTTCAGCGGTCCTTCTGAGAGTATCATTACCCAGGTGAGATTTCCAAAGCACTCCACACTGACAGCAGTTAGTGGTGTCACTCTCCTCGAGACATAGCACACAGGTACTCCTTTACGCACTGATTATACTGGCTATGGACCACAATGTTCCTTAAAGTTCAGTAAGGAGGATCCCATTAAAAGACATACCAGACCATAGAATGTTTTGGGTTGGAAGGGACCTTGAAGCACACACAGTTGCAATCCCCATCTCAGAACCCCATCCAGCCTGGCCTTGAACACCTCCAGGGATGGGGCAGCCACAACTTCTCTGGGCAGCCTGGGCCAGGGTCTCCTCATCCTCACAAGAAAACATTTCTTCCTAAGATCTCATGTTAATCTCCCCTCTTTCAGCTAGAAGCCATTCCCCCTCATCCTGTTCCTGCACTCCCTGACCAAAAGACCCTCCCCAGTTTTCCTGGAGCCCCTTTCAGTACTGGAAGCTGCTCTAAGATCTCCCTGGAGCCTTCTATTCTCCAAGCTGAACAACCCCAACTCCCTCAGCCTGTCCTCTGCCCTGTACAGGAGGCACTCGGATCATCTTTATATGATTCAGAACAAGCTGTTGGATTACAGTCAACAGCTCTTTCACCTGCTGAAACCCACAGACTCTGGTTGTCCTGCAAACAAGCACATCTTGCCACGTACATAATTAAAAATCTGTCAGCTTCATCACTAATTTTTCCCCACAGAAAAAAAAATGTGTGCACAGGACTCTTCCCTTCACCGATATTCAAAGCAAAGTGGAGTGAAATATTTCTGTATACTTTTAGGTCACAACCTACCTGAGACTCAAAGTAGAATCATGGGATTGTATAAAAGAAAGGGAAAAAACACACCAAAGACCAGGCTGAAGCAGCCACAACATCAAATAAACTGTTCCTATCTCCAACAGCAGTCCTGCTGTTAATTACATCAATGCTTCCTCTTCCCACAGAGCCAGGAAATGGCTTTGCTGCTGAAGTATCACGAGCTTTTAGGCAGGGTATCTTCATAAGCTAACAAAAAGCTGGGGTATGATGGGAAAAATTATTATTGGTCAACTTGGAAGGGATATGGATGCAGCAGTGTTTGAGCAACATGTGTCACATCTTAGGATATAGTCCCAGAGCACACACGAGGGCAGCAAATTGATCCAGGAGTGCTAACACAGAGATCACAACTGATGCTTCAGATGGAAGAAGCTGACAGCATACATATAAAAAAAAGAAACTGACAAAAACCAGCATCACCTGTGTGTTACCTGCCCAGCCCAGCTGTGTGGGCAAGCAGCAAAAGGAATTCACACTGCAAATTCAGTGCCTCTGTTGAGGCAGGCAGTGTGCCTATCATAGAGCACCAAGATATACCGCAGGCAAACGAAGCTCTTCACAGCTTTGAATCAGCAGGCAAACCAAGCACAAGAGCTATTTCCTTCAGCACAGGGACACAACATCCTCTGGAACAAGACACTGGAGAGATTCAACAGCAAAAAATTTAACTCCACACTGCAGCCAGTTTGAAGCAAACTGCAGAGATCAGTGAACTGAAGGAAACAGTCTACAGCTGGAAAACAGCCAGGTAGTGGAGATAACCCCAGCTGCACACAGTGGTGAGAATTAACATCACTTGTTAGTGGCCATGTGACAGGCCCTTTTCTTAGAAATTTATTGCGAGTCACAAAGCAACACTGAGGTGACTGGAACCCCACTAGTTAAAAAAGAACAAGTCACCTACTAAACCATCACCTCACCTCCTGCATTACCCAAAGTTTCCATATCCAAGCACTCATCCTCAAGATGTCATCAGTCACAGCCCAAACAAGGCTTTCGGAGGGGAATTACAGAAAGATTCTGGACTGCTGTGACAGGAGACAAGTCTGTTATATGTAGTCACTAGGTGCTGCGAATTCTCTCTCAGATCCTTGCTCTGTACCAAGCGCACCTTTTACAGTCCCTACCAATACAAAATATGCAGGCTATTACATTTATGTACTGCCTCCACCTTCCAGCTGCTTTAGGAACAAGACAACAGTCCACCAAGAATGCTACTCCACTCTTCCCTCTTGTTCTTTTGCATACCCTTGAGCTGCATTGCTGTCTGCCAAATGCCAGAGAAACCAGGCTTTCACCCCACACAGCAGCACTCTTCCCCCCACAGGGAAACCCACCAAAACTGTCAGTCCCACATGCCCATCACTATTCACCGATAAATTGTCCTGTCCTCGCACCCAAGCATCCCTCAACAGATAAGCAACTTCCACACATGTCAGCCTTCAGGATGTAATGGAAAAGCCTGCAGACAAAGCCACTGCTGCCATGGCCAATTTGGCTAGTGGTAAAAAAAAGGAAGGGAGAGAAAGAAGACAAACTCATCGGTTATTTTCATTACAGAAGACAGAGGTGATCAGCACTGTTACAGATACAGAATCTATACACACCAAGACTCTGGCTCGGTGTAAAAAAGCCCCAGTACAGGAGCCAGGCAAGAGATTTCATATTTCTGGTTCTAGAAACCATTAATTCAATGGCTACATGACCCATACAATTGAGGTCACAAAAGGAAAAACAGGATTTTTATCTCCTTCAACACTGACAAGCCTCAGACCAAGGAAGAAGGGGCCATTTGAATGCAAGGTCTCCAGCAGCCCAACAGAGCCATTAAGAAAGAAAACCAACAGGGAAGCTCTAAGACAGCAGTTGTCAAAATAGCAATCCAAATGTTCATGCTAATGCTCCTAAGCTGCTGCCAGGCCCTGCGCTGGCTCCATTATCTATACAGGATGGCGCAGTATAGGTGAAGACATGACCACCAGATCCACAGCACACATCCAGATGTTGTCATCCCTCTCCCAAGCTTTGCTTCTCCTAAGCCTTCAGCAGAGTGTTCTACACAAGATCTCATAACTCAAGTTTTAATGGATTTTTGGCAGGGTTTTATTATTTTGTTTTCCTCCTGGTGGAGCTTAATTTCCACTCATACACGATCCAATGCAGAGATAAAGAAAGAACTGAGGAGATCTATCAGCCTTTTGGCTACTCTGTTAGCACCAGCTACATGCTCCTATATTCCAAGATGCTGCTAAAGCCGCATAACTTCACAGCTCCCTATGCTTTGAAGGATGCATTTGCCTTGCCCTCCAAGCATATCTGTGTTTGTACCACTGAGGTAACTGTTGGCTCCAATGAGAGGACGACTCCATGATGACAATAGCATCACACGTGCATAACAGGAAACAGCTTCTGCCCCCCCAAAGTGGTCTCATTTCAAAATAAGGTGCAATGAGGGGGAAACCAAATACAGAGGACAAGGTAAGAGGATGGAGAAGCTGTTAAACGAACAAGTTCTCATTGTCCATCTCTACTCCCCCCTTGCTGTTTTTCACAGAACTTGGCTGCCTACAATCAACACACCACACCAGGAACTGGTGTTTGAGTGGGGTTTTTTTGGTCCAAAAGTGGACGGAAATATAGTATGAGGCTATTCTAATCCAGCGAAGTTCAGCTGTTCCAATACATTTTCAAGCAAGCCATCACAAGCAATAGGGTGATTCTTTAGAGTGTTAGGGGAGGCAGGGATTTAAATGCTGCTCTGAATTTTACAGTAGGTGAAGGTACTTATCTACCCTGACCTGGCTCTGCTTTTTATGTCTGGCTTATTCCATTCTGTGAAGCCTAAAAAGGACAAGAGAGAAAGTGTGGGAGTATTCCTCTCTTCTTATCCTTGGCCTGCAAAGACAATATTGAATTTATAGCATGGCCACTATACACACCCCTCCACAGCCTGGATCACTCAGAATCCACACCAGAAGGGCAAAACATCTCCAGATTGCAACATGCCCATTCATTGTCAGGTATCAGTGCTGCTGCTTAGGATAAATACTGCACACTAGGAAATTATTAGAGAGAAAAAAGCCTCACACACACCACAAAAAACCCACCCAACCATGTGCAAAGAGAAAAGGAGATGCACATGCCAAGCTCTTCTCCAAGAAGATTATGCTAGAAAACTGGGCAGTGATCTCTGAAAGGATAACTTCAAATTAATAGACTAGTACACAGCCCATGTACTTAACCCATATGCCAACAAGCAATAGAGCACAGCTCTGCTGTTCATCCCATCTGATTGTGGAAGGGTAGGAGCTGGAAGGTTTGTGCTGCCAAAATGCCAGCCAAAACAGTACATTTGGTTGCTTATCAGTGCAGCAGATGTGAAATGGGCAACCTTTCCTTTCTCTGACCTCCTCAAGGACAGCAAAAGCAGTTCCAAAGGAGGAAATAATAGGTCAGCAAAACTAGCAAATTTTCTCAAAGTTCTGCTTTTTGACACTATTCCGACAGTATGTCTTTCCACCAGACATTTGTCAAGAAAATATAATGCCTTTAATATTAATCTCTTGCATAAGAAAACCCAACAAGCCAAAAACATTCAGATTAAACAAAAAGACAGTTATCAACAGCAGCAAGCAAAGGTTGTGCTGACAGGATTAGGATGAATGCTGACCAGCACGCACAGACACTGAACATGTAGGACTGAGCTAAAAGATACAGTTTTACACTAATCATAGAGAAAGGAACATCTTTCTCCCATAACAGCTGAAAACTCATAGTGTTGCACTTCTACCAGTAGCTCCCCTACCTGCTGTCTCCGTACCAAAGTATGGCAGCTCAAAAAACATCCCAATATTTGAGACTCGGTCTCTTACAACAATGCTTAAGTAACTAATGCCTATCCTTTCTCCAAGCTTCCAAAATCCATGGAAGTTTAGGTCATTACAACCCTGACACATACACCTGACCTAGTGACACAGAGTCAGAGAGAAACAGGCATTTACAGGACAAATCACTCGCCTTTGTAGAATTTTGGATACCTACACTGCTGGGAGCACAGCTCATAAATGCCTGTTCCTCTTCACTGATCACAAACAAGACTCTAGACAACCTACTCAGATGCAAGCGCCTATAGATATTAAGTTGAACCACTTTAAACTCAGGTTTACAGAGCACTTCAGAGACAAATGGCAGTTGGAGCAAAGATATAACATTAATAATTTCTTAGATGGTACCATACACCTGCAAAGAACATTAGAAAGTCCCACACTACTTTCCCAACTCAATTTACTCACCACAGTTGTGCAGTCTGGGCTCAGCTCATAGTGAAAGACTAGGATATCCTGTGGCTATCCCACACATGTAAACTTCCGTGCATTTTCTGTGAACAAGTCAAACCTCCAGTCTTAATTTTCAGGCCATCCTCTGAGTTTGAACTGAGGATCAAACACAGTTGACTGCTTCAGTATCTGTTCTTAGAGTACAGTCTTGAAAAAACAATTGCATTTCTTTGCCCGAGAATATCTCAAACAATTCATTTCTGGTCATTCTGTGCCTGGTCCAGGATTTAGCCACCACCATTCACTGTGTTACATTAGAACAGACAAAAAGGGAACCACGCTCCATAGTCTAAATGGTTTTTGCAGTCTCAGAAGGAAGGGGCCAATACAGAATGTGCCAATACAGAAATCCACAGGGAAGGCACAATCAGCCACATATTTCCTAAGACTGTTATGGGACACACAACACTCCATCAGTTCTGCCATTTGGCCTTTCTAAGTCCAAGCCGACTGCACAATAAACACCAAGTCCACATTTCAGGCCTTATTTTACATCTACAACAATTCTGTGGGTGAATAAACATCAAGAAGCTGAACAGTCCAGTAAAGACACCGCAACTAGGCTGGAAGAGTTACTAAACCCCATTTGGTCAGAGAAACCATCTCTCCCTTGGAGCCAGACAAATAGCTTTGACTTTCCAAAAGGCACTTCATCAGGAATATGCATGGCACACAGTAATTACCTATGTTCTCAAAAGCTGTAAGAAAGCCAGCCAGCTGCATACCTATCCTCCTCCTGGCCCAGCTCCCAAGCACTCTGGCATTTTCCACTGTCGCCTAAACGAATTAAACAGAAGACAAAGGCAAACTGCACTAAGGCTTCTGCCAGTTGGGTAGCACTTCAGGTTTTAAGGACCTCAGCCTAGGATTCAGTTATAACAGTTACTGTTTACAACATGCTACAAATACCCTGCTAGGAAACATAATGGCTCCCTAACTGCAGAGCTGCTCTGTGCTGTGAAATACATCAGCAGGGCTTTGCCAGGGTACAGCAATGGGAAGCACTCTGCATGTCCTTGAAATCCAAATGTTCACACCACCAAATCTAACTGGCCTCTCACACACGCTCCCACATGGGAAATGGAAGCTGAAGAGATACATTTTTAACTTTGTGGCTATTTTTTTAATTTCAAATCAAAATAGTGTGTTCAGTGTTCTGCATCGTTACCTTCTGTCCTTATAACACAGGACATGTGAAAATCCAGAGGTAAGGGCAGCTTCTCTCCAGCAGCACAATGGGACCAAAACTCCAATTTACTTTCTCCAAGTTCCCACTGCCTCTGAGCCTCCTTCAGAGCCACACTCACCTATTTTTGAGGTAAAACCTTAAAATAACAGGCAGCCACTGCATCGACTGCCCCAGTACAACTACTCCCACTTTCCCCAAGAGACTACATATTCCAAGTACTCCTTTGCCTAGCAAAGCCTTTACTGACATTGTGAGGGTACAGTGTGATTTACTTCAGATAAAGGAGATGGAGAGAGAACAAACCCATACCTCTCAGCGAAGAGCACAGCGCTATAGAGTTTCTCCTCCATGGCAAAACACAGCAACTTCAAGAACAAAATGGCACCAGAAACCATCTTAAAACCACAAAGGTGTGAGGGGAGGGAGAGAAAAAACAAAACAGAAAGACAAAAAGATTAGCAGTCTTACAGCTGTACTTGTTACATAAACTGACACAGAGTATAAGGGACTACTGCAAAAGAAGGGAAGCACAACCAAAGAACAGAAGCTGCAAAGGAGTACAGAGGCGCAAGGTGCAAAGAAAAGACCACAAAACAATTTTTTTCCCAGCCATTTCTTCAAAGAGCACGGCAAATACAGGAACAGATTCCACAGCAATCGTGCAGTGTAACCCAAAAGAGCCAGCTGTTGTCCACGGATATTTATGATGCTTTATCCGAGGAGGCTATTATCCCTGGGAATGGGCTACAGAAGAATCATTTTGCTACTTCACAGGTCCAAGGCTCTAAAAATCTGTGTTACACTTAGGAGAGTAAAAGTGACGTATGCAGAAGTGATCAAAGGAGAACAGGCTGGTTTATAGCCTGCAGGGGAAACAACTGATCATATATTCTTCCTATGACAAACAACTGAGAAAGTAATTGAGAGCCAAGCAGAAGCCAATGTTGTTACCTCAGCATTATTGACTTTAGGCAGACATCTTAATCTAACACACGACAAAACTTTGGTCATTGCAGTAAGATATAGCTTTCAAGGAAAAATGATATTTATAAAGGTAGTTTATGGTTCAGTTAGAGATTCTTATGAAGTCAGGCCCAGGCTATAAAGAAGGAGAAAGAAAGGGATGACTTAAAACCAAAACAGATAGAAAGCTCAATTAAAATGTGAAAATATGATTTAAGTATAGTATAACAGAAGGATCTCCTGATCTTCAAAACACTAAAAGGAAGCAGTAAAAACATAGCTTTAAAACACTATGCAAAGAAAGCCTCATTCTTATCAAAGGGAGGATTTGCACTGAATTCAAAGTTCACCTGTTACGGGTTATTTAAAAAAAACCTCTTAACAAAAATATTACAATTTTTTTATGAAAAAGAGCCTAGGTTATTTAAAATATGTATAACACAAAATGAAGCCAGAGGAGGATTAGAAGTCTATACAGCCCTTTGTTAACGTTCAAACTCAAAGAAACACAACAGTAAAGAAATAAAAACAATAATCAAGAGCAAAACAATATGAAATTATAACAATCACCTTAAGAATATATAGAAACAAAGCGTGAGCTCAGTTCATCGCAATTACAAAGAGCACATCTTCAATTAAAAAAAGAGTAAGGAAATAGAGGGAAAATTACACATACATAAAGAAGTTCTTGCCTGCATTTGCCTGTGTCTTCCTCCAAGCAATCAGCCCTCCACAATGCCAGCCACTGCTCTCTACACCTCACCTCTTTCCTGGAAAGCATCCCAGAAATCCACACTGTACCTTTTCAGGGTAACACACCACACAAGGGGTTTCAGGTGATGCTGCAGCATATTAGTAAACCACAGCTGACTTCAATAGAGAGTCCTTTCTTTGCAACTGACCAACAGTCTAGAGGAATTCTTGATTTGAAGTCACAAAGTGAACAGCTTGGCCTGGCTTTCACGTGTTTGTGACAAATTCTTACTCATGAAATGGCACCTAGAGCTCTGTAGGAACCTGATCTAGTGATCATTCATTGTTCTTCAACATGCTTGGGGCAGACTATCTAAGAACACCCCAGTTCTGCACCTCTCCAACTGTCACACTGCATCTGTTGCTTTTCTGCACTGGAAAGTCTAGGGCACATGCCCTTAAGGGAAAGGAAAATCCTCTGGACTTCCAAAACTAGCCATCCACTCACGCAGTTGGTATGAAATCTGCTCAAACAGCTGGTATGAAATAAAACCAGTCTGCTGGCCTTTGACATGGAGTCCTTCAGTTGTCAAAAAAAAAAAAAGGGGAAAAGATAATGGCATAGGAGAGCCCAGTTACTGAGGTGTCATGGCTGTGGTTCATTTGTTCACTACTTCTTTCATTTTATAGATGCGTTGCACTGATAAGGAGCAAAATTTCTCACATTTTCTTTATGCACTATACAGTTGAAAGCTTAAGTGGAGCAGCATTTTGACGCTTACAGCAGGCTTTGTAGGTAAAGCAGAATGCTGTGCCCATTTCCATCACATGGGGACCATTCACAGAAGCAAATTAATACCAAGAATCATTCCTTAGTGGCTGGCACTCATTTCCCAGCTGTCCAGGCAGCACTTCCAAGTGGGAGGCTGGGCCACCATCCAGAAAGATTTTGTTCAGAACAGTCTGTCACCTGGTTTGAGAAATTCAACATGCCATCACACCACATCCTTCAACAACAAACTCTCTTTGTCAGGAGAACTGCTTCTATCATTGGATCTGTCAAGCTGAACCACTGCATGAGCTATTTCACTGGGTCTCCTCTAGTCAAGCTCAATTGGACTTTTACAGTCCTTGATACTTGTGGGATATTTTCATAGAAGCCATTATCTTACTTTGCACTGGGAATTATGCCGCCTGGCAGGGGCTATCCCTCCTCATGATACCTGCACGTCCAAAGTTGAACCCAGTCGTGTAATGAGATGGCAAAAAGTAGTCATATATATATTCAAAATGTTGGCCTGCAAGCCAGTAAGGCCTGAAAATATTTACCAATATGTCAAAATGCTTCTAGCTGAAAACCATTTCTAAACCATTCGCTGTTTGCAAGTTTAATGGCTTAAGGCTTATGGGCTCATGAATCACCAGCTTTCTTAGCAGCAGCATTTGAAATGTTGATACCTTAGCCTTGAAATAGATGTGAAGGTACCACAGCCTTTACAAGCTGTTATCGAAACACATACTTTAAAAGCTCCCACAGAAGACTAAATGTGATTCAAGTAGCTGAGCAGGAAGAAAGTAACTGAACCAACTTAGTTAAACTCATTCTTCATGTCCGCATTCCATTTTAGTGATTACTCTCCAGTTGGACAATGAATCATATTAAAGGGAGCTTTGATACTTACAGTTTGTCTGATAAAAATCCAGATTACTTTAGAAGCAATGATGAGTATTTGGGAAACCATTAGTCTTATTTCAAATTACTAAATTCAACTATCAGGAGAAAATTTTGGAGAGCAATTCCATTTATCACAGATTAAAAAGAAAAAAGATTGTACTATTCTTACAATCCTGAGATTTTCAGTTGGGAAAACATATGAACATTCATGGCAAAAGAATTGCTGCAACAGATACACGTGGAATGAAAATCTTTGAGGTCAAGGATGTTATGCCAGTAAATGACAAACACTGCATTACAGAATTGTAAAAAGAAGCATTAAGTGTACTCTATACTAGAGAGACAACAGGGATGGAAGAGACAAATACAATAGCAAAACCAATGGGAAGTAAAAAAGAAATCTCAACTGTGAATAAAAAAATAATAAATCCATATACTCTTCTCTAAAATACGGCATTACCAATTGATTTATCTAGGTCTTGCAAGGAGATACACACCGCAGAGTATAAAATATAAAATATATACATTTTCTGTCTACAATGCATAAGATAGATGAAGAAACACATAAATATGGTAAATAAGTTCTGTTGCAGTTTTAACCAAAGAGATTATGAAAATACATTAAAATAAAACAAATAAAAGTAATAAGTGCTTAAGGATTTGTTTATCTTTGAATAGCTTAAAAGGTATGAGAATTCACAGCTTCCTGCTGTTTCTGAGTAACTGTCCATATCTGCACATTCATTCATCAATGGCATCGATGCAGACCACTTCCAGATCTCCCTCTTCACTCCTATCTCCTTGCAGCCAGAATAAAATCCCCATCTGTTTCAAACGGCTCTCTGAGGATGGCTGGGATCAGGTCAGCCTCGGCTCTCCAACCCTTCTCCTCCCTCAATATAGATAAAAATTACTATTTTGCCTATCACTCAACTCATAACTCCTCTATTTCTACTCTAATTTCTCTCCAGGTCCTCACATGCAACCATTCAAAAGTAATCAGAAAGATTTTGACGTATTTCCAAGATTATTTCTGTATGTTCATCTTCACAACCAAAAACATGTGTCCAAGCTCTCATCACCTTGATTACTGCAGCTTCTTTCCCCAGCTCATTCCAGTCCCATCTATCCAGAGTACCATCTCAATCAGCATTTTCAACAATTAGCCTGACCACGTTAACACTAGAATGCATTTTTGTTTAGTTCCCCCATGTATTTGGGCTTTTACTGATTCTGCACACACCTCTTTGAGGTAGACTCCTCATCAACAGCTTCCTTCCTCACGAGTTCTCCTTAAAACTTATCTGCTCTAATTCGTCCTGAGAAACATGACAATCAGGCTTTTGCCAAGCACACCAGTCAATACAATCCAACTCCTTCTTACACTTCCTGCCCACAAACATTGTTTTACATCCATATTGTGAGCTTTCAGGGAAAAAGACCATAGTCTCCTCTTCTTTTGACTGTACACAAGCTCCAAATGCATTGCTGCTTTACTCCCTGAACTAAGTACATGCAGTATTTACACTCGCTTCTGAACAGTTTATGCAAATGCTGCTGTGTTTTAGAGGACTGGATGACTAATATCCTCATTGTAAACAGAGAAGAGCAACATGTGGGTAGAACAATGAAGTTCAACAGAGAAGAACACTGCATGGGTAACTAAGATTTGAAGTGAGCATCATTTAAATTATGGTTGGAGCCACACCAGCAGCCTTGCAACCTGAATGAAGCAGACACAACATGCGACTCCACTGCCCATGGTCATAAACCAATATAGCTTCAACACACGTAGGGTTCTTTTCCAGTGAGGAGTGCTGTTCAAACATGCCTGTACACATTTCCTTCAGGGTGTTTGTGAGGTACAATGGTTTTCCACCATATAATGAATATTAATTTCAAGAGTCATTTATACTATAGACATAGACATCTTTACCTAGAGCCCTGCATCCAGTTCTGGAGCCCTCAGCACAGGAAGGACATGGATCTGTTGAAACGAGTCCAGAAGAGGCCACAGAGATTATCCGTGGGCTGGAGCACCTCCCATATGAGGACAGGCTGAGAGAGTTGGGGTTGTTCAGCCTGGAGAAAAGAAGGCTCTGGGAAGACCTTAGAGCAGCTTCCAGTACTGAAAGGTGGTGTTCAAGGCCAGATTGGATAGAGCTTTGAACAACCTGATCCAGTGATAGGTATTCCTGCCTGTGGCAAGGCGGTTGGAACAGGATTGACACCTATGCCAGTACCTCCCCACCCTCACAGGAAAACATTTCTTCCTAAGATCTCATCTCAATCTCCCTTCTTTCAGCTGAAAACCATCTCCCCTCATCCTATCCCTGCATTCCCTGATCAGGAGTCCCTTCCCAGCTTTCCTGCAGCCTCTCTCAGTACTGAAAGGCTACTATAAGATCTCCCTGGAGGCTCTTGCCACTCTAAGAAACTGTTTTATCTTGACCTGCATACCTGTAAATCACCTTCCTTATATAAAGGAAACAATACATTGTCCTGTACACCAACACAATGAAATCCCTCCTGACACTGCCACCTCAAGTAAGCTGTTCCCGCACAAGTACTCTGGGGAGAGTTTCAGGCACGCATTTAAGTATGTTAGCACTTCTGTTCACCAATTCGCTTGGAGATTTCAGAAGCTTGAAGTTTCCAGAGAAATTCAAGTGGGGCAGCTTGGCGACTTGAGACCAACACAATATCTGAAGCTTACAAATGTAGAGTGTTTCATGGAAAATACAGTGCATCCCGCAGTGACTCTGCAGTTGTAGCAAATAATCACCAGATGGAGCTGCACAGTCACAAATCTGATTTATGGCTGGGAGAGGAGATCATTTCCCACTGTTCTGTTTGGCCTAAAACTGACACATTCCAGCATTTGCTAATAACTCAGCTTCTGAAAGGTATAATGAAATGCTTCCCTTCACAAAAACAAAATGTACACAGAGAAAGTGATGAGATACTGAGTGGGAAGAAACAAAAGCAAAAAAAAAAAAAAAGGAGAAACCAACAACACTAACAGCTTTCCAAGCCAAATAAATTTTTTTAAATTAACTGAAAGACATGGTATCTGACAAAACACATCAGACGTCTTGCTTTGTTCAGCAAGTCAGAAAGCCCAGCACACTCCTTAGAGTTTAACATGATTGACTGCTGCAAAACAATCATAGAATAGTTTGGGTTGGAAAGGACCTTTACAGGCCATCCAGTTCAAACCCCCTGCAGGAGCAGGGACATCTTCAACTCAGTTAGGCTGCTCCGAGTCCCAGCCAACCTGACCATGAAGGCTTCCAGGGATGGGACATCCACCACCTCTCTGGACAGCCTATGCCAGTGTTTCACCAATCTCACTCTAAAAAATTTCTTCCTAATACTCAGTCCAAATCCACCCTCGCCCAGTTTAAAACCGTCACCCCTTGTCCTATTGCAAGAGGCCCTGCTAAAGAGCTTGTCCCCATCATTCTTGTAGGCCCCCTTCCAGTAACGCAAGGCTCCTCTAATCCCAGAGCCTTCTGTTCTCCAGGCAGAACCACCCTGACTCTCCCAGCCTTTCTTCACAGGAGATGTGTTCCATCCCTCTGATCATTTTTGTGGCCTCCTCTGCACTCGCTCCAATAGCTGCATGTCCTACGCGTGCTGAGGACTCCAGAACTGAACGCAGGGCTCCAGGTGGGGTCTCCCCAGAGCAGAGGTTCAGCATCCCCCTCCCTCACCCTGCTGGTCTCACTGCTTTGGACGCAGCCCAGGACAAAGTTGGCTTTCTGGGCTGCAAGTGCTCATTGCTGACTCGTGTCCAGCTTTTCATCTGTCAACACCCCCAAGTCCTTCTCCGCTGGGCTGCTCTCAACTCCTTCATTTCCCAGCCCCAACCCAGGTGCAAGACCTTGCACCTGCTCTTCTTAGGCTTGTCAAGGAGGAGGAGAGAAGGAGGAAGGAGAAGGAAGGAGGAAGAGGAAAAAGAATAAGAGGAGGAGAAAGAGGTGGAGACAGCGGGACGGGGCCGCCCCGCCGGGAGGAGGAGGCTGGCCGGAGCCTCCCAGCCAGGCGGAGGAAGGAGAGGAGGTGGAAGGGGCCGAGATGCCTCTTTTCAGCGTGCCCAAAGAAGTGGCCGTCGGGACGGCGATGCTGGGGGTAGCCTTCGCCACCGGGGTGCTGGCAGGTGAGCGGGGGGGCAGAGCCGGGGATGCGGGGGCCGAAAGTGCCCGCAAAGCGACCCTCCGAGACTCCTCATGGAGCTTCTGTCGGAGCTGGGCACACGAGGCAGCGATCTCCGTGTGCAGCCAGACAAGAGCTGGGACACAGCGGATTCCCCGCTCATACACGTGTGTAAGTTTTCCCTGAAGTTTTATGTGTTTATGTTACTGGTTTTAATGTCATTGTGAGCTTCACAACTGTCAAATCTCTTGCTAATTTGGAGCTTTGGCTCCAGCTCTGTCTGACCTCACACTGGAGATGGCGAAAGGCAGCAGACAGAGGTGATCATAGAAAACACCTCTGCTCAGCTCACATCACACTGAGCACAGGACATGATCATCACCAAAGAAGGAACAGGTCTGGAAAAACACTTTGAATGAAAACATGCTATTAAAAAACCATGCTGTAAGAATGTTCTGTCTAACTTGTAGAAAAAATAGAGTTACTTAGGTGAAACTTAACTCTACTTTAGCTTAAATAAAAATTTTCCACTTTCTGTAATAGCAGCTACTTCTTGTATCACCCCTTCTGGTAATCCAGGTACTCCTGGGCCAGGATCCCAACAAGGGTGGGGACACAGTCATCTGGGCAGCCAGGAAAAGCTGTGTGATGTCCTGGTCACAGCTTTATCCTAGAAACGGTTTCGCTTTCATTCCTCGGGCCCAGGGGAAGCTCAGGCCCTGGGTCAGGCAGGAATGGAGTCTGGGGTTGGGTTTGTTCTTACCCTTTGGCTCCAGGGAATTGCCACAATCATCCACTCCTCCATATAATCTGTAAAAGAGAGCCATTAACAGAAAATAAGTAAAAAACTTGAAATAAGATGGGGTTTAATAGCAAACAGCTATCAGGAGATGCAAAGTCCTGCATGCTTGGCTCATGGCAATCCCAAGCACAATTACAGGCTGGGCGGAGAATGGATTGGGAGCAGCCCTGAGGAGAAGGACTTTGGGTGCTGGTGGATGGGAAGCTCGACATGAGCCAGCAAAGTGTGCTCATAGGCCAGAAAGCCAACTGTGTCCTGGGCTGCATCAGAAGTGTAGCCAGCAGAGCAAGGGAGGGGATTTCTGCCCCTCTGCTCTCATAAGACTTCACCTGAAGCCCTGCGTTCAGTTCTGGAGCCCTCAGCACAGGAAGGGCGTGGATCTGTTGGAGTGAGTCCGGAGGAAGATACAGAGATGATCAGAGTGCTGAAGCCCTTCCCATATGAGGATGGGCTGAGAGAGTTGGGGTTGTTCAGCCTGGAGAGGAGAAGGCTCTGCAGAGACCTTAGAGCAGCTTCCAGTATTGAAAGGGGCTCCAGGAAAGCTGGGGAGGGGCTCTTGATTAGGGAGTGAAGGGACAGGACAAGAGGGAACAGTTTTCAACTGAAAGAGATGAGATCTTAGAAGAAATATTTTCATGTGAAGGTGAGGAGGCACTGGCATAGGTTTCCCAGGGAAGTCGTGGCTGCCCTATCCCTGGAGGTGTTCAAGGCCAGTTTGGATGGGGCTTGGAGTAACCTGATCCAGTGGGAGGTGTCCCTACCCGTGGCAGGGGATTGGAACTGGATGGGCTTTAAGATCCCTTCCAACCCAGACCATTCTATGATTCTGTGATCGATTCTGTCTTTTAGTAGACAGGCTTTCAGAACCTATGTTTTTGCATATTGGTTTTGTGCTGAAGAAGCCATTGAGCAGTGCCAGATTTCCCCTGGCTCAAGGGCAGGAGACAGTCATTACGACAAAGGGTTTGAGAAGATGCATCAGCTGATGGCCCTAAAGACCAGCAGCCTCCATCCGTCTGCAAAACAAGGTCCTCAGATGAAGAAAATAGCATGCCTCGGTCATGCCTCTCGCCTTATGTTTGCTCATTGCTTGGACATCTTACAGTTTAAAAAGAAGGGGGGGGGAAAGATAGAAAAAAAAAAGAGCTCCCCAGCTACACTGCATGTTTCTTTTTCACTGGATTTTTCAGAGCCAAGAACTTTTGAACCTTTAGTAACACTGAATCGCTTGGTTTATTTAAGCAGGCAGTAACTGACAAAAAGATATTATTCCTTATCTCTCTGTAGGTAAAAGATGCCCTTCTTTAGTTTTTGGGACACCCAAATCATCCAAAACTATTATGGGGAAAAGCAGTCCTCTCTGGCAGTACATACTGGATCACTCTTTGCGGGAACACCCGATTCTAAAGAAGTTGCGACTGGTCAGTATTTTATCCCTCAACACAAGTTTTCTGTTTAGTGCTCCACTAGGACATTTTGCTATTGCCCACACTTCGTCCTGAACTGCTGGACTCTTTGTGACATCCATTCCTTGATCTTGTTTGCACAGTCCTGGGTGGCAGTGCACAAAATTACTAGATCATCCAGGAGGGACTACAGGCACCCTCAGCTGTATGGCTGTCAGTTCCTTATGGGTATTCCTAAGGACGTTCCCAGCCCTTTAAGGTTTCTCTGCTAGTTTTATAACCCAGTAAACCTTGAGGAGGAGACCAAAATCCTACTTACTGTTGGAAAGAAAGCCTGAATCCTGTTCCTTTTCTCACTCCTTGCACTTCTCAGAATTTCCAGTCCTTAGAGACTACTCTGTATGCATAGTTATACTTCTTGATGGTATCTGATCCAGAGGAAATCCAGGTTAAATCCACTTCCTTTGGATATTCTTCCTACACAAGAGAACCAACACAAAGTTGTCCAATCTATTAAATCCTAAAACATACACGAGAATTTATTTTAAACTGGTATTGCCCTGACTCTTCAATGTTCTTGACTGCCCAAATAAGTATTTAATAGTACTATTGTGTGGTTTAGGCATGTCTTTTTATCCATGGCTCCCAAGCATGTGTGCTTGGACTGTGCTTGATTTTAGTGTGAACAGATGACTTCTGTTCCTTTTAGTTAGCATATAGGAAAACTATAGCTCAGGGAAGTGATGTTCTCCAGCTCAGAACAGACCTCCTGACTCAGAACTGAGTCGTTTCAAGTGAGACAAACTACCCCTGTGTAAAAGGAATTAAATGTTAATTACTGGAGCTGGTTGGTTGGAATGAGCCCTAGAGGAACAAGGGAAATGGGAGGGCTGTCTTTTCCACTATACTGCCTTGCTTCTCCTGCTGCTCCCACCCTGGCATGGGCACAGCTTCTCCAGCTCTGTGCTCTGACTACACATTGATCTGTGTAGCTAGAACAGTGCAGTATGACCTTTGGCAACAGACTTTAACCTTGCAGTTCATAAAAACATCCAACACCATTGGAGGAATAAGGGCACAAATACAAAATGTATAATTTAAAACAAAAAGACGCATCCATTTATGTAAATACACAGAAATAAAGGACTCTAACAGCCAAGGTTCCTCACTGGTTCTTAACCAGTTATAGCTATTGTTGTGTTTGCTGCAACCATGGTAACATCAGGACATGTCACTGCTTTTAGTGATTAGCCACTGCATATCACACACACCCCGCCCTCCTTAGTTATTGTTCAATTCAGACCAGTTTCTAGCTCCTAGATGGAGGACAAAGCCATCCAAAAAGAGAACGGTGGGAGTATCTGTTTTCCCTGGGATTTCTCTGGGTTTTCTTTCCCTAGAATATTGTTTTGGAAGCTTTGGGGGTTGTTTGTTGTGACGTGTTATTTTTTACCCCTTTCTAGCTCACTGCTGATCTTCCCTGCGGTAGAATGATGGTGTCCTGTGACGAGGCTCAGCTCATGGCAAATTTGGTCAGACTGATTAAGGCCAAGAAAGTTATTGAAATAGGTAAGAGTGTCACTTTGTCCTCCCTGTAGCAGAATAAAGTTGGCTGTGCTTCTCCAGATACAGCCATATTTACTTAAATTATCTAAATGCAGCAAGGCACAGCATCCCTGTTGCATCAATTAGGTGAGCACACTACAGCATGAAAAATAGCATCTGATTTGCACGTACTTACCACTTTGATAGTCTGTGCATTCAGTAAGTCTGGCATCACCATGGATGTCTTACCAGCTCAGAGGCAGTCTGTAAAATTAAGCTCAACAGATTGCTTGGGTCTCCAATGTCAGACAGCAGTTGCCCAACAGGGTGTGTTCTTCCCTTCCTGTATCAGTTTCTTGCCAGAAGGAAGTGTTTTGCTGCACAGGCCCATGATCCAATCCACCTTCCTTAATGCACCAGTGTTTGCAGGATGTCCCAGGGCCAGGCTGATGCTGAGCAGTCAGGTAGGGGTTCCCACCATCTTCATTCTTGGCCTGGCTGTTAGGAT
This sequence comes from Phaenicophaeus curvirostris, assembly GCF_032191515.1. Taxonomy (NCBI): domain Eukaryota; kingdom Metazoa; phylum Chordata; class Aves; order Cuculiformes; family Cuculidae; genus Phaenicophaeus; species Phaenicophaeus curvirostris. The sequence continues at coordinate 20,876,301 of NC_091400.1, read as the reverse complement.
ACCCTTGTTATAATGTGGTTTGCTGCTCCTCTAGTGCCTTTGGCTCAGGATTTAGCTCCACTTTTAAATAAGGCTGTTCCCTCAGAGGCAGGAACAGACTCTGTCCCGTCTGTCCAGGATATTTGTGGAAAAAAAGCCAACATTAAGCTTTGCTAAAAGATTGATTAAAATTAAAAATTACTCTCAACTCCCCATTACATTAAATTGAACTGGAAAAGCTTTTGTGTCTATTACCAAATTGCCATCCTTGACCCTTTTGGGGTTTTTATTCCCAAAGGGAGCCCTGTAGTTCCCTGTTTACAATACGTTAAGTGTTAATGACTCTTACGATTTTCCCAGGTGTTTTCACGGGTTATAATACCTTGAATATGGCCCTTGTCCTGCCAGATAATGGCAGAGTTATTGCCTGTGATATAAACGAGGAATATGCCAAAATTGGAAAGCCGCTGTGGAAAGAGGTAAGTAGCATCTCTTCCGTTATATGTTGCAGCTGCATTTGCATGTCAAGGGATTTGGTGCCTTAGACTTACACATTCATACAGAAGCATTCCTGTCATTCAAGGAGGCTGAAACAGTTCAACTGGGAAAGACAAGTACTATCTGAAACTTAGAAACAATAGGAAAAATATGTGAACACCAACATCACCTCCTAGTGCAACCTCCTGTCAGGTGATTTCTTGACCACTTCCATCAATTCTTTGCTCTTTTTCATTCTAGGCAGGAGTAGAGCATAAAGTTGACCTGCGGATTAAACCAGCAGTCCAAACGCTTGGTAAGTAGCCAAAAATGCTGTTATTTTTGCCTCCCTTAGAAATAGAAGATGGATATAATGATGAAATCTAGAACTAAATATACTTGTGGATGTGATCCCTTTGCTAATAGTGAGACAGCTTCTTACATTAAAAAAAACAAAACAAAAAAAACCTAACCAAACACAGTGAACAAACAAACTGAGAACTTCACAGCTTCCTAAGTTCAGTTTTCCTTCGTGCTAGCAGAGAGGAAGAAAATCCTTGTTCTGTGCTGGTCACCTGTCCTGTCCACTGCCTAGTTTAATCTGTGAAGTACTATTGTCAGCTGCTTCTGAGAAAGCTGATTAAAAGAGATCAATTAGACAAAGCCCAATTTCTCCTATTGTTTACTGTAAGCAAGTATTTTTTTGTTGCAGACAGGAAAAGTTTTCTGAAAGGGTTGAAGTGCAGAAAAAATACAAAAGCCAGTATAAAACTTAAGAGTCTAACAGCTGAATTGTGCCTAGAGAAGTTCATATTTAGGGCCTGTCAAAAACATTAGAAAGCCAATTACTTGTCTTATTCCTGAAAAAGGGAGATGCAGGGCAGAGAGGGTACTAATAAATATTCTGAAAATGAAAGAGATTTGCTAGGAATGTAGGAGGCAGAAGAAGGTTTCCAGCATAGGTGTTTGATGGATACACAGATCCAGATCCATCCATCACCTTGTATTGCTACCAATTCTTCCATCCTTTCTCAGGAGGCAAATACTGGCAGGCTGTTAGGTGCCCTGTCCTTGGCGTCTGATGGGCAGCTGTGTCTAGCAGTGCTTCAGACACAAAGATCCCCTGGTGACAGATCATGAGGGCAGGCGAGATGGGTAGCTGAGAGCATTGCTAAGGCACCAGTCAGCACCTCTGCAATGGATGAGTTGAGTTCCCCTTCAAGAAGCCCATTTAGGAGACCTCAAACCTAAATTCCACTTGCCAGAGAGGGAATACTTGCAGCAATCTTTTGGTGTGTTAAAAATCTCTGACAGAATTTGTTTTTTACCTGTATCATGGAACTTGATTGTCAGTGAGAGCTTAGCATAAATGTGAGAAAAACCCTCATCCCATTAAGAAAACAGTTCTCTGTCAGCTTAAAAATTAGCTGAAGGTGCAGAGCATATCCAGTTTTAAACTGCTTGCCTTGTTTTGACTGTAACTTTTAGCAGTCACAGCTGTATCCTGCAGGTTTAGAACTCCTCCATAAAATTCCAAGCAGGCAGAACTCGGTAAACGGGTGTTTTATGGCATACATCATGACTAGATTGGTTTCTGTGGGATAAGCTTTTCTAGTAATTAGCTGTAGAGGAATAGGCTGCCTGGTCAAGGCACCAATAACGTTATTTAATGAGAACTTTGACAGAAATGGATGACTTCCTCCTAACACAGCATTAACCAGGGTGTGATGGCTCTCTTTGTCACTCATCTAGATGAACTACTGGCCAGTGGAGAAGCGGAAACCTTTGACTTTGCTTTCATTGATGCGGATAAAGAAAGCTACAATGAGTACTATGAAAAATGCTTACGCCTCGTAAGGAAAGGGGGAATAATCGCTATTGATAATGTAAGTACCACAGTTGTAGTCATACGAGCACTGCTTTTACCTCTGGGAGAAGAATAAAAGTCACAGTGGGATTGTAGCAATATGATTTCTGACCTACAGCTCAGTTGTCAATTGCAGCATGTTTGTTTTGTGTTGTATAATGGAGGCTCTTAAAATTTGACATCAATTCCTAAAGCAAGCTGTATGGAACACTAATACATGCAAGGAGTAAAACTATACGGAAGTAAGAAGTAACGTGTTAAATACCTGTGAGTACATGAACAGGCTGTGATAACAGAATCTGTAATTCATCACAAGGAATGCTCTGTATTCCTATTTGTCTTGTAGCACATTTTCCACTGTGTACAGTTCTTAGCCAAGATCAAAGGTAGCACTTGTCATCAGTAACTACTAATAAGTTACCAATTAATAGCTCTTAGTAGAAACAAAGAACAAATGGGAGCTTTTAAAAATACCTATGTTTAAACACTTTTTAAATTTTTTTTAATTCTGTGGGCACCCCATTCCACCTGCTTATGAGGGCTCCATGCCAAAGGCCACTAGAAACCTGCCACACAATAAATACAATCAGTTTCTAGAAAATATGCAGGACCTTTACCAAAGCTACCTTTGTGGCCCAAGGAACATATTGGAACAATGAGATGCATGCTGTTTCCTTTTTCATTAGGTCCTTCGGAGTGGAAAGGTGCTAAAACCAAGGAAGGATGACTTTGAAACCCAGAGCATCCACCACCTCAATGAGAAGCTTCTCAGAGATGCACGAGTCAATATCAGCATGCTTCCAATGGGGGATGGACTCACGTTAGCATTCAAGCTGTAACTGGAGGAAGCCCTGCACATGGGGAACAATCAGCAGCATCAAGTAATCAGGAAAAATGCAGGCGGAGCAGTATCAAAAAATAGTCATTTAACCTGTATCTGCACTGGATAGCATAGCCTGGGAAAGCAGACGTTAAGAGCAGCAGGATCCTAAGGACAGCTAAGTTGAGAACAGAGACTTATTTTGAGATCTACAATGGTTTCTTATTTTAATTGTAATAAAGCAAGTTAACTTTCATGAAGTTGTCCTTGTAAGCCAGTGGTTAAAGAAAATCTCCCTCTGTAAAATGAACGAGTTCCAAGAGAGTCAATACAACAAAGTCATTTTCTCCCCTAAAAGAGGCTACAGAGTAGCAGAATAATCAAAAAGGAGAAGTAGTGGAGTTTACTAACGTTAAAAGCCATAATAGAAAAGTGGATTTTTAATTAAATGTACATGACATTAAAGAAACTGCTAGCCTTCTCAAACTAATGATGTTGAAAGTCACAGGTAATTTATGAAGGGTGTTACATAAGGAGCCTCAAATATACACCATTTCAGGAGAGAAAACAAAGTTGTCTTTAAAAGCTTGTCAAAAGACAAACAGGATTGCCAAAAATGTGACCTCCCTTAAACAGTTGTATACAAGGACAGGATTTCTTTCACCTAGATAACAGGACAGGGTAGATTTTTTTCAGGTCAAAATAGGAAGAGCAAGTGGGCAAGAAGAAAACCCAAATAGTTCTTCCTCCTTACTCTCCTCCCTCCCACATGCCCACCAAAGAAGCAGCTTGCTAGGTGCTTGTTTCCTAAAAAGCTGCAAGCACACAGCACTGGTGACAAGCCTGCAGAAGGAAAAGTATGATTGTGTGAGGATGCAATACTGGCTATTCACATAATTACTGAAAGCAGAGACTACGCCAGAGATTATGCTAATGCCTTCTTTCCATGGTGAATTACAAATGGTAATTAATATCTAGGGCTTTTTCTGTTTCAGCCTGATAGTCTTATTACAGGATAAACTTAATTAAACAAGAAACTGAAACAATGGTTACAGACCAAAGGTCCCCTGGCTGCTGTACACTGAGGGGAAAAAGGCCACTTAGATTTGCTGTCTCCTGTAGGGAAGCGATATCGCAGCTAAGAGAATCTTTGCATTTGCTTAAAGAATGAACTTGAATGACTCAAGGCACAAGGGAGCAAAGTTTTGAAGTGTCAAAATTTTTAGAACTGGCTACTTGGCTCATGTTTTTTGAGATTTCAGCTGTGAGCATGGGTTCTGAGGAGGGCCTGATGTTCAGGGCACAGCTCTACTTGTCTCAGGCACTGGGGTTAGAATATTGCAGTGGGAGAGTAATAAAGGAAGTATTGCCCGATGGCTTCAGAGGGGAACTACGAGTGAGGGAGGAGATCTCAGTTCTATTTCTGTCACTTCCACATAAAACCCTGATTCAGCAGAGCACGTCAGGATACGCTTAAGTACTTTGCTGAATTGAGGACTAGTTGCTGTAAAGTAAAATCCATGTCTGGGAGAAGGCCAGGACAAGGTCTGTACAGCCCTTAAATAAGATTTTATATAGGACATGAAGCTTGCCCAGCTTCCTTCTCTTGGGTACACAGTTTTACGCTCAGAGCTTCAAACCTCTGCATGCCTCAATTTTCTTATCTGCATAAAAAAAATTACACCTTATCAAAATCTTAATGACTATAACAGTTCTCAGATGGAGTGGCTAAAGTAATATAGGAGATCATTACATATTTGCTTGCAAAGCTTCCGGACACTATATGCATTAACAAAAGATTGTAAAGGTTACAAACACAAAACGGGACGCCCAACAGCTGGAGCATCCTCTCAAATATTCCTGCTTTCAGAAGCTCTAGGATGACAATCACAAGTGACCTACAAGTTGTCAAGAATATATACCCTGGCCTAAAAATACTGTGATGCCATGTCCCGAACACACAGAGGTCACTGGAGGATTGATCGCTAACCTCTAACTGTTTCACTACTAATTTCAAAGTTGCAAGAATCCTATTAGTAAGACCGAGCCAAAAATTAGTGAGCATCAGGAGGATTTTTGCAAGAAACTCAAATAACAGTTTAGCAATGTTCAAAACCAGATAAAAAAAAAATCATAAAATCATAGAATGGTTTGGGTTAGGAGGGACCTTAAAGATCATCCAGTTCCAGCTTCAAAAACTCCAGTTCCTTGAATGGTAGGTGCTGGCAAAGTCACCTACACACAAGGAAGACCCAAGTCTGAAGCTGCACACAGTGAGCTCCCGTTTCCCCTCTGCTCCATTTTAAACATGCAGAGCACAGCGTGGGCATTTAATCAAACCTGTCTCCATCCTGATCACGTAATTACCATTAGAAAGAATAGCAATGTGTCCCTAAACTATAGATTGATGAGCCATCTGTAAGCTGAAACAAAGAGCAGAAGGAAGCTTAATTGAATCAAATATTTAGAATACATTACACTTGATCTTGCAGTTACTCAGAGGCTGGCCTTCTCTTCAGGCTTCTGTCCTGCATGCCTGGAATTCATCACCACTAACTGCATTTAATCCTTCAACCTTACCTTAAAGTGACTACAGGTAATATATAATTATGGTTTAATTCAAGTAGTGAATCAGTTTTGGGGAATTTGTGGGGACAATGGGAATTCAGGCTTTCAGTAGGTGGTAAAAGAGGGCCACATGGTAAAGCAGCACAAGTCCTTGTCTCTCATGGTGAGATCATGTATGGGAGCTCATGGCCCTGCTCACCCCTCCCAGGTAACGCACTGTCCTGAGCTACTCCTCATACTGTAAAGGGTTTTGTACCCCTGAAGTGAAGCTGATCTGGGAGCAGAGCTGCTGCTCAAACCTGATCACAACACTGGCATCTCTGAGTTGCAAAGGTTGACACCAGAGAAGCCAACACAGGTGAAAAACATACAGCTGGGACTTGCTCAGAAGCAAATGAGGCTGATGAATAGTGCACAAAAACAACAACAAAAAAAGAAAATACTCCCTAGTGCAGTAACCCCCTAGAACCACCACGAGAATGAAAGCATGTAATCCTAGCTGCTGGTTGGGTACCTCAGTCCCTGCTCCAAAAATGTCACATTAGAAACAGTGGGGTGTGATATTTGGGTGGGTGACAGAGAAAGAAACAGAAGGCTGTTTCAGAGCAGACTTTTCATTTCTAGTAGCTAATTAAATGAGCTGACAACACTCACTCAGCAGTGCTGCCACATCCCCCCTTTGTGCTGGCTCTCTCCGACATACCCAGCAGAAAGGTAGCCAGAGCTTGGAATTATCTACAGCATGGAAAGCGCTCAGGACTCAGATGGATGCTCAGAAATCTAGAGATGGCTGCCCCCCAAAAAAGAAACAACTCTCCATCCAGGGGTTGACACAGAGGTTCCTGAACGTTCAAGGCTCACTTCAGCATCTTTAACCCTGCAGCTTTTGATCCCACCAGGACATGTGGTTGACAAAGCAGGAAGCATAGAATCACTGAGGGTGGAAAAGACCTCTAAGGCCATCCAGTCCTATCATCAGCCCAACACCACTGTGCCTACTAAACCATGTCCTGACATACCATGTCTACATGCTTTTTGAATCCTTCCAGGGATGGAGGCTCCACCTGGGCAGCCTCTTCCAATTCCATAACAACCCTTTCAGTGAAGAAATTTTTTCCTGAGATCCAATCTAAACCTCCCCTGGTGCAACTTGAGGCCCCTTCCTCTTGTCCTATTGCTTGTTACTTGAGGGAAAACTGGGCTGCTGGGTGTAGCGTAACTCAGAGGCATTTGTTTGAATCTCTGGCATGGCCACCCCTCCTTCTTAGTAAACACATGACACCATTTCAAGCTATTTAAATTTAGAAACATAACACACAGGGAATTGCTGTTCACGGAAGACAATTAGCAAGCATTTTGTGATAAAGCCCTGAGGATACAGAGAAAGGAACATGACTATAAACCTCATCCAGCCCTCTCCTTTGAAGCAGGAGCAGCTCCAACATGCCCAGAAACCTTGCAGCTCAGACCCGAGGCACACGCTGTGTCTCAGGCACTGCAGTCTTGATGATATTCAGGTGGCAACAGCAGCAAATGCCATTAACTTAAAGCTGCCTCCTTTGTGATGGTATAGTGGCATAGTTTGCTGTTTCCCTGACGTGTCCTCCTTGTCACTTAGAGAGATCCATCCAAAATGGCCACAACAAGGAACAGTAAGCCAAGAGGTCATTGCTGTTTTAAGAGGCCCTTCTCCCTACTAGCTGGGGTGAATACAGTTTGGTTTTACCTAACTCATCTCCTGAAACAGCACCACCCTCGCACTACCACAAGGAACACAACTGTGCTGAGCAGCTCCATCTCTTCTCCCAAACAGCAGGTGCATCAAGACATTTGGATAACCCAGGAGCTCCCTATGCACAAGAGATCTCCCTCCTCTCTGGGTAGTTTGCAGCATGTTTGATTTTACCACTCATTTAATTTTCACAGCAGCAGCACTGTCACATCCTTCCCAGAATGAAAATGTGGGTAAAAATGGCAAGGGTCTTTTAGGGAGGGATTTCTGATGAGATCTCAAACAAGAAGTGCTGAGCAGGGAATGGCAAAGCTGGTTCTTCCCTGCTTGCACACTGAAGATCTGCAGAAGAGCATTTCCTGTAACAGTGAGCATGAAGTTTCTTCAGAGCAACTTCAAGGTAATAAGTTTTTTTTGTTTCCTCACCCGTGGGTTGCTTTGCTCTCTGCCCTGCCAAGCTCTGCCCCAGGGCAGTGCCGTTCTCCGCTGCTGCTCCAAGCTCTGCCCAGGGATTTGCACTGGGATGAAAGGCTCTGTATTACCTCTGCATAATTCTTATCACACACAAATTGCTCTCACGCATTTGCAGCTACTCATGGTTTCCAAGTCCCCTGTTTTATAACAACAATTTTAAAAGCAATGTTTTCAAAAAGGAAATGAACAAACATAAAACCTGTAAAAGAGGGAAATTAATGCAGGATTTCAGACAAGTTATTTATCTTCTTTTTGCCTTGGTGCAATACTGTAGGGATAAGCATGTAACTAGCTGCTTTAATATTTATTCCTATTATAGGAAAAGTAAACATCTCTGATAAGTCACTGCTTTGCAGGATTAGATTTCATATTTTAGAGACTGCTTTAAATTAATGCAGAAGCAAACATTATCTTTTCTTCTTATTCATATATTTCCCTAATGAGTTCCAAGCAAATTGTGCCTATTTGTATTTTATGATTTTAAATAATTAAAACATTTTATGGAGGCAACTAAAATTCTCCCCCGAGTTAGCAGAAAGATTATTGATTGAACAGATCTTGAGCTACAAGGAAAAAAATATTATTTAGTTTAAAGGCTCATATTTTTGTTCCTATTCACCTACTGAACAACCAAGAGACTTGGCATTTTTACAGCAACCTTTTGAGCTTTGCTGGGGTAGTGACATGGGTTATGCTGGGGAGTGAAAGTAGTAACTTTTTGACGTTGTGAAATTGGATTTGTGGAAGGCAGGTAATGACAGAGTGTCATTGCTGCTGTCACAAGTAAATGTAGCACCTCACTACTGCTCGTGCACAAACCATGGTGTGTGTCTGTCACCCAAGGTAAAACCTACTGGTACATTCACAACACCAAGAGTTTGAATCAAGTCCACAAAAAAGTTCTCTGTGGGAAGGATGGGCTCCCACAAAACCCCCACAAGTCACCTTGTGTGGCACAGCCACAGGAGTCCCTACAGTTATGGCCTAGTAATGGACTCCAGCTAAAAGTATGAAAACAAACCAACTAAACAAACCAATCAACGAATAAAAAGCACCCCCCCAAACATTAGGAATTTACATCTAAAGGTAAGTAAAACATGCATCTCTTCACACTAACTACTAAAAAAGTGAAATTAAAAAAAAGGGAAAAATCTCAAAACTTAGGAGAATATATAGAGAGATCCAAAAGGCTCATTTTTTTAAGCATTATTACTTACCATGCCAGTCTTGCCCTTTGCCCTAAAACAGCTAAATTCACAAAGGCTGTTCCTCATGGAACTCTATACTTACTTCATTTCTTTATAAAATATGTATTTTTGTATTTGACTACTAGAAGGCTGCATTGATGTTGCCTGCTGCATGTCAAGATCTGGAGGACAGAAGGAGCAGTCACAGCTGCAACCAGCAGAAATGGAACATTTGCTGAACAGCAATGGACACGTTTGAATCCAGGCAGAGCAGCAAGTGTTACATGGGGTTGGGGAGCAGACACCAAGATCTGCACATTGCTCTGTGCAAGGGAAGCTACATCTGCCCCCACCTCAGAGGGATCCAGCTCTATGGATGGAGGTGAGAAAGGATCCCTCGGGTGTCTTCACACACACTTTGCACCCAGCTACTTGCTGCTGTGAACTAGGATTGTTTAGTCTGAAGAAGAGAAGACAGACACGAGACCTCATGGCACTCTGCAGCTCCCCCGAAGGAGGTTGTAATGAGGTGGGTGCTGGGCTCTTCTCCCAAGTAACAAGGGACCGGATGAAAAGAAATGGCCTCAAGTTGTGGCAGGGCAAGTTTAGACTGGATATTAGAAAAATATATTAACAGAAAGAGTGGGGAAGCATTAAAAGAGGCTGCCCATGGCAGTGTTGGAGTCTCCATCCCTGGAGAAATGTAGATGTGGCACTTACAGACATGGCTTGGCAGGCACAGTAGGGACGGACTGACAGTTGGACTGGTTCATCTTAGAGGTCTTTTCCAACCTCAATGATTCCATGATTCTACATCTCATCAGCCTCCTGGGCACATGAGCAAGGTATTATTGTGCCACTTCCACAGTGTCACCTTCAACGTCCCCTAGCCATCTACACAGCAGCTGATATAAAATGCTCTCCCAAGACACTCAATCCATCTTTTCAATGTATGGTAATTAGTGGGGTCATTCCAAAGTAGAAAGACATGGTTAATTGTGCAACTCCTGTGCAAGTCCTGAAAGAAATCACAGAGCCTTCCTTGGTTTCCTTTGAACAGCAGAGTGAGATTGTATTCCAGGGAGCCTCAAAGTCCTCCCCAGCACAGAGGAGCATTAATTCTCTACCAAGTACAGTTACACAATGGTACGCGCTAGGTCAAACTCCTGACAAAACAGTTCCTGTATAAAAAGCTGCAGCTTCTTCACAGCTTCTACATCACCTCTGGGTCTTCCCATAGCTGTGTGGATTTTAGGCACGGCCATTTCCTGGGGATTATTCCCACCAACAGGCAACAGTCCTTGGCCTTGGGTCAGGGGAACAAACAAGATGGAGCCACTAATATGTCCTCCTGTGGACCAAGGCCACCATACCACAGCTGAGCTCTCTCAGGCCCGCTTGCTATGCAGGATCAGACCTATCCTAATAATCCGAGACTGATCCAAGTCACCACTGAAGACAAACACGAAAGAGGCAAAAGCACAGACACATTTAATCAACACCCAAAGATCTGAGGCCCCAAAATTCTTTCCGATGTTACAGAAAGGGTCCTAGGTGCTATCAAGTCCATCACACTCCTCTCTCTCATGCAGCTTTCTCATGGTTGCTTTAATGGGTGCTACTAGGTTTCTCTTTCTTGATTTTCAACATAGTCAGTCACATGCCAAATATTGAGTGATGTCCCTTATCTTAAGCTTAACTGCAAGCCTAGATTTAAACTCCTAGGCATGGGCAATGGTAAACTCTAAATGAAAACATCAGACCTGCATGCAGGACCTGCCTGTTGAGCTTCGGCAGCATTTACAGTCACTTCCACAAACTGCATTAAAAGCATATGATTAAGGCTGCAAAGCTGAACCCTCAGAAGGTTACAAAAAACTAATTAAATTCAACCAATCTCAATTTGGACTATCCCTATTACATAAAGGCGTTATAATACAGACATTAATTTTATGATCAAGCATCTCTGTATTCAACTTATGTGCTTCTTCCTGACCTTATTAGGTCTCATTTTGCTTCTTTTGCCTCCAGGCCAGTAAACTGAGAACCTGTAAACAAGAAAATAGCTGGCTTTAGGTAGCCTGTGCCAGCAGAGACTTCTAGGTCTCAGAAGGGCTAAGCAGCGTTATGCCACAGTCACATTTCTCCAGCAGAAAACGTGGATGAAATTAGGGAGCCAGACTCACCAGCAGAAATTATAACTGCCTTTTTTATGTTTAATTATATTTTCTTTTTGCCTTATGCTTACCTTACTTCATCTCCATAAAAAGAAATCAGGCTGTTACAGCTACACCAAATTGTTCCAACCAACTCCCTGTACTTTCCCTCCAAGGAATTCAAAGCTATCAAGGAAAGAAAAACAGGGGAGAGGGGAAGAATGGGTTTTCCTGTGGAACAGCAAAGTTATCCTGTGAAGACCCAGACCCTGGGCAGCAGGCAGTGCCCCCCTCCCACACCAGCTCATGCTTCTGTTACTGGCTCCACTTGTGAAAGCTGCACTCGAGTGGGGGAACTCCGTCTTATGGTGGAGGAGTTAAGGGAGGAGATAAAGAGGCTGAGGACCATCAGGGAGTGTGAGAGGGAGATAGACCAGTGCAGTAGCGCCCTCTCACTAACTCAGCAGCCTGCTGTCCAAACACCATCCACCTGCAAACTGCAAGGTTTGCAAGGAACAAGAGATGGGGAATGGCAGCAAGTTCCTGCCAGACAAAAGAAACCTGCTCCCCTCAACCAGACAGCAAAACCCTAGATCCCCCTGGTGAACAAGTACGATGTGCTGCAGGTGGAATCCAACCCTAAGGATGATGGCTCCCACAGCCTAGAATCTTTCCCTAGGCCGCACCATCCTCAGAAAAAGATAAAAACATCCTCCATTAAGAAGAAGAGGAGGATGACTGTTGTAGGGGACTCCCTCCTAAAAGGAACTGAGGGACCCATTTGCAGACCGGACCCGCTCCACAGAGAGGTCTGCTGCTTACCAGGGGCATCAGTGAAGAAGGTAGCTAGGAAACTTCCTTCCCTGGTCCACGAGACAGACTACTATCCTCTCATAGTAGTCCAAACTGGTAATGATGATCTAGTAAACAGAAAGACCAAAACCATCAAGAAAGACTTCAGGGCCATTGGGAAAATGATGGAGGACTCTGGGACACAAATAGTATTCTGCCCCATCCCAAGGCTAAACAGAGAAGAGCTGGAACTCAGGAAGAAAAACTCGATTAATGCCTGGCTCCGAGCCTGGTGTGAGGAAAGGGGCTTTGGCTTCTTTGATCATGGGGTGGCTCACGCACCCCCAGACTTTGTTGCTAAGGATGGGACACGTGTGTCTCCTAGGGGGGCTAAAGCCCTTGCTAAAAACCTAGCTAAGCTCATAAATCAAGCTTTAAACTAGATGTGAAGGGGGAGGGGGTTGAGCCCAGCCTAGACAGGAACGAGCCTGGACATGGGGCAATGGTGATTTGGAGAGGGTGTGCTGGAGAGGACCACCAGTACCTCACCACACAGAAAGTGGGGGTGAACACACCTGGGGGTGCTAAGGGAGATACGGGCACTCTGGCACTAGCTACTCCAGTTACCAGGCAATTGGGAATGAACTCTGTTCCCTCTAAGAGGGCTGAAGGCTCAGCAGCTCAGCTGAAGTGCATTTACACCAATGCACGCAGCATGGGAAATAAGAAGAAAGAGCTGGAAGCTGTCGTAGGGCAAGGAGCCTATGATGTCGTTGCCATCACAGAAACGTGGTGGGACGACTCATATAACTGGAGTATGGCTATGGTGGAGTACGAAATCTTCAGGCGGGATAGGAAGGGTAGGAGAGAAGGTGGGGTAGCCCTCTTTGTAAGGGAGGACTTGGACACAGTTGAAATGGATTGTGGTGATGAGGAGATTGAGTGCCTGTGGGTTAAAATCAGAGGAGCCCACTAGAAGGTAGATTTTGTGATGGGAGTCTGTTACAGACCACCCAGCCAAGGAGAAGCAGCTGATGAGCTCTTCTATAAACAGCTGGGGTTAATCTCTAGATCAATGCCTCTCATTCTTGTGGGAGACTTCAATCTTCCTGATATCTGCTGGAAGTACAATAGAACAGAAAGGAAGCAGTCTAGGAGGTTCCTGGAGTGCGTGGAAGACAACTTACTTGTAGAGCTGGCAAGGTGCCCTCCTGGACCTGCTCTTTGTGAACAAAGAAGGCATTGTGGGGGATGTGGCAGTAGGTGGACGCCTAGGACAAAGTGACCATGAGATGATAGGGTTTTCTGTTCTAGGTGAAGTGAAGAGGGTGGTTAGTAGGACAGTAGCATTAAATTTCCAGAGGGCAGACTTTGAACTCTTCAGAAGGCTGGTTGGCAAAGTCTCATGGGAGACAGTACTTAAGGGCAAGGGAGCCCATGAGGGCTGGGAGCTCTTCAAAAAGGAAATCCTAGCAGCTCAAGAGAAAGCCATCCCCATGTTCTGGAAAAAAAGCCGGCAGGGGAGAAAACCAGCTTGGTTGAACAGAGAGATCTTGAGTGATATCAGGAAGAAGAGAAATGTTTATGGGCTCTGGAAGAGGGGAGAGGCCTCTTGGGTGGACTACAGGAGGGAAGTGAGATTGTGTAGAGAAAAAATCAGAAGGGCTAAGGCTCAACTAGAAATCAGATTGGCAAATTCTGTGAAAGATAACAAAAAATCTTTCTATAAATATATCAATAATAAAAGGAGGACTAGGGATACCATACAGTCCCTATTAGATGCAGAAAGAACAACAGTGACAAGGGATGAGGAAAAGGCTGAGGTACTTAATGCCTTCTTTGCCTCAGTCTTTAATTGTAAAAAAAGTTGTTCCGTCTGCGTACAAACTCAGGAGCTACAGGAGCAAAATGAGGCTCCCATGATCCAAGAGGAGGTGGTCAGAGCCTTGCTAGTCCAACCAGACACCCACAAGTCTATGGGGCCGGATGGGATTCACCCAAGGGTATTGAAGGAGCTGGCGGATGTGCTGGCCAAACCCCTTTCCATCATCTTCCAACAGTCCTAGAAGACTGGGGAAGTCCCACTGGACTGGAAGCTGGCTGATGTTGTGTCCATCTACAAGAAGGGTCGCAGGGAGGACCCAGGAAACTACAGGCCTGTCAGTCTGACCTCAGTGCCAGGGAAAGTCATGGAGCAGGCGATCTTGAGTGCTATCATGAAGCACATGCAAGAGAACCGGGTGATCAGGCCCAGCCAACACAGGTTCACAGAAGGCACGTCTTGCCAAACTAACCTGATCGCCTTCTATGACAAAGTGACTCGGCTACTGGATGAGGGAAAGGCTGTGGATGTGTCTTCCTGGACTTCAGTAAAGCCTTTGACACAGTTTCTCACAGCGTTCTGCTTGAGAAACTGTCAGCCTCTGGCCTGGACAGGCGCACACTCTCCTGGGTGGAAAACTGGTTGGATGGCCGGGCCCAGAGAGTGGTGGTAAATGGTGTGAAATCCAGCTGGAGGCCAGTGACAAGTGGGGTTCCCCAGGGCTCAGTGCTGGGTCCAGCCCTGTTCAATGTCTTCATCAATGACCTGGATGAAGGCATCGAGTGCACCCTTAGCAAGTTTGCGGATGACACTAAGCTGGGTGGAAGTGTGGATCTGCTGGAGGGTAGGGAGGCTCTGCAAAGGGATCTGAACAGGCTGGACCGCTGGGCAGAGTCCAATGGCATGAGGTTTAACAAGGCCAAGTGCCGGGTCCTGCACTTGGGGCACAACAACCCTATGCAGTGCTACAGACTAGGAGAAGTCTGTCTAGAAAGCTGCCTGGAGGAGAGGGACCTGGGGGTGTTGGTTGACAGCCGACTGAACATGAGCCAGCAGTGTGCCCAGGTGGCCAAGAAGGCCAATGGCATCTTGGCTTGTATCAGAAAACGGCGTGACCAGCAGGTCCAGGGAGGTTATTCTCCCTCTGTACTCAGCACTGGTGAGACCACTCCTCGAATCCTGTGTTCAGTTCTGGGCCCCTCACCACAAGAAGGATGTTGAGGCTCTGGAGTGAGTCCAGAGAAGAGCAACAAAGCTGGTGAAGGGTCTGGAGAACAGGCCTTATGAGGAACAGCTGAGAGGGCTGGGGTTGTTTAGCCTGGAGAAGAGGAGGCTGAGGGGAGACCTCATTGCTCTCTACAACTACCTGAAAGGAGGTTGTAGAGAGGAGGGTGAGGGCCTCTTCTCCCAAGTGACAGGGGACAGGACAAGAGGGAATGGCCTCAAGCTCCACCAGGGGAGGTTTAGGCTGGACATCAGGAAAAAATTCTTCACAGAAAAGGTCACTGGGCACTGGAACAGGCTGCCCAGGGAGGTGGTTGAAACCTTCCCTGGAGGTGTTTAAGGCACGGGTGGACGAGGTGCTAAGGGGCATGGTTTAGTGTTTGATAGGAATGGTTGGACTTGATGATCCAGTGGGTCTCTTCCAACCTGGTGATTCTACGATTCTAAGAGGTAAAGGAAAGCAATAAAATTAAAGTTCTTTTTTTTCCTGGAAATATACATTTTGGATACTTCTCCACTTCTTTTTCCTTCTCTCCATTGCTGCTAAGCAGAGAGAGTTCTTCATGCCCATCAGGTACCCATTTGCAGCTTACACAGCAAGGCAGGCACAGACCCACTTGCAACAAACACAAACGCAGCCATGCTCTGCAGCGTGCCCCAGCCCCACCAAACTCAGCACATGTCTTACAGTGACACACTACATTTTTAATTCCAGACAGAAATGCGAGAGCAATCTCATTTCAGGAAGAAGAAACTGAATTAATGCAAAAGCTTTGCAAGATAGTGAACTTGCGTATCCCACAGAGCATCATTCTCTGGGTTCGGTGGTGAGTGATGTTTTGCCAAACATAAGGGGAACCAAGAGCAACTCCTGGCAATCCTCTTGGGATAGGGATGTGCTGTGAGTTAGGAGGAGCTGCGCTGCTGGGAGATGCCATTGCGAATGACTGCAGTAGGACTGCAAAGTGCACCTCCCAGCTTCACGCACAAGAAAAGGAAATGGGACTTGGAGCCAGACTATTTAGATAGCCCACAAAAGGAACACATTTCGGAACAGAAGGAAGGTTAGCTGGGTTGTGCTGGTTTGGCAAGGAGTCCTACTGAGACTCCAACAGTTATGCACACTCCTGAACTCACCTTCTGATGGGCGAGATAAAGTTAAACTAGGCAAGCTCCAGGCTACACAAGTGGGCTGTAAACAATAACAACACTTTGATAATGGACCCTAAATAGAGAGGGAACCTTTGCTACAAAGTATTAAGGCTCACCTGAAAGCCTAGCACTCTTGCAGCAGGAATGAATGCTGCATCACATTTTGTAAGGAACTTCACAAAAACTAAGATAAAAGTAAAACATTTCCTCAAACTCGATGGATGAAGGTCACCCTTCTGTTAAGAAGCTGCAATACCAGCCTACAACCACACTAAATTGCAGCACCCCAAAGAGGTATTTGTGAATTACTGTTCACTTAAAATCATTTCATAAAACATTGGTCCACAAAATACCAGAGATGCCCTTTCCAACTCACCTGGTGCCATCTCTGTCAGTGAAGACTCCATAGCTGGTAGTGTGGATGGCCACCACCTCTGCTTGCCACATGCGAGAGGATGTCCTTCAGAGCTGGTCCCATTGAGCCCAACTGAGGAATGTCACAGGGATGATAGTATCCAAACACTACTACAGCAAACACCACTAGACCCTCCTCTGCCACAGGCAGGCTTTTGTCCAGGCTAAAGGACACAGGTGGAAAACTAACAACAATAAGGGAAGGCAGAAACACTCCCTGCCCAGCTCCCCAAGCACATGGTACCAATCAGAGAAGGGAAAATGACACCAGGTGACTCTGATGATGAACATTTCTAGGGACAAGACATCCACCACCTCCCTGGGCAACCTATGCCAGTGTTTCACCACCCTCACAGGACAAAATTTCTTCCCAATATCCAGTCTAAATTCACCCTCCTCTAGTTTAAAACCGTTTCTTCTAAGACTTTATCTAAATCTCTTTCAGTTGAAAACCCGTTCCCTCTTGTCCTGTCCCTGCACTCCTGATCAAGAGCCCCTCCCCAGCTTTCCTATAGCCTCTTTGAGTACCAGAAGCTGCTCTAAGGTCTCCACAGAGCCTTCTCTTCTCCAAGCTGAACAACCCCAGCTCCCTCAGCCCCTCGTACAGGTGCTGCTCCAGCCCTCAGATCATCTTCATGGCCTCCTCTGGACTTGCTCCAACAGCTCCATGTGCACTGGGTTTGCAGTGTTAGCAGCTCAGAACTTTTTTTGCTTACTTTGCCTGTGTTCCCATTGGCATAAACCCTAAAATGTCTGGGGTTGGAAGGGACCTCAAAGCCTATCCAGTTCCAACTCTCCTGCCATGGGCAGGGACACCTCTGACTGGATCAGGGGCTCCAAGCCCCATCCAACCTGGCCTTGAACACCTCCAGGGACGGGGCAGCCACCACTGTTCTGGGCAACCTGGGTCAGGGCCTCATCACCCTCACAGGAAAACATTTCTCCCTGAGAGATCACCTCAACCTCCCCTCTTTCAGCTGGAAACCGTTCTATCCCTGAACCCCCTGACGAAGAGCTCATTCCCAGCTTTCCTGGAGCCCCTTCAGTGCTGGAAGCTGCTCTGGGTCTCTTCTGCAGGCCGAGCAGCCCCGCCCTCCCCGGCGCTCCCGCGGGAAGGGGCGCCGCCCGCCGCCAGGGGGCGCCCTGCAGCAAAGCGCTCGGCACGGGACACGGGGGCGGAGAGGAGCCCCGCCCGGCCCAGGGCCGGCTGAGGGAGCCGGAGGTGTTCAGCAGGAGAAGAGAAGGCTCCGCGGAGGCCTTAGAGCAGCCTCCAGCACTGAAAGAGGCTGCAGGAAAGCTGGGGAGGGGCTCTTGATCAGGGAGTGCTGGGATAGGATGAGGAAGAACGGTTTTAAGCTGAGAGAGGGGACACTGAGATGAAATCTTAGAATAGAATCAAGGAACGGTTTGGGTTGGAAGGGACCTCAAAGCCCATCCAGTTGCAAACTCCACCCCTGCCACGGGCAGGGACACCTCCCACTGGGTCAGGGTGCTCCAAGCCCCATCCAGCCTGGCCTTGAACGCTTCCAGGGATGGGGAAACACTTCCAGGCAAGGGATGGGGAAGAAATGTTAGAAGCAATCTTAGGAAGAAATATTTTCCTGTGAGGGTGGAGAGGCACTGTCCCCCGTTGCCCAGAGAAGCCGTGGCTGCCTCATCCCTGGAGGTGTTCAAGGCCAGGTTGGATGGGGCTTGGAGCAACCTGATCCAGCGGGAGGTGTCCCTGCCCATAGCAGGGGGCAGAACTGGATGAGCTTTAAGGTCCCTTCCAACTCAATCACAGAATCATGGAATGGTCTAACATCTTCCCCAACAGATCCAGGATAGAGAACGTTCCATGGAAACACCCACAGACCCCTGGAAGACTTCTGACATGTGCACTGCCAGTGGTAACTGCACTGCAAGTATCACCACAATGTTGGCTTCAGCAGGAAACTCTAATATAAAAACACGCACTGTTGTAAAGGTCAGGTATTCAGAGCTACTGCTTGCCCTTCACAAAGGTCTGTCAGGTTCATCCTAACACCAGCAGATAAATGAGTGTAGATACAAACCAAATCTCAGTGTCTAACACTCCACATTGTTTCACAGCATTTTTAAGGTTTAATTGCATATTCTTTGTCAGTAATTGGCATGCAAAATAAGCTTGCCTTTTTTTACAGGACCACCAGTATCAAACTAGCAGCTAAATTAGAAGATGCTTTACTTTAGACTCACAGAAGTTAATTGAATTGTTTAATGCTTTCCAATTGACCCAGCAGCACGTGGTAAACACAGCCACAACAGGGAAGCAAAACATAGGCCTAGGATCAATCATGACAAAGGAAATAGCACTAAATTACAACAAATGCACACTTAAATAATTGATATAATCAGTATTTTTACCCCTATGCCCAGTCAGGAACAGAACTACCCCACTTGCAGAGGAAGGTGACAAATGAGATAAAATTACTCACAACAGACAGCCCTCCTTTCACAGCACAAAAGAACTCAAGCAGCTTTTTCCCTGTGTTTTCTCTTCTGTCAGCTCACTCAAAACATTTGTACCTGCAATTCCAACACTGCAGCCATGGGTGCAACCCAGTATGTGTCATCATCAGTGGCTTTCCTTACCTAGAATTGCTTTGTCTTTGCAGACTGGTAAGATAAGGAAACAAGGATCTTAGACATAAGCATGGCAGAATGATCCGTGTGGGGGCTACCTTCCATTCGCTCTGTTCCACTCCCTACAGAAGTGCAGTTGCTGTAGATTTAACCAAATCATTGTGCACAGCTACCAGATTGCAGCAATAAGCCAGGCACCAAACAGGACGTTAGAGGGCAGTAACACACACTGTTCCCAACTTGCTATACCCTAGGGATAGCCAAGGGAGAGGTAAAAACCTGTGCCCGAGTGCTGGGGAGTGAAAGGTTTGCAGACCTGTTTCAAGTAGTTCCAAACAAGGTTCCTGATTCTGAACAGCTGCAATGTGCCAGAGGGAGATGTAAGACTATGCCACACCAAGCTGAACCACGTGAAGAGCAGACAGTAAGAATGGAAGCAACCTCGGGGATCCCCACAGCACAGTGAGAACATAAACATACAAGTTACTTGGACAGCAACTTGCAAAATCCAGGACATCACAACCTCACATGAAAGGATTACTTACAGAAGCACAGTTAAGTCTCCTCACAACATGCACACAAACAACACCTGCTCCAGCTGTCCCAGGGGTAAAATGCAATGCTCTAGCTTACAGAGAGATGCACAGCCATGCTCAGGTCACTCAGGTCACCAGTGATCTCACATGGGCTTAACTTATTCAGAATGACACCTGAGGACAGGCTGGTTAGCACTAAAAGGTAAGGCTTTTCACATGTTCTATCAAAATGGAGCTATTTAAGATACCAACATTCCTTACCACATAACTCTGATCACACCACCAACTTCTGCAGCACACTTTGTAGTCTGAAAGCCATTTTTATGGCCCTCATTTCAGGGACGTCAAGAGATTGACAATGAACTTCCTTTCCACGCTCAAAGTAGTGATTTCTGACACAATATTTTAGGAAAACTCACATTTTCACAGTCCCTTTTGTTTTGCAGGGCCCTTTTGTTTCTCCAGTTGCCTGTCAGCACAGTAACACATGAAACAACTTAAGGTTTTAAAGCCGAGAACCAGCAAAGCAACACACATGAAAACAGCGGTAAAATAATAGGTTCAAGGTTTCCATTACTCATTTGTACAAATTTTGTCAGAGAAACTCTGCAAGAGCTGCTTTTATTTCACTTGCCCAGTTTGTGATCTCTGGAAAAACAGCTCAAGGTGAGCAGGCAATAAAGAGAAGGGCAAAAGGAGTTGTTTCTAAAAAAACACCACCAGAACAAATCACTGCCACCACAAAAAAAAAAAGCATCAGACTACTATAACCTGATCAAACACTTCCAAAAATGGAGCAGCATCATTGTTGCAGCCCTGCTGGTTTATGGACGCAAACAAGGCATCATTCATAAGCAGAAGACAGAGTCCTTTACCTGCCCAGGTGCTTGAGCTGGACGATGCAGCACACTGTTTTACTTCAGAAGCTTACATGCAGTTTCTGAGGTACCAGAGGTTGAGAATCCACACTAAAATTCAAAATTCTGGTTGCACCGAGTCTAGCTTTAGGTGGTCCAGCAAGACACTTCAAAATAAAGATGTAGTTTACAAACATAAACATGTAATAAGAAAGCAATAAAGAGCTCCTTACATGCTCCTTTCATCACCAAGTGGTGGCAGTGCTCCTCAGAAAAGGGCAGGTAGTGACACAGCAGTAAAGGTCTCCAAAGCACAAACACTGCCAAACCTTCTCTTTATCCTGTGAAGAAAGCAGTCAAGTACACTGGCAAGCGTGCTCAAAGGCCTAAGCTGGAAGCTTAAGCTCTGCTCTGCCTTCTGCAGAGGGTAGCTCAGCTATTCCACAGCTGAAGCCCGAACACAGGCAGTTTACAACAGAGCACTTGAGAATCCGAGTACAGGATGGAGCAAGACTTTGAGCAAATCACTCAGAATTTATGGGGCCTGAGTCCAATTAAACCAAAACCAAAGAAGTTTGGTCCATTAAACCAAAGAGCTTGCAAACCAGAGATAAAGCTTCCCAGCCACAAGCTGGCCACCTGCCCTGCAAAGGGAGCTGCTCTGAACTGCAGACTGGAAGACTCAGGATTCAGACACCCTTCTCAGCCATGACAGACTGTAAGAAGTGGGCTGCAGGACATCCCCAAACTCAATAAATCCCCGTTCTTACATGTTAGCATTGTACATGTATTGAATGTATTCCACATTAAAAGCATTCACAGCAAGTTATTTTTGACCTTTGAAAGGATGCTATGTTTACAGATCAAATAACCCTCCTTCTTTTATTCTCCTTTAATTCTACCCTAGAAAGACATGAGGTTTTCCATTATTCTGTATGTTTCTGGACTTAAAATGCCATGACTTCTTAGTCAAAGGGAACGCAAAACCGGATGCATTTTCCTCCATCTCCATTTAAAATCAAGCCTTTATTTCAGTCATTTGAAGCAGAAACCTCTCACAGCAGTTGGGGTAAGCAGGCTGTTACACCATGACACTGGTACATTCAGTTGCAGAGATACGTCTCACTTCATACAAATAGAAGCAAAAGGTGTGTTTGTGGGGAGGTTTTTCACCTCTTGGGCAGAAGCATCAAGGAACAGTTCTTAAACATCTCAGTGCACCAAGTACATCATTCTGCACTCTTTGAGGCCAACTAGCAATGCAGCAAATCTCATCCGTGGAACACAGCAGGCATTAAACTGCTGTGACAAATCTTACCTGACAGAAAAGCACATTCAACTGGCTTGAGGAATCCAATGGTTCAGTGAAAGCCGACTATATTCAGTGTTGTCATGAGTGGGTGTGGGTCCTTGACTGCACAAAGAGACAGAGCACTACTTCTTGGGTTAAAAGTTAAAGCATTAACTGAGCGCTACCCTCATATCTAAAATTATCTGAGGCACAAGTATATGTGTGTACTTTTTTATTCATAATTTGATTCGGGATACCAAATGTATTTCTACTTCAGGTGATTTAACAGAGTTGTTGACCTCATTTCAAAACATCCACTGATCCATTTTCTCATTCACTGGCAATATCAAATGTTAAAAGGAACATAAAAACAAACATGCACACAATCGTACAGGTTTCATAAATGTCTATTTCATTATTTGTGGGTAGCGCATTAAACAGTTAAATACATTTAAATAATGTTTAAGTGACTGCACTAATGCAGAATTTCAACTAGATGGGTAACCAATTTACTAGAAACCAGCTAACAAGTAACTGCCTACATACTTCAAATACAGCTCTTGTTCTAGGTCATCCTTCTTGGGAAAAAAGCCTGCTGGTCACATTGGAAATACATTTTAAGGCCAAATTCTTCTGATATCCCTTCTCTGCAGCATTTTCTTCACCTTTTTAAGCCTCCAATTCCAGGCCAAGACCAAGTTTGTGGCCACCAGCATTGATGCTCTTTCCGTCTATCAGGGCAGACAGTGTCAGCTTCACACCTGTAAGATTTTTAATCAGCATATTTAAAACGTAACATCAGAGCAGCTTTCATGCAACTCAACCTCTGGTATTACAAGCCCCAGTTGCAGCTCTTCTACATCACTTGGCTCTAAAGATTTCTACAGGAGAATCCATTCATCCATGAAACCTATTGGAAACTGCATGTGAATCAACCAGATGGTTTTTGTCAATACAGTGTTATACAATGGATATCTCAAGTCTCCAGTTGTTAAGTACACAAGAGCTCTCCTTGTTTATATTAAGGTGTGCAAAAAGGAGGAAAACTATCCCTAGACAGACACTTGTACCAAGAAAGGGATAGAATGAAACCACAGTTTGTACTGGGTTTCAAACAAGGAACTAACTGATGCTAGCATAGCATTAACAGCTTCTTTCATATTTAGGCAGAACAAGTTAAGCTCTGGAGGGTTTTTTACTAAGTATGAAGAGCAGTAAGTGGGTTCTTTTGATGATTAAGCATTATTTCAAGATCTGCTATGCTCCAGTAGAGTATGACTGGAAAAGAACAATGGTAGAAGACTGCTGTCCACAGCCTAAAGCTAAGCTTCCGAACGCAACGCAGTCCTCTCCAACACAAGCCAGTGAGGAAGAGGATGCAGAAATACCATGAGATTCAACAGAATCTGTCTGATTTAAAGGTTTGATGTGCAAGTTGAGATACTGTAAAACATCTCCTTTGCCTTCAAGACAGAACTGTCTTGAAGAAGGGACACAGCTGCATAAAAACACACAGATTCCCTCTGTGATGGACAGATTATATGCATACGATGTAATTGATGCTATAACCCTTACCTGGCCTCAGGGTCTGGGTGTAACCCACTCCAACTAGACTAGAATTGTTCACTTTCGCCTGAAAAAAAACCAAGACAAAAAAAATTTGTTAACATTCAGTAGCTGGAATAAAGGTAACAGTGCCATTACCAACTTAACCACATTTTATTTGTTCTTTCTATCTCTCTAGACTTACTGGATGGTCTCTTTCTAGCTATGCCCTTGTTCTCAGCTTACAACTGAAGCAGAAACATTTAAAAGCAGACAGAATGTAGTGCCAGGGAGAACTGTTACTGCAATGTGGTTAGGCAGGAGAATTGTCCCCCTCTTCCCTTTCATAAGGCCAGAGCAATTTACCACCAGTCTCCCCAAACAAGCCCCTTCAAGGAGAAACCTCCATCTTCATAGTAATACAAAAAAAAACTAGGATCTTGTGGGTCCAGTCAAACAGCAAACATTGCTTAGTATCAAAATCACATGCAAAATAAGTGATCTCACTCGTCATCACTTCCTTTGTAGGATGATTCCAACAATCCAGGTTCAATTCTGACTTTATAACATACAACTATTTTGTGTATCCTCTTTTTAGTCAGGATTGCCAGAGTTCTTACCATGAGAACAACAAAGTTCCTCAAAAACCGGTTTTAAAAACAATTCTGAAAACCTTACAGAGCCAGACACAAAGGGGGGGTTTCAATGTTTTTTAAACAAATACATTAAGTCACAGAATCACATAATGGTTTCAGTTAGAAGAGACATTTAAGATAGAGTCCAACCATCAATCCAGCCCTGCCTACTCCGCCACTAGACCGGGTACTCAAGTATGACATATGCTCTTCTTTTAAACACCCCCAGGGATGGTGACTCAACCAAACCTGTGCGCAGCCTCTGCCAGCCCTTGAAAACGCTTTGAGTAAAGAAATTCCTCCTAATATCCAACCTAAACACTTGACAGTCAGAATCTAAGAGACTTTGCTGTATGCAACTTTACAGAAGTTAAAAACTCTCACTTTAATTATAACTGCCTGGATTGTCAGAGTAATTCCTATAAAACTTCCTTCTTTCTGTATCAGTAACACACAGATCCACAAGAGCTGAAGGTACCCTGTGCTTGTCAGAACCCTTGCGGTTGGAGCCATACTTACAGAGATAGAAGCAGTGGAATCCAACTTGTATTTAGCCGCAATGCCGAAGCGAGTGCTGTTGCTGCCTGCTGTCCAAGCCAGGTTTACAGCTGTTTCAAGATTGTCACTCACTTTCTGGTAAATTGACCCACCAAATTCTGAACCATCATTTCTGTACAAAGAAAGAAAAAAGAGAGTTAAGATTCCCGTATTTACATAATCCCAACCTTTTTTTTTTTAACCACTTTGAATTTTTATTCAAATAAAAATTCCAGATGTTTGAGCTTTTTCACATTTTTTGGCAGAAGGGGAGATAAACTAAGGCTTCAGGGTAAAACTAAACGGCAATTACTCTGGAGGGGAAGATATTTCAGAGTGCTCAGTTAATTCTCACACTAATGTTGAGCTACATGCATGAATGTTATTCCAGACCATCACATCCTTAAAAAATTAATAAATGTTAATAATTTGGAAACAGGCATTCCAAATTCTATGACCACTGAATACACATGATATTCCTTAAGAATTAATGACCTTTTTAAAAATCTGTGTTTGACATCAGTAAACTGAAATGGAATTCCTACAGACTGAAGTGTTTTATAGCTTCCTCCCATATCCCTCAACTTCCATAAATCCAGACAGACATAATCTCCACCATCCCCTTCCAAAGGGCAAACTTATACCTCAAAAATAAAGTTATTTCCTCACTAAACACACTAGAAAAATGCCAATTTTTATTAGCTTGGATTGAAAACAACTAAGTACTTAAGAAAGTTGTGATCCGCTTGCTCTGAAGCACATTTAAGATCTGAAGGCAGCTATAGACAAGATGCCTTATACTTGTTTAGTTACTCTGTTTCATGCACTCTCCATCCTGGACAGGCAAGGAGATGGACCTACTTCCTAAGTCCAAAAGCGGAGTTCTAGCCTTGCTCCAGCAACTACAGCTGGCCTACTTGAACTGGACAGTGCTAATTACTAACTCAAACAAATCTACTGTCCTAAAACTACAGTCAGATACAATTCAATGTAATGGGAAAGCTGGAAAAAAGCATTATCATGAACCCTGTGTGACTCAAGTACTGCCCTGCTAATCAGTAGCTGGTAAGCTGTAGCACAGACAACTGTCAGTGGGAACGAGCTACTTTTGAAAGCTATGTACAAAGTAACATAATTTACTTTCCTACTGATAAATGCTCCCCTCTTCATGGCCCTGCAAACATCTCTTAGTATTTCAAGCCTTTGTATTCCGACTTGAAGAACAGGTAGACAAAGCCTACTTAATCCAGACCCGAATTCCAGTACTTACACATTAGTGTGCAGTTGGAAGTCTCCAGTCTTGTAACCAACAGAGAAGTTATTTCTTGTCAATTTTGATTTGGCACTATCAAAAGTCATCTGGTAACCAGCGAGCCAGCCTTCATAACCAAAGACACCTGAACCATGGATGGCAGGCCCAGCAAAATCAAAGTCAACATCGCAGCCTAGGTTTAGGCATTCACGTTTATAAGCTGACTTGATTTTACCGCTTTTCTTTCTGAAACAGAAAAACAAGACAAAGCTCGCACTTCCTCAAAGGACTGCTGAATTCAAACCATGTGACTCTACATGATGTATCTAAATGCCAAGTGAATGCCTCCTATAGACAAGGCCAAAGCATGGTCTACCCATCAAGAAAGCACAGGGCTAATGCAAACAGGCATTTTGGAATGAACATTGAGGCACTTTCATACATCCTGCAATCTTCCAAGTATTTCTATCCCAGAAATTACGCAAAGCAGGTTTATGTGAAATGTCCAATGCCAACCCTGTAAACTAAGTAGTGATGCTATAGAGCAGAAGCCTTCAGCATCGGGACTCGCGTTAACAGTAAACCACCCAAACACCTGCCAGTGCAACAGCCCAGATGAACATTTACTGACCACGTGTGGCATTACCGCCCTCAAGATGGTAAAATGGCTAATGAATCTTACCCTGTATTTGGTGAGAAAGTTGTATCAAATGTCAACTTCAAGCCTTTGGCAATCTAATAGAATGGAGAGAACATAGGATAAAGCCACAAAAATTCAGTTCTGCTAGTGAGGCAACACAAATACTCTCCTAATCTGTTACCTGATCTTCAATTGCAATTTCTGTTCCCAGAGTGTTATCTGTGTTCCATTTCTCTGTGAAAGTCAGCCCGTACTCAGCCCACTTGTATTTGGTCTCCAAGCTCCCATTGACTTTTCCAGTGTCTGTGTTCGATGAACCAGATGTTGTGAATTCCTAAAAAGGACAGTGTCCACATTATACAGAAGACACATGTGATCCTGAAAGCATTATACAGTGACAAGAGAAGAGACGACTTCTTAGAAAACACTAAGATGCTGTTATTCTATGCAACAAGTTCAATGGCATTAGACAGTTTGCAGAGAAGGGAGAACAACATGGGCAGGAACCGGACAATTCGTGCCCACGTGGAGGCCTCCCCACACTCCCCATCTCAGCTGCACCATCTCTGCCCCTACAACAAAAAGGACAGGTTTGCAACAGAACTCAGAGCAAGCCAGTAGTTACCACCAGTACTCTCCTGAAGAGCAGAAAGAAGTTCTTGACATGCATGGTTAAGTCTGATCATCCTAATGAGCAAATTAAACACCAAGACGAGAACACTATAAGGCATTTAGTCCAACTCCAGTAAAATCCCGTAAGGATCACATGTATTTTCATTATCCCAGTCAACCATGACCAAAGATAAATTGCGTACAACTGCCAAATGTCACAAAACGCCATTATTTTCAAATTCAGAGTGTGGTGGGTGGTGGTTTGTTTGGGGTTTCCTGTTGCTGTTTAAGAGGGTTCCCAATCTAACCAGCACACCAGCCCTTCACACAAGCCATAGGCATTCCTGGTTTTACCGATATCCATAAAATTCCTAGTACCCTGACACTTTCGTTTAATGACACCCAGGAAGAACAGTCATGGTTGAATTGTGAGCTAAGGCAACGGTAATTCTATGGTTTTGGAACAGTCTTACTTGGAATTCTTGAAAATATTTAAAAGTTAGCAACATCACTTACATCTCCTTATTAAGCTAAGCAGTTCCTCATGTCTCTTGCTATTTGGATTCTCATAAAGAACAGAATGAACAATTTCCGTGCACCACTATTTAGAAACCATAGGCAATACCTAGTGGAAATGGAAGCCTGGTTTGCAAATATATGTTAAGGAGCTCTTTCCATTGAAATATTATTGCCCTTAAGGTTTGGAAAATGTATTAAAGTTTTTAAAACATATAAATCAAAACTCTGACTTGCGATTTCCTCCACACACAGTATTCTTTTCAAATCAATTCCTCACACTCACCTCTCCCAGAAGAAAACATGAATTTGAAATTACCAGTCCTTAAGCATTTGACTTCTCACAGCCCAAGACCTCTTGCACATCACAAGCATGCACAGAAGTCTGTTCTTTAATGGTGGGTGACGAAATTTAACCACGGCCAAGATATTTATCTGTTCTATGTTAGTGAACCACTGAACCATCCACACAGCTGCATAACTCTAGTAAGTCCTATTTCTTGGCCACTGACAGGGACTGCACAACTGCAAGTCCAAATATCTTAAACTTTGACTCTGTGCTTTTCTTGCCACACAGGGTTTATGTGACTGCAACCACTGTGGTAACAGCTTTGAGAGCAGCAAGTTACTGTGTTCTCTTATCTCTGCTTCACATATCTGCAGTGCATACATGCCAGCACTTTTGCTTCCCAGGAAGGATGGCTTAAAATTGATAGGGGATTCACAAGCGGGTTTAGATTTTTCTGTTTTACCAGTATCACTGGTAGCCCTCAAAAGAAACAAGCTTAAAATAACAACTGCGTCTATGATAGTGCTCTTGCAAACTGCTTCAGTCAGGATACATGCCTACAGAAAACAAGAGTATAACCCAGACACCTTGTTTATCACAGCCAGTTACACCATTAAAGCTTCTAGTTACAAACCAAAAAAAAAAAAATCTAACTTTGTATCTTGCAAAGTCTGCTATAGAAATAGATAAGTTACAGGAGGCACTGCTGGCATGACAAAGGAGACTTGCATGGAATACTGCAACAATTCAAGACCTTTAAAGAGGAGCCAAAGATTCAAAGTGCTAATTCACTGCCAACCACTTCACAAACACAAATAGTATCATAAGGTACTTTAGAAGCAAATTCTGTGGTAGAATTAGTATAGTAAAATACTTCAAAGATCTGTCAGTTATTTGTTCACCTTCACACCTAAGGCAAGGTACAACAAGTAAACCTTTATATTTTACTAAGATTAAGAAACAGTGTGGTACCCTGTGACATTCAGAATAAAGTCACATGTTTAGGGGCTTCTGAAATTATTTTACACCAGTAGTTTATCACTCATATGACCTACAAACTACTTAACAGCATCTGGAAAGTATCTTTACTACCAGAACATAGCCAGAAAAAAATGTAATGAATAAAAGGTATTTAAACTCACCACTCCGCTGGCAGATTTTGTTTTCACATCCAGCTTCACCAGCCCAAAACCTTAACAAACAGAAGTCACAGTTACACAGTAGGCTCTACTCAAGACCATGCACATTTCCCAGGAAGGCTCAGCAGTTGCCACACATATGCATGAATAGAACCAACCATAGACTGACTTCATTAACAGTCAAATTTCAGATGCCACAGGAGGAAGAGGAGGCCCCTCTAGAAGAAACCAGGAGTTCTGTTTTATCATCACCACATAGGAAGTGGGAAGCAGCCTCAGTTGTACACCATACGTTTAACTATCAAACAATGACCTCCTCCAAGAGCAAATTTAGTGACAGACAAAATGCATTCTTTTCTGTTCCCAGGATGGCTATGCCATTTGAAGAGCCATCGTAAAATTTGTCTCTCAGCACCAAGAAGAAATATCTCAAGGTAAAAAAAAAACTCTGAAAGTGAAGTTGCTGGGAAAACCACAGCCACTGGAACTGTCATATAAGCAGGCTTTACAGGAGCATCCATTCACATTTTTAACCCTTAGAGCTGAGCGACATTCTTGGTCAAAGAACCCCAAAAGTCCAGAAGTGGCTAAAGCAGCAAGATTTAACAGACTTCACATTGAAACAGCCCAGAAAACGCCTCCAATGGTCAGCCGACAATAATGATATAAAACCAATGCACCTTCCCCCGCCCCACAAACACAGGCACTGGAGAATTTTACACACAGGCTTAAAAAAGCAATTCACTGCTGCACCAAACACCACATTTTATACAAGGTACTGTTCTTACCATAGCCTTTATTGAAGATATCCCTGGCAGATTTGCCGAGGTCTACGTAGGATGGAGGAATCGCCATTGGAGCTGAAAGGTAATAGGGTAATTAATAGTGAACCTTTCACCTCTGCGCACACAGAAATTCCTAACAACTCTTTACAGACACATTCATACATGAAGGCAGGTAATCCACAGATAGCTCAAATGACTACAGCACTCAAACACCCACAGGCCTTTAGTGATGACCACTGGGAACACTGAACGCTTTCTTGGTAATCTGCTTGTAGAGAAGAGTTATTACAAGACCACACAAGTTTCACATAGATTTTCCATTATTTAATCATCAGAAACCAACTAATAGGCCACATTTCCAGAGCTAGCAGCTACCACCAAACACCAGGAAACTGGAAATCTGAAAACCTACTGTGCAGATAGCTACTTCCTGAAGTTCCAAGTCAAATTTGATGGATGCTTATGAAAACTACCCAAAAGGTCCTATGAATTTTTATTTTCACAATGCAAAAACAGTGCAGACCTGCTTTGCAACATCATTTGCCCCATATTTTAAATGGCTGCCATACAATTTAAGAAGCAGCAGCATCTAATGCCATTAACTAGCAAGCAATCTGAAGAAGTTTCTCCACCCTACAAGGTACAAGAGTTTAAGTTTGGGATGGTTGCCTTGTTAGTTTTAAGTAGTTGTGGAGTGCTGGGTCACTGAGAAAAAGCTCTCTTAGACATCCAAGTCTCTTTCTCAGCTGGGAGCCTCTGGCAATCTTGCTCTTCCAGAACCTGTCAGTCAAGACTGGCTGTGACACTGCCCCAGAGCCTGATGGATGGATACAGCCTAGGGTCTGGCCAGCCTGCACATATCTCCTCCCTGTGAAGATAAACATTATCTGCACCTTCCCCTCCCTGACTGCTCTCCTATAATTTCCATAGCAAAAGGCCACTGCTGGAGGCACCCTACTTTGAAGTTTCAGAATAGAGAAAACTGAAGTTCCTAACTCCCCTCACCCTGTGGAGGGCAGGGGGACAATGAAATAAACTAGATAAGCACCATAAAAAGGCTTAAGAAACACAAGCAAACAAAAATCTTCTCTTATCTTTCCAAGCTGATTAACCACATATGTTTTGCAGAAAAAGTCAGATTAACAGAATTGACTGCTTATCTTCCTCTTGTAGGCTTTTTCTGTTGGTTTTTTTTTTTTTAAGTAAATGCAAAAATATCTTCAGAACCTCAAAAACAACAAGGTCATTGCTCTCACATGCTCACTTTCATTAAAATCAGAAAAAAATAGTTTAATTTTTATGCACTTTTAACCAATACTGAAGTTTCCAACATCTGGCTACAGAATTGCTTGTCTTCTGCAGATCTCTGCAAGCTCATAAGTGTATTGAATAACACAGAAGCAAGGTAAGCTTTTTCTTTTTTCTCCCAAAAAGGTTTCTTTCCACCTTTTCATGGCCTTATCTACACAAAGGGAAAGCTTTCCTGG
Organism: Phaenicophaeus curvirostris; assembly: GCF_032191515.1. Classification (NCBI taxonomy): domain Eukaryota; kingdom Metazoa; phylum Chordata; class Aves; order Cuculiformes; family Cuculidae; genus Phaenicophaeus; species Phaenicophaeus curvirostris. The sequence goes on along the minus strand of NC_091400.1, from coordinate 20,844,912 downwards.
AACACCTGATTCAGAAGAATTTCCTTTAGGGCACCACTCTGCTGAACAGATTGTTGTTTCAGAACACCATTCACATTAAAACAAACTCAACACACCAACACTAATTACCCCTGCCTTATACAGCCTAATTGCACAAACTGCTACTATTTAAAAAAACTGAGCCTATTTTAGCAGCAATGGTTGCACACAAGACTGTATCTCATCTTTCTACCATTTCTAACACAGTTTTCCAGAGTACCTTAGCCACACGAACACTTCAACCACTCCTCTGAGCAAGTTCACAGTTTACCTATAAAATAATACCCCCTCCCCTTCTTTAGTGAAGAATAGAATTCCATACTCTACAAGCAGGTCACTGTAGTAAGACATCCACTGCTTGCCCAAAAATATAAACCAAAGCTTCTTTTAACTGTGAAAAAAGACTGTCTCTTAAAAACAAGGAGCTATGAAAATGACTCAAGAGCATCTGAAGCTTATAAAGTCTCAGCCCAAGTTCGAGGCCATAAAAAAATGTTAAAAAAAAAACAACCAACAATCTTTCCTCGTTAAGAAAAAAAACCCAATTCTAGAACCTCTAGAAGCAATACCAATCCCATATTATTTTTTCATATCTCATATTATTTTTTCAATAAAGAGAAGCAGGTGGCAGACCAAATTCCAAGCAAGTGTGGGAACACTGCTCTTTCCTCTCTAAATTTCCACTGTACAACAACAGTTCATTAGCAGTTTACAAAACTTTAGAGAAGTTCAGGTATATATTTTTCCTTGAACGAATACTCCTCACTTCTAACGACCACCTTCAGAAGATTATTTCTAGTTTTAAAGGTTTACACTGGTCTTTAGCACTGACTGACTTTCACAACTGAAATAACCTATCTTTTCACTTTCATTTTCATTGCTTCCAGTCTAACCAGATAACCATTACAGGCAGGAGAGTTATGCTAAGCAGTAAGGTTCAGAGAAGTTAACGAACTGCTATCTGTGGCTAAATTCAAAGGATTACTATTGTAAACACGATGCTGCCATTTTACCTGGCCTAATTAAGCATCCTTCCCACTGCAAGGAAACCAACCAGTATTTGTCCGGATTCCAGCCCATTGATGCACTTTCTGTGATAACAGTTAAAACAGCATTACTGTCACACTGCTGTTCTAACCCTGCACTAACAGTGACAGATGGGCACAAAAGGTGAGCACCATCATCAGAATGCTCATTAAATGGAGATCCCAAAAAATAATCATTCCTGTGTCCTCCAATGCTTGGAAGTTAGCTAGGCTTCCAAATTCTTAAAATCGATTTTCTTCAACTCTATTTTGAAGGCTTTCACTTAAAAACTACTAATTATAAGTGACTGAAATACAAGTATCATTTAGCAACAAGAGGGGTTTTTTTGTGAAAGCAACCATCAGATAAAGTTATTCCTCATTTCAAAACACAGAGAATCTACTTGAATCCCGTAAGATTTCCACTCTGATCTTTGTTTCAGGCCATCCTATAAAAAAATTTAAAAAAAGTGTAATTAATCTGGCACTCCCAAGCCACAGACATGCTGGCTGCTCCTGCAAAAATTAAAGAAAATCAGTCCAAGAACATAAAAAATATTAATGTTCCCAGAATTATTACATCACAGCTTTTCTTCGAGGTAGCATTTCAAAACTCTCTCACACCCTGTAATTATAGGAACACCGAGGAGTTCTATAAGGATTTCTAACAATTGTTAGATCTCAGGATACTGAGGAGCAGGCCAGAGGCCTGAAAAAAACTTAAGGACTCAATGCAGTTTAAGAAAACTGGCACTACCTCCACTGAAACTGTGTTCCACCGATGTAACTCACAATAGAAAAACTGGTATTCAAAAAGCACGTCGGACACAGCAGTGACCTTTAGACTCATGCTGCTACTAGGGCCTAAACCACTTCCCGACTTCTCCCTGTTTCCACCCCGCACCAACGGAGAAGGGAGGAACCCCGCGGAGAAGGGAGGAACTCAAAACATCCGAAACCCCGTGTTCCGACACTGACAGCAGGGGGCAAGCGGCACCTCCCGGAAACGGAGGGCACTGGGGATGTGCGAAGGCAGGCTGGGAGATGGCAGAGGCACACAGACACACACTCTCCCCATGCAGATACCACACACAGACCCCCACGCGCAGAGATTCCACCCCTAGACTCCCCCACATACACAGACACACAGCCCCCCTCCCCGCACGCACAGACAGACGCACAGCCCCCCTCCCCGCACGCACAGACACACAGCCTCCCTCCCCGCACGCACAGACAGACACACAGCCTCCCTCCCCGCACGCACAGACAGACACACAGCCTCCCTCCCCGCACAGACAGCCACACAGCCCCCCTCCTCCCCGCACACACAGCCACACAGACCCCCCTTCCCCGCACGCACAGACACACAGCCCCCCTCCTCGCTCACAGACAGACCCACACAGACACAGCCCTTCCCCGTCCCCTCCCCGGGCCGGGCGGCGCCCAGGCCCTCCCCTCGCCGCCGTTCCCGCCAGGCCGCACGCCAAGGCCTCTCCGCAAGGTGAACGCGGCCATCTTGTGGCGCCAGCCCGACCCCTGCCTCCTTCCCCGAGCCCTCGCCTCACTCAACGCCCGCGGAGGCCGCGGCGGGGAGGTGAGCGGGGGGCGCATGAGGAGAACCCCGCCCTGCCGAGATCCCGGGAAAACGGCGCTCCCGGCTCCCGCTCCCCTGCTCCCGCAGGGCCGGCGGCGGCGCAGGAGGCACCTGGCTGTGGCGGGCGGGAGGCAGGGAGGAGCGGGGCCGGGCGTGGCGGGGCGAAGGCCGCGCTGCTGCAACTGCCGGCGGTGGAGGGCGAAGTGAAGGAGACACCGGCCCGCCCGCCCGAGTCGCGCAGGACCCCGACGCGTCGGGGCTGCCCCGCGCAATGCCTGACCCGCCGCCCCCGCCGCCCCGCGCCGCCACCCGGCGCTGTCAACCACGAGGCACGCGGGGGCAGGTGCCGAGGGCACCCATCCTGATGGGGGAGCGCGGGGACGAAGGCGCCGATCGGGGCAGCCCCGTGGGGTCCTGCGGGGAGGGCGAAGTGAAGGAGAAACAGACCCGCCCGCCCGAGTCGCCAAGGACCCTAACGCACCGAGGCTATCCGCGCAATGCCTGACTCGACACGCCAGGCGCCTCGAAGCGGGGCGGGCGCGGTTGGAGGGACAGGGGACTCCAGTGGGGAGGCAGGCGCTTTGCGGGGCAGCCCCGAGGGGTCCTGCGGGGAGGGCGGTGGCGGGAGGCGAGGCAGCGTGGAGGGGGCGGTGGCCTGTGGAGCTCCACGGAGGGGTAGGGGAGCCATGGTACCGGGTTCCCTACGCCACACCCAAGGAGCTTTTCTCTTTAGGAGTCACAGAATGGTTTGGGCTGGAAGAGACCATAAGGCCCATCCAGTTCCACCCCCCGCCATGGGCAGGGACACCTCCCACTGGATCAGGGGCTCAAAGCCCCATCCAACCTGGCCTTGAACACCTGCAGGGATGGGGCAGCCACCACTGCTCTGGGCAACCTGGGCCAGGGCCTCCCCACCCTCACAGGAAAACATTTCTCGCTAAGATCTCATCTCAGTCTTCCCTCCTGCAGCTTATAACTGTTCTTCCTCATCCTATCCCAGCACTCCCTGATCAAGAGCCCCTCCCCAGCTTTCCTGAAGCCGCTTTCAGTACTGGAGGGCTGTTTTAAGGTTCTCCAGGCTGAACAGCCCAATGAGACCTCTTGGAGAAGAAAGTCAGACGAGTGTTCTGCAGCAGTTGCTGTGATGCTTAGCGGCAAGGATCCCCGTGTTGCTAGTGCCTATCAGACCAAGGTGCTGCAGGACTGGTATTTCTGACACTTCTCCCTGCTTACTTCAATTACGATATGGTCAAAATTCCTCGAGAAAGTAAAAGTGATTTACAAATACATATTATATTTGCATAGTATGGAAAATAGATACTCTCATCCAAAGCTACCAGTTCACTGTGGTACAACAGCACTTTTCCAGGTTATTAAATCATAGAACCCCTAGGTTGGAAACGACCTTTGAGATCATCAAGTCGAACCATACATGACTACTACTAAATCACACCCTTAAGAACTTCATCTACCCATCCTTTAAATACCTCCAGGGATGGTGACTCAACCACCTCCCTGGACGGTCTCTGCCAGTGCTTGAGAAACCTTTCAGTGAAGAAGTCCAGTCTGAACATCCCCTGGCACAGCTCGGGGCCCTTCCCTCTCATCCTGTCACCCATCATCTGGATGAAAAGACCAACACCCATCTCTACAACCTCCTATCAGGCAATTGTAGACAGTGATGTGGTCCCCCCTCAGCTTCCTCTTCTCTAGCCTAAGCAACCCCAGGTCCCTCAGCTGCTCCTCACAAGACTTGTTCTTCAGCCCCTTCAACTTCACTGCTCTTCTCTGAGCACGCTCCAGCACCTCAATGTCTTCAGTGTAGTGAGGGGCCCAAAACTGAACACAGTATTTGAGGTGTGGCCTCACCAGTGCTCAGTACAAAGAGAACAAGGCCAGTCAACACCTGATCGTTCATATTAAAGGATAAGCTTCTGATTTTATTCTTCATGTAAGTCCAATACTTGCACATTCAAAGACCCAACATGTTAGGAGGTTTCATTTTGATACCTTGGAATAGGACAGCTTGACTTTCCCCAGAGGGTTTTGTATTGATGAAGGAAAACCACATGCTGAAAGAATAAACAGCAGTAAAAAAAGAACACTGGTGTATCTGATTGCGGAGGGGAACATACATTAGGAATAAATAGAGAGCTGATTAAGTACAAGTAGATGGTGGCAAAAGTTGTCCATTATTTAAAGGCTTGCATTTATTATTCATATCCACAGTGTAAATTCAGTCTGAATAGAAATTCAGTTACTTAGAAGAAATCAGCTTTTTGCCTTTTTTTTTTTTCTCCCTTTAAAGATTAACATTTTAGTCATGGCTCGGCTTTATTTTTAGCAATTCAGGAAAGGAATTGCTGCCCCACCCTGAGCAAAATAATGCAGTGAATCACTTGCTTTGTGAGACAAAGCAGAGACATAATCCGAGACAGACAACAGTGCACAAACCCCTCTGCATTAACATTCCAGGCTTCTGTAGTGACAGACTCTGACTGCCAGTGTTTTTTGCTCTCACTCTGCCCTTTTGTCACTCTTGCAGCCATGCCTCATTCCTCACAGCAGATCTCCTAGAGCTTAGAGCACTAAGGAGAGCACACCTTCAGGCCTACAAGGGTAAGTCATCCAAATGATTCCAGACCTTTCTTCTCAGTGCTTTCTTCATACCATTCAGTGCAGATATCTCCTGTGCAGGCACTTGGAGTTTAACTATTACAACTTTGTATGAATACAGCCGTGCACAGCCATAACTGACATGACAGTTGTATGGTTTACCAGTGCCACTTGTGAAAATAAGACACCTCTCCCTTCACTACAGAAGTTTACTGCATTTGAACACAAATTTTGCTTATGTCTCCATATATTACACTCACAATTACTGAAGTAACGAATGTGACCAACAAAAAGAGAGCGAGTGGCCACAGTGCCTATCAGTGTCCAAACAGCTTAGATAAGTTTACGTTCACTTCTAACACCAGCCTGAAGTCACTGTCTGCTCTTGCCTCCAGATGCAGACCTTCAGATTGAAGTTTAGGTGGAGAAGAAACCTTAGTGGATGTCTAGCAATGAACAAGTAAATCAGGACTCCTCATTCTGAAACCATTCAAACCCAAGGGATATAGCAGAGATTACAAAAGTAAAACCAGAAAATAGTTGAAGCTGGAAGGAAACAAGTTCAGAACCAACAAAGCCAAGGGTTCTTTTTCAACCCAGGAGTGCAATTCAGTGGCATTAAGAGCCACAAGAAACTAAATGTTTCTGTGGGCTCTAGGGGATTACATGTGTTGGTATGGCCTCTTCAGGCTCAGAAAATCCCCGAGCTATACATGGAAATATCATTTAAGCTTACTCTGTTCTCACACCTTTTTTTTTATGTATGTTGCCTAAACCATTGCTTAATTAATTATGTCAAAGGCAAGAATATTAGGCTAGCTACACCTTTTTTCCAATACCATACAACTGCCCTTATGCAAACCAGGCACCTGGGAAGCCCTGAGAGAGCAACCTGAGCAGAAGAGGCCTGTGCCATCACAGTCCCTTAGGCTGACAGACTCAATGCCTCCTCATTTCCCACACCCCCTCAAGCAGATTTAGGCAGCCTTCAGTTTAGCTTAAACATTTAGGAGGAGGTTTAGCTCAAACCAGATTGTAAGATATGCTGAGAAGAACAGGTCCACACAGAAGCCAACCAGTTAAATCATCATCTGATAGAGACACACATACAGATAATCCCTTAGCCCAGAGAAACACCAACAAATATTAGGCTGCAATTTTCAAGCTGAGAAGGCAAATAAAAGGCAAATCTGAGAAAGCTGACGAGGGAACCAATTTGTTTGAAGGCCTTTCCCAGGCTAAGAGAGCCACAGATCACCTTACAGCTGCATAGCTAAGAGAAGATGATTGCCCGTAGCCCTACAGCCAAAACAGACTAAAAACCCAGTACTTGTTGTTATGGCCCACAGAGACCCTACATACTCTTCTAGTACATGGTCAAAGCCAAAGCAGCCTATACTCAAATAAACAGGAAGAATGCAGAAAAGGTTCTCTTTAAGCTGTAAGAAAAACTGAAATGAAAACCAACCCATACAGAAGAGCCCATGCTTATTCCGTCTTCTGGACTTATCTTTGCTTGAATGTAAACTCTTTTTCTTCTTTTTTCTTCCTGTTGAAGTGTCCATTGCCTCAGGTTGTTTGGGTTTTTTTTTTGTTATCCTCAGTAGACCAAGAAACAAGCAACTTTTTAGTAAAGCTAACTACTACCTGACAGACACACAAACCATCATGTCTCCTGACACTCTGAAATCAGTATATTAATAGGCTTTGTTCTTTGGGGAGATACCTCCTTGAAAAGGAGGAGCAATTGAGTAATCAAATGCTGATTTGAAAGCAAAACGCAATCATTCATACAAAACTCACTGAGCAACTCAGAGAGGTAATTCCAGTGTTCCTAAATCACTTACGGGGAGCAATAGGTTTGAGTGATTGGTGCAACAGTTCTCACCTGAAGGAAATATGAGGCTGATGACTCATTTCTGCTGTGCTGGTGACATTTGTGCTCCTGGTGCAGAGCGTAGCTGTTCCTGTGTCAGATGGATGCATGGCACTTGGTTGTAGAGATGACAACTTTATCAATTATCTCAAGTTGTTCACAAGAAGGTGAATGAGGGTTTCATGCCACAGAAAACTCAGTGCATTTTACACCAAAGGAATTACATCTCAGAGCAACAGAGCCTGCAAGACTTTGCTCAACCAGCTGGAAACATTTTGTCACCTTCGGGCGACTGATTGCTTCTCTGCTTGTGAAGCTTGACCGGTGAGAAACACAGGTGGCCAGGATGCTGAACAATGGGTTTATGGCACATCTTTCACTGAAGCCACTCTGGGGTTAAGACTAAATTCTGTAATTAACACTGTGAAGGTGGGGGGGATGAAGCAAAACTGAGCTAAGGAGGAGCACTGGGAGGGCTGTGCCTAAGCTATTGCAAGTTATGGGAGGAAGAACGGACAGCAGTTTGCTACAAGGCAAATCCTTTCCCCAGAAAAAAAAATGTGCTTCTCTGACATCACAATCTTTTACATGATTTATAGGGTGTCCTTTTTTTGTGCAGAGTGTTCTGATGATGGTCTTTACTATAAACTGCTCTGGAGGCACAGCTTCAAACCTGAAAGTGTCTCTACAGTAACAGCCCCTCTTGGAGGTAATTTTATTTTCCAGGACCAAAGTTTCTTTTTTAACAAATGAAGAACATAAAAATCCTAATAGTATTTGCTGGCGTTCCAACCTGCACTTCAAGCAATTTCTTCCTGAAGGTAAACCTTCCTTAAGGTCATCTCTCTTTCTAGGATTTCTGGTTGTGGTGGGCTTTACCAGCATAGCAAGGAGGCCGTTTGCCATAGTCAAGCTGCAGGAGTTTCAGGCTGCTGTAACCTGACCTCGTGCCCCAAATGGCCTCAGCCTTTGAGGAAGCGGCAGCTGGGGACAGGCTGGCTGAGGTCTGACACTGGTGCATGCCTTGGCTCCTGTGGTGAATGCCACCAGTTCTTCTGAGAAGGTAAAGGAGGTTGACTCGAGGGACATGAGCCTTTAAACAAGTGGAAACCAGCAGATTGCTGGAAGCAGATGTGTTAGAGGTACGTTGGTGAGGCTGAGCTGGTCAGCGGGGCCCCACACCGTACTACGATGGTCACACTTTGGGTATGGGCGCACCGTTTGGCTGCAGTGGCCAGACGCGATGTCAGTGACCCCTGAATGAGCTCAAAACCAGCCATCACTCAGCTTGAAAGAGTGGAGGGTGGCCTCAACATTATCATAGAATCATAGAGTGGTTTGGTTTGGAAGGGACCTTAAGGGATCATCCAGTTCCATCTTCCCTGCCATGGGCAGGGACACCTCTTTCTGGATCAGGTTACTCAGAGCACCGTCCAAAGCCTTATCCTATAGGCATATAGGAATAAAGTGCCTGCTGTACGCATCTGCTCTGTTCTTCAGCCCAAGCAGCCAGGACACTTTAATGAACAATTAATTCCCTGGCTGCTGCCTTTCAGGAACACAGGCAGTGGAGGGCAGGCTTGCCTGGCTCTCTGAGCACAGCAGGCTTGGGTTGTACAAGCAAAACTGAGCTACGTATGCTGGGATAGAGCCAAGACTTTCAAAAAAAGAGAGCTGGGGAAAACAGGGAAGGTAAGCAGCGGGGACGTTTCTATCACCATTTGTAAAATCAAACTGACATCCAGTATTATGCGGAGCATTTGTTGGTAGCTCCTGCATCGTCCAGCAGCAAATCCCACAGGGAAACAGGCAACGTAGACAGAGTTGACCTGAACCCAATTGATCTGTGAACAGCTCGAGTTTCACCAATGCAATCTGACACAGCTGGTTACCTGGCTTATCTTGAAAGGACAAACCTGTTCTAAAACCTACAGGAAATGATTTATCTACAGACCTATTTTGACAGCTCTCATACTAGCAAAAGTTGTTAACGAGTCACCTTTTCTGCCAGTGTGATTTCCTTGGAAAACTGCAGAGACCGCACCCTCATGTGGCATGTGCATGTGTGAAGGGTGTGGATTCTTCAGTCCTTCAAGGATTTGCCTTTCTGTATGAATACAAGATAACAGAACACAGAAAAAGTCCCATGGGATGTTCTGCTCTCTCTCTTCAGCAGATTCTCCCTCTTTCACAGCAATTTAGCTGTGTACATGTATGGTCATGTTCTAGGTAGTTGCCAGGTGTTCGGTGAAGGTCTCATTGCCACAGAACTGATGGCAGTGATTCATATAATTAGGTTTACCTAATGACCCTCAGTAAAATGTCATATTTTATTAATACATTACTTCATTGACTCCTTTTTATTTACTCAAAGTGGACATTCTAGTACAGAAATTTGTGTCAGCCTGAATGTTTTTTCAAAAGCTTTGATTGAAATGTTCTCTTGCTCCTCATCTGTTCACCCATGCCACAGGAAAAGCAGAGGAAAGATTTGTGCATATACATAGTATGTGGAAAACCAAGGGTAAATCAATAGCCATCAGATGATATAATTCTACATCCCCATGGAAGAGCCAAAGTGAAAATGACACAAGTAGTGAACCATCCATCAACCACACCAACCAGTGCTGGTTTGAATTGAATTTGGATGCATTTAGGTGTGGTAGAAGTAATGCCTGAGTAGAAGCCTATCTATGGATTCAGCTCATGATGTAAACCTGTCTTGTGGGCAACCATTTCTGGAATACAATAAGTTAATTCTGGTGTATAAACCCCAGACCATTCCTGGTCAGTGTGCACACCACATTGGTGGAGCGGTGCTGCTGTAACTCAGACCTCATCACAGTCTACATCTTCCACACAAGGGAGAATGAGGAGCAGGTGTCAATCAGTTCTCTCTAGTAACCAGTGACAGGATCAAGGACATGGCAGAAAGATGTGCCAGGGGAGGATTAGGTTGGACATTAAGAAAAGATTCTTTACCCAGAGGGTGGTGGAGCACTGGGACAGCTCCCCAGGGAAGCTGTCAATAGAAGCGTTTGGACAATACCCTCAGCCACACGGTGTGAATGTTTGGGCTGTTCTATACAAAGACAGGAGTTAGACTTGATGATCCTTGTGGGTCCCTTCCAACTCAGGACATTCTATGATTCTATGCCATCACACCAGCCCATCTCTGTCTTGACAATTCCAATCTGAAGCACTGAGGCAGCATCTTCAGTGCTGGGACAGGGGTGGCACCCAAGCAGTCTTTCACATTGCCAGCTGGCCAGAAGCAGACACCAGCCTTCTGCTAATGCTCTGGTTTCCAATTACTGCAACCCACAGCTCAAAGCAACAGCCTGGTTAAGGAAAAAAAACCAGAACAACTGAACAGAAGACCAACTTTGTGAAAGACCTGGGCAAAGGAGTTGCCTCAGGAATGGCCAGAGGCTTCCAGCAAGATGTGTTCACCAGAGCCCCTGGCAAACCACTCTTCCTCTCCCTCTGCTGTCTCCTTTTGGTTATTTAGAGGAGCATGCAAGAGAGCAGAGACTTCTCTAGGTATTTCCAGTCTCATGACTGATGGCTTCGATTGCTGTCACGCCCCTCGGCATGAGCCACGGGCACTATTTTTAGTAGGCAGGACAGAAATGGAGGCAGAGCCTTCAGCCGAGTACACCACAGCCCTCTGTTACACACAGAGTGAACCATGCTTTGGCACCCTCTTTAGAACGTTTGGCTAAGAAACTCTTTGCTCTCCTCTTCTTAAACGCCTGTATCACAAACAGTTCCCCGGTAACACAGTGAAGTCCTGTTTGATCCCAGTGTGGGGAGCAGGCGCACGTGCCTTGCCGAGTTATTCACTGTAACTGAGTGATTCCCCCAGAGCCACGTTAGCATCTTGCCAGAGAAGGCAGAGCGTGCCAAGATCCACCAAAACCTGCTGAGAGGCTAAAGGAGTTGCAAGAACCTCGGCCTCATTCAGGCATCAACTACAATTTAGTTTGGCCCGAGCTGCGATCTGGGGCAAAATAACATTTGTGGGTTTAATAGGAACTGCAGCCAGTGCTTTATGTTTTTATTGCCTTCTCTCTCCATAACTCGGGCTCTTGCTTCTAGGTCAAACCATCACTTCATGCAAACAATTTGAATGTGCCTCCAAAGACCTCCTGGAGCCCAGGGCTGCCATAACCCTGCTCCTTGGGCAGATCCACTCACCTTTGCTTCCACCAGAACATTGGAGCACAGCTTGTGTTTCCCTAGGAGAACAGGAGGACATCCCTCGCCTTATTGCTGGCAGAAGCAGGCACAAAATAGAATTTGTGATGTGTAACAGGTTTTACGAATGTGTAAACAGTAACCATATCAGGCTATTGTTCTGTACATATTCAGTACAACAAGTCCCCAGTATTATAATAAAAACCACTGAGGAACCTTTTGCAAAGTGCCATTAGGACACACAAGTCTTAACTTCTTAGAGTTAAAAAAAAAAGAAAAAAAATCAACCCCCTGGACACCATGAAATAATTCGAACCCAAACCCTTAAACTCTAGAGGGAGCCTTTGTGATGAGAAATGTAATGAAGTCACAAAAAACACCAGAACCATGGGGTAGAGGTTTATCAGTCCTTTCCGTGCTTCCATTTGTGCACAGAAGTGATTCCTGAGCAGACACAGGCATCCCTTGACTCTTTTTTTTTTTTATAATTCCAACCTTCATTCTCTCCTTTTGCAGGACTTGTGAAACAAATTGCTTTTCCCTATGTTTGCTGAGGATCCTTCCTCAGTAGGAATAGCAAACTTGTTGCCTGCTGCTCCTCTCCTCTTCCTCTCTGCCCATTTCTTTTCAGGCTTATGGTCTCCAGTTACAGCATTTGAGAATCTACCTGTGGTTAAGAGACAGAGATTCACTTCTGAGGACTTCTTCTAGGGGCAGCGGGGCAGGGCAGGGCTTGGGGGGGGGGGTGTAGTTACTTGCTTTTTACATTAAATTGAATTATCTTTCTTTGAAAATAAGTATTCTTTATCCTTTCCAACTGATCCTGCATGTTGTAGTATGCTAGAAACCAGAGCCTGAAAATAACCTTTTGAGAAATTAATGAAACTGTTAGGGAATAAAACCCTGTTAGTGAATTGGCTGTCAATACTTTGCATAAGGTAAAAGATTACTCTGATCTATGAGTAGCTCTCCTAGTATCAAACTTCATTATATTTTTGACAGCAATGGGAATCATTTTGGTATTTGGCAGCTGTTTCACAGTCCAGAGAGAACCAGTAATTCACCAGAATTTGCCATAGATCAGTGCCAAAATAAAAAGCAAACCAGGCAGACTTAAGACCACAGCTGTAACCTTTAATTACTGCATCACCCAGAACAGCTTGAAGTACATGCACATACTTGTAACAGTTTCATGTTGTATGTGCTAACTGGGTTTTGTCAGCATTACTGATTCCCACACTGGAGGAAGAGCTCGTAACACCATCACAGCTGCGCTTTCAGAAATCACTTTCAGTTAGTCCAAAGTGAGCTGTGAAATACACTTGGTCTGTGAATGACACTGACAACTCAGTGAAAGATGAACAAGTCAATAGACATTTTGAGTGAACAGTAAATGAGACTGAGACCTGCATGTTTGATAGGTAAGAATAAACTGTTTCCTTGGGGAGTTCACTGAAAAGAGGGAGAGGATGCAAGGATAGAAGAGTGTGCAGATCCTAAAGGTGTTTTACTGTCAGTCATTTAATTACTTAGGAGAGTAGCTTCTGTTGTGAACCGGATTTCCTTGTGAGAGCTTTGAACATAACTGAACACAGTGGTCCAACCAGGAGAATCTGAGGTTGACTATCCCGAGGTTGTATCAAGCAAGAACGTGCTGCATTTTAACACCAAACTTCAGCCCACCTGCATTGATTCCATTTCATTTCTCCATTACAGACAGGAACTGTTGCTCTTCCTGGCTCTGGCTGTAGCTGTAACACTGAGAAATGCAAGTTATCCTGGGAGGGAGGGGAAGAGTTTATTCCAAGTTCCCATCTTTAAGCAGTATCGTCACATATTCTGGGAAGCACGCAGCTATTTTCCCAATCAGTTTTACAACACGCAAAGTGCATACTTGTCTCAAGCTGCTTGGAACACAATCTACTGCTTCCCAGAACATTGGACCAAAGGCCACGGCAAGCACTCTGCAACTGGTACCGTGAACCTCATTGCTTTTGCTTCCCCTTCTTCCTTGTAAATAATTTTTGTTTCTTTTATTTCCTCCTTGTAAAATTATTTGTTTCCCCTTCTTCCTGTTGTAAATTATTTATTTTTCTCAGTCTCATTTACTGTTCATCACTCAAATTATTTCAAAGGTGTACCCGGAACCTTATTGCTTTTGCTTCACCTTCTTCCTTGTAAATTAGGTTTTTTTTGAGAAAGGCCTATTGCCACCCCACTTTGCGTTTTTGAATCCAGTCTTTAACAACTGAGTTTAAAAAAACAAACAAACAAAAAAACCCCCACCACCACACAGAAGAAGGGCTCCATATCCAGGATTCTTTCCCTAAATGATCAGATTGATTAAGATTTTATAATGCAGAGGGAGATAAAACAATTTCTAACAGTCCAGTACGTTACCTTTACCTGGCTCACACCAATCAGAGCGTTTTAGCTGGATTAAGGTTACAAAAACTTATTTCAAAATGGCAATTTACAAATACAAACACACACCTCCAGGCCACATAGCACACCTGGTATCCTGTTGAGGTTTCTCCATACTTGCACTTACTAGATGACTGAAACCCATGACTGAAAGTACCCACAAGCCCAACACTCAACCCATTAGAAGAGCAGATTTTGAGAAGTTTACTTCACTCTTTCACAGCTTTTTTAGGTTGTCGGTTCACTGTAACACTATTCACCACCAACACCTAGAGACACTAAAGCTACTCCAGATGGAGCCTTTGTCCTACTTAGAATCATAGAACGGTTTGGGTTGGAAGAGAAATCGAAGCGCATCCAGTTCCAACCCCCTGCCACGGGGAGGGACACCTCCCACTGGATCAGGTTGCTCCATCCAACCTGGGCCTGAACACCTCCAGGGATGGGGCAGCCATGACTTCTCTGGGCAACCTACGCCAGTGCCTCCCCACCCTCATTGTGCAGAATTTCTTCCAAATGTCTAAATCTAAATCTTCACCCTTTCAATTTAAAACCATTCCCCTTCATCTTATCCCTGCACTCCGTGATCAAGAGTCCCTCCCCAGCTTTCCTGGAGCCTGCTTTAAGGTCTCCCTGGAGCCTTGTCTTCTCCAGGCTGAACAACCCCAGCTCTCTCAGCCCTTGGATCACCTTTCTATCCTTGTCTGGACCCATTGCAACAGTTCCATATCCTTCGTATCTTGTTGATTCCAGAACTAGACATAGGACTCCAAGTGGAGTCTCACAAAAGCAGAGTAGAGATCTCACAAGATCAAACATGTTTTCTAACTTTTGAATAACAAAAACATTTAAGTGATTGGTCAAAACAATTTACAGCTGGCAAAATCATCAGGCACACTGATGCACGCCATAGGCAGCACTCATTTTCACACTGGTAAAACAGAGCTTTGGAGAAAACTCTAAAACATAGATTAATCGGGTAGATTTCTGTGGTCACAATGTCAACAGAGACAATTCACCATCATTTTACACATAAAATAAATCAAACATTTTTCATCTTTCAAATATTTTATTTTAGTACTTTTAAATATATTTTAATACAACAAAGATATAAAACAATATATTAATTCAATCTGAATTTAAAATCAAAACAATATTTACTTATTTACAGTACTCACTTTAAACTGCACCGGATACTCTCTAGCCACTAGGTAAAACTGCTCTGTTGGAACACGACTGAAGTAACTGAAGTGTGAAAAGCCACATTTTTACATCCCTACTATGTGAAGAACCTTGTAAAATGCAGTCTGAGGTTTCTTGCATATGACAAATTTCTCATACTTAACAAAACTGACTTGAAAAAGTACAACTAAGTCATGGTTAAGTCCTTATAACTACGCAGTCACTGGGCTCGCAGGTCAGGTTATTGTGCTCCACATTTATCATCCTATGTTCTTACACACCTATCACAGCCTGGCTTTACAAATGTGCACGTCGCTGAGTAACGAACATAATACTCACTGCAAACTTCTCAAGATACCAATATAAATATGCAAGAATCTGTTATATGGAAAGTTCTGTGTTCACAATACTAGAGTGTTCAAGGGGTTGTGAGGGGTTTTGGTGTTTTTCCTCATAGAATGAACAAAACATCGGTAGGTTCACAGTGAAGGGCTTTCTCCCCTCGAAATACTGTTCCCATTAGACACCACCAAAGACGCATCAGAAATAGGAATCTGTATGAACCACCAGCGCTCTATCAATTAACCCATGATTGATGAAGTCTAGATGCACAAACCACTTTGGAAGATAAGCTGTCTCAGCACTAGAACGCTGCCAAATGTATTTCCATCTTGACAAGACTGTGTTGGGTTTTGTACTTAAGGGTCAAATTTTAATAGAACTTGATCAGTGAAAAAAAAAAAAACAAGCCAGAAAAATCAATATTGCCTATAGATTACTGCAAATTCTCCTCAACTCTTCAGTAGAAACCGTGTGGACAAGATGAAAAACTCACAGTTGTTATAGGTGACTTTTGTTATACTCAGAGGTCCACAAAACTGACTTTTTTTTTTTTTCCCTGAGACATCTGCTAATTCTTCAAACATGTATTTAATGATAAAGACTCAGCTTCATGGTAGTTTTGGTACTTGAAAACCTGATGGACTTTTGTATACTCAAAATCAAGCTGAACTGTAGCCCTAAGCCTGCGCGCATACTCATGCTGTCAGACACTTGCACTTGCTGACATCATGCAATAATTCATTCATTGCTCTGGATTCAGATCATGTGTGTGCTCCCACACACCACAGAAGGGGACTCTGCACAAAACAGGCACACAGCAAAAAGCCTGATGCATGATGATAAGGGAAAAGGACAAATATGAACACACTGAGCATTAAACCCAAGGCCCAATGATTCTCTGCTGCCTCTAAAGTGCCTGCCAGCAGCAAAGTAGTAAAACACTTCTAAAACACTGACTCTTTCAAGAAGAAGTACAGAATTTTAAGCCTGTCAATTACTTGCAACTTGTTTCCAACTAGTAAACAACGCTTACATCATCAACATTACAGGCTGACCTGTGCTCTTTCTTATGCGAGATCAGTTTTCTGCCTTCTGCCAGCCTCAAGCCTTCTTGTGTGTTCAGAGACAAAATGAGCAGAAGAAAAAGCAGAAGAGGACACTTATCTTTTTAACTTACCTCAGTGCTCATAAACCAACCTCTGTGTGTTACTGATCTTCGACTCTGACATTAAGCATCAAAGCGAACAGCAGAAAATTTTTCCTTTAAAAAACAGACAGGCAATGCTGATTTAAAACACAGATAGAATCATAGAATCATAGAATCACCAGGTTGGAAGAGACCCACTGGATCATCGAGTCCAACCATTCCTATCAAACACTAAACCATGCCCCTTAGCACCTCATCCACCCGTGCCTTAAACACCTCCAGGGAAGGTGACTCAACCACCTCCCTGGGCAGCCTGTTCCAGTGCCCAATGACCCTTTCTGTGAAAAATTTTTTCCTAATGTCCAGCCTAAATCTCCCCTGGTGGAGCTTGAGGCCATTCCCTCTTGTCCCGTCCTCTGTCACTTGGGAGAAGAGGCCAGCACCCTCCTCTCTACAACCTCCTTTCAGGTAGTTATAGAGAGCAATGAGGTCTTCCCTCAGCCTCCTCTTCTCCAGGCTAAACAACCTCAGCTCTCTCAGCCATTCCTCAAAAGGCCTGTTCTTCAGCCCCTTTACTTAAAAGAATTTGAAAAATTAAATTAGAACAAAGAGAAGCTTTGTTTCAAAGTTTATGGACTTAAATAGTACTGAAATGATAATTTTATGTAAACATTGTTTCACTGGGCTGTACAGGAAAATCCTCCTGCATGTTTAAGTTGCTACATAACTTTACAGTTTAGCACCAACATGGTTCTTTCCAGAATCCACAGCTTCGCAGGTTTAATTGCATACCTCTCCAGATGTCATAACTCAGAATACAACCCTGCACATCCTTAGACCAGTCGTTTCTTAGAGGTTAATAACCAGCATTTGTGTGTGTGCATTGCAGAGGCAAATATAAACTAACAAATAGAGCTCTTCCATTATCAAGTCTCATGAGGAATGCTCAAATTGCCTTTCTGCAATCAGAAAGTTAAGAACACCAAATTAGAAGTCTTTAAATCTGAATATTTTATCCTCTTTTCCTGAAGTGGAAGCATATTTGATGGCAGGAGCCATTAACCAATGGCAGATTGAACAACATAGTATTAAACCTGCAGTTTTGCTAAAAACTTGGAATGTTACAGATACAAAAGTCTGAAAAATAGTACAGTGGATGTGTGCTCAATACAGCTGGCAGAGTTACTCTGGGATGTGCAGCTCCTCTGTGGAATAGAAGCTAAATTAAGATATAACAGTAATAGACTATGGAGAGCGAAAGACAGTCAAGTTAGTACAATGCAGATTTGTAAGAGGAACACGACACAGCAAGGAATAGCTGACCGCAGGGTACACACCTCTAAATACAAAACTGGCTGGCAAAATTCCAACGGGATTCTTTTCCATGTAAACCTAAGTATGCTGTGGCTACTGAGTCAGCTTGCACCAAGCTGGAAATGCTCTGGGTACCTTCCAAGGCTGACTTAAGCTGCCTTTCTCTGCACCTGTCACCTATTCTGAAATGGCAGTAACTAAATTAAAAGGTTTATTTTTTGCACCTTTTAATAACCAGCTTCCATTTAGCATAAATCCAATTTCAGGTCTCTACAGCCAGCGTTAGCTTTGTCCCCTTAGAAACCACTGCATCAGACATGACCAGCTGCATGCTCCTCACTCACACGATGGCCTTGGAGCGCTGGGTTGGGGGCTTAGAGGGGGTTGATGCAGGTTCTTTTATTTTTTAAACAACCAAAACTCAACTGCATATGGTACTTCTATCTTTCAGTATAGTAAATGAACAACTTAAATGAAGAACTAGTCTCCTTTCATACTTGTTAGGAGAACATATACTCTGTGTGTTTATATCTATATATAAACAAATATACTGTGTATATATATCCAGAGATATTCACCATATTGCTGACACCAGAGTGCTAAAACATACATCAATATGAGCACTATTTCCAATACTCACTAATATTACTTCTCCTGAAAGAGGTACTACATGCATTTTCCCCATCCATTTATTGGACAGTAACATGTATGAAGACAACTGTTCCATTTTTCCAGAGTTAAAATCCTGCTCCTAAAAAGCATGCACAAGTTTGGGTATAAAGCAATTAAGACCACGCAAAATTTGCTTTGTGGCTTTAAACTCACTAAAGCTAAATTAACTTTACTTTCAGCGGATGTAGCACTTACTTGAACTCATTTATTTAAACACAAAAGGGAAAACTTCCAGGTGCTAGAAAAAACAGAGACAACTGATAGACTAGACTAAATAAGCTCTCATTAACAAAAATCATCATCACTGCATAGCCACAAGGCAGACTTTCATTTTTGGCAACCCGTATGCAGACCATTTATACTGTCAATTGTACTTTAAGACTTAACAGTTAAGAGGCCCTTTTAGCAAGGGACTATACTGCTTTCTTCATTATGACACAGTACTCCCCAATCTTTAGGTACACACAGTTTGTTTTGAAAATTACACTTATGACTGTTTTAAAAGGAAGTCTTCATCAATTTCTCATCTTTTAGTCAGTTTATGTAAGGGCTGGCATGTCAGGTAGTGGAGATTTGGACCTGTAAAGGGTGCGCTATACTTAGTATACTAAGCACATCTTTGAGGTTCAAGACACAAACATTCACCTAGAACCTCACTGAGGATAACAGTGTTCTAGTTCATATTCATGGTTCACCAACAGCCTTTACCGGTCCCTGCACCGTTTTCTGTTTTAGCAACATGAAAACAAAACACATCCCTGTGAAGTATGGGAACCCCATTTTATGGCTAAGAATCTAAGAAACAAGACAAGGAGCAGGAGATCACCAAGTGAAAAGATGTTACTTTACACCCCTTGTCCCAGCTAGCCCTGTAGGATCTTAGTTGCAGTGCTTCAAAGAATTCTGAATTGACCCACGTGTTCTTCAGCCAATCAATCTTTTCAGTATGGTAGGTTTGGAGAAAGGCCAGCAATACTCGTTGGGAACAGTGCCATTGACATTGCATTCAAAAAAAGAAAACATGGGGAACCAGATCCTTGCTCTCCTACTCTGTTGATAGGCTCTTGTATTGGCCAGCGTGTGGTAATACAAAAAGAGTCTCGTAGTGATATAAAAGGCAATGAAGACATCTATTGAATAATGTTCATGTGCAGCCAAGATAAAGAAGATTCCAAAGAGGTTCAGGACCCAGGACAAAGTGTGCAAGAAGTTCCAGCTCCTTGGTGTATCTAGAAGAAAACAGAAAGTGACTGACCTTGAATGTCTCAAAAATCTGGGTCATTACAAGACCCAGGCCTAGACATTGCAAGTTTCTATACAGGTTTTTCACCCAATACTGCGACAAAGTTACTATCCTCATCTGGAAATACTGTTTACTGGTCCAACAAATCCAATGAAAGCAAACATGCAAGTTATAAGTGCTTATCACTTTATGACTTCAATTACTAATACAGCTAATATGCATTTCTGAATTAACAGAGCCTCCCAACAGGGTTTCAGACCATGCAAAGCAGAATTCTGGGGGCTTTCAGGTCCTTTCCAACCCAATCCAGTCTATGATTCCACGAAATCGCACTTTGTGTGTACAGCACAAGCACTATTGCTTCACACGTTCTCACACATTATGAGGTTGGGTGTTTTGGCTTTATGAATTATACAGAACGTACAGCCACCCAGCTGGGTATTCTGCCTGACAGGGGTCTGTGGCAGACACCTACGGAAGTGAACAGGAGCAGACGACCATTGGTATCTTGCCTAGTGTTCTCCCAGCAGCAAGCTAGAAAGCCTCTCATTTTCATGGCTCACGTGTTCTTTCAAATGTGCCTACTCATCCTGCTGCTGATCTAGACAGCGCTGTTCCTCTCCTGTCTGCAACTGCCGCAGACCTGAGAGAGAGCACAGCAATTCGAATTTATGTTTGTTTGCTTAAATGTTACACACTGAACTTTTTGAGGAGGTCAAGCAGCAGACATTCTTAAGGACATTTAAGTACCTGCACTCTCACACCCTTGGCTGACAGTGAGCAGCAGATACTCTTAACCCCTAAGGGCATTTAAATATTGTCACCATACTTACATTCTGTGACAAAGAAGTTGAGCATGGTCAGGACAACAGTGTGGCCACTGAACATGTAATCTCCACATGTGTGTACTCCGGTCAGAGTCATTCCAAAGCCACTCCATATTGCAAACGCCCGCTGGAGCTTTGCCCAGACACTGCCATACAACTAAAAGACAGTGACATTAACCCTTAGTAACGTCCAACCCCACTGCCTGAACAGCACATCCTTAATGTCAGCTGTACAGCACAATGTATGTTTCACACCATTTACCATGTTGGCTCTTCTATTAAAATACAGGTTAGCACATGTCTGGATTTTACTGTGGCAGCGAGTCGTGTTAGTAACTTCAACTACTAATTGTTTTCATCATAGCTCCAATGAATACTGGAATTCAGAGCAAGGATTTTGTTGCAAGAGATTTACACAGAGAGGATGCCACCTTTTTTTGAAGACAATCAACCTCACAATGTGTCATTGTCAAGGTTCCAATATATTCAGCTCAAACCTCTTCTAACTCAAAGCGTAAAATAATAAAAGTCCATGTTCTATGGAATATCCCTGATTAGAAAGGGTGAAATAATAATAGTTCAGAGTTTTATTTTACCAAAACCACCCATCCAACAAGACAAAGCAGTAATTGCTCCACTTTCAGTCATTCTTCATGAATGCAGTATTTTGAATGCATACTTCTCTCATGTATTCACTCTGGTTTAGATTGTGAAATATTCCAAACACCCACCCTCCCTCAACTAACTGTCTCCTCTCCAAAGCAGAAAATGCTTCCAAAACCCCTCAGGATGCTTGGCTGCATAACAGCAGTTAATGAAGGGGTGTGGCGGGGAATTAGGAGAGAAACAACATTGTTCTTTGAAACAAACATCTGACATTACGATCACAACAACCTTAAACATACCTTAAATAGAATTTTGAAAAAAAGGAAATAAAAAGAGTAATTTAAAGCATTTTCAGTTTTTACCTTTCCAGTGCACTGCAAGTGCTGGCCGGGCACAGAAAGTGAGGTAACAAACATGGTAATGCAGCGTAGTAAGAATACTGTCCCCATGAGGCTGCACATCCTTCGCAGAAGTATAGATCTGCCAAAAGTACATAGGAATTGAATACAAGAACCCTAATATATTGCATTCTTAAATCAGTACAGCTACAATAAAAACATATTCCTGCACCCCAACTTAATCCCATGAAGTCACTTCATCATTGCTTCAACTTCCACAGTAAAAAACTCTTTTTTTATATAAGTAGCCCTGTAAAGGCCTGGTTCCACATGGCAGCATGCTGACTGCCACCACATGGTGCAGCTCCATCCTCTGCAGGTACACTCGTACGAGCTCTGGCACTCATACCTGCTGTTGGCAAACGCATAAAAATCAACAAACTGGTGAAAATTTAACTTACACACATTCACGTAGACAAAAGGGGTTTTCTGCCCTTCAGTGACTGCAAGCTGCTAGGCTGGCTCAGTCATCCTGCAAAATATCTTTCTTGTAGGACTTCCTTATATACCAATTTATTACAGTATGAGCCTATGTACTGACAGTTCTCTGAAGTGCAGATGTTCTGAAGGACATCACATACTAATCTGGTAGAAAAGCAAATTCTTACTCCTGGGTAAGATTCACAGGTCACCCTTCCTGATCAAATCCCCATATTAGAAGCTTAGAAGATACTTATTGAATGGAAAGTCTTAAACAATCATCATAATTTTTTTACAGTCCCTTCTCTGCATCAAAGTACCAGTTAATTTGGATTTTATGTACTATACCTATGTTTGTGAAGCAGAAGAACCAACAGCCAAATATAGCAAAGAATTACGCCGCATACTTCAGTCATAGCAAAAGCCCACGGTATCCTAGGGACACTAAAAAGGATGAAGCAAGACAGTTAACTTACAATCCAATGGCTTAAGTTCTCTTTCTAGTCTCAGTACTGACAATGAAGTCATACAAAGTTCTAATGACAAAACTAACTTGCATTAATTTGACAGTGGTTTGAACTACAACCAAGAAGTGTTTTGTTAGACTGAATGAAATAGAATTTGTATTAATTTTTTAATTACGTTACCTCCTTTCTAATAATGGATTTCAGCAGAAATTTACATACAATTCAGTAAGTCAAAGAAAATCCCTAGTATGCTCACCTAATTCACACGTGTGATTTCCTAACAGGATGTGTTCCTCTGCCCCTGTTTCCCAATAACCTTTTTCATTCTGACACAAGCTTGCATCATGTCAATTATGCTGCTTATGCTTCTAAGAACGCCATGTCAACATAGTAAATACAATGCTGCAAAGCCTAAAGTGCTAAATACTTATAACAAAGCAGAACTGCACAGAAAAGCGTTTGGAAAAAAAACAATTGTTTTCAAAGCTAGATTTCAGTGATAATCACTATATACAAACCTTTTAGCCTTGCTTGTCCAAAGATTTAAGACTTCCTTGCACACACGTGGCAGCAGTAACTATTTCCACTCTGCGATTTCAGCAAAAAAACAATAGACAGATTTCCAGAGAGGTTGCTCCCCAGTTTGTGTTCCCCCTGATACACAGGAGCAGCAAAGCACTGCTCAAATGTGGTAATCACCTCACATTGTTTTGCTGCTTTCTGAAATCCTCATCCTCCTGCCCTCTGAATACCCTGCGGTACTGCCCTGGGAGCTAAATCCAGTAACGCTATAGCTCCCACTCTCTCCCCTCTTCCAGTCTGCTGGACGTGGTTCATCCTGGCTGAGTTATTTCTGAATTTAGTGGGGGGATTCTGCACACTAACACAAGATTAGACTCCTGCTGGCTTCATGACAACAGAAATCACTGGCAAGAATAAGGAGATCACAAAGATCGACCTCTTAAACAGTTTATTCTGTCTTTTAAAACTCTTCAAGCAATAAGTGCTGCAAGTGCACTTGCTCAGCAGGAGCGCTTATTCTCTTTTAAATGTCTAACCAATGACTGGAATTTCACCTTTGCTATTTTGTATCTGTACTGCCCCAAGTGGCAATATTTTCTTTGATAAATGAGCAGGTATTGCAGAAGTCACAACAGCGTTTACATACACAAATACCATACCACTAAAAAAAGAAGATGGTCTATTCAGTCACTTCAGAGTTCCTTTAAACCATTTTTCACAAGGTGACAGCGGGGAGACTGCAAATATGCAGTATCAGGGCCATTCCTTTTCCACTTCCTTGCTCATTGGCAGACCAAAGTACTCCTTCAACAAAAATGACTCTACACCACAATATGTTAAGCTTCATAGCAGCATCTGGATTTCAGAAAATGCATACAGTTGCTTATCCATGCCAGCTGACCATCAGTGTTTGTACTAGAATGAGAGGATGGATGAGCTAATCCCTGTGGTGTCATGAGCTAAAGGTGCAGAATCAAATATAAACTGGGTAGAACAGCTCCATTTATTCTCCCTGAGAAGACTAAATCTCCACATCTAATGGATGCATCTATCAGCTATGAGGACAGGCTGAGAGAGTTAGAGTTGTTCAGCCTGGAGAAGGCTCCACAGAGACCTTTAAAGCAGCCTCCCAGTATTGAAAGGGGCTCCAGGAGGGGAGGGACTTTCTAGAAGGGCATGGAGCGACAGGATGAGGGGGAATGACTTTAAATTGAAATGAGGAAGATTTAGATTGAACATAAGGAAGAGATTCTTTACAATGAGGGTGGTGAGGCACTGGCACAGGTTGCTCAGGGAAACTGTGGCTGCTCCCTCCCTGGAGGTGTTCAAGGCCAGGTTGAGCAGCCTGATCCAGTGGGATGTGTCCCTGTCCATGGCAGGGGGGTGGAACTGGATGAGCTTTAAGGTCCCTTACAACCCAAACCATTCTATGATTCTATGTGCATTTCACCTTAGCAGAAAGGTTTATGATCCTCTAATTACTACTCCACAGAGGCATCTTCATATGAAACTTTGGGAATGAAGATAAGACAGCCAACACGTTAACCATCACATTACCACTTTGTTTTAAGACAGTTTCTTACCTATCTAGAAATATGTCTGGTAGAGGTGGATATGTTTGCATGTCAGGTACTCGCTCGTGCACTATAACCATAACGAACGACGTGAAGCCAAACACTATAAAGACATACACACAACTTAAAATTGTCTTCCAATACTCTGGGTCCAGCCTCCGTGTCGAGTGTTTGTTTTTCCCATTCGCATATTGATACTGATCACCATTCAGGTCCGTAATTGGTCCGTCGCAGTCCCGAGGTACTTCACCATTACAAAACCAGTCTGCACCCTGCAGCGAGCCAACACTTGGGCACGTCGTGCCAACATGACCATCGCTGCTGTAACCCAGCTCTTCTAGGACATCCAGATGCTGCTTCTGTAGCTTGCGTATGGACAGCATGAGCCTCTTGATGTCCCCCAGGATTTTGATTTCCAAAGGAGGTGACCGTAAATCATATTCTGTGAGTGTCAGCAGAGTGATTCCATCCAGCCTGTGTCTGTTGCACAAAACATCCACATATTCACAGAATCCTTCTTCCTTCAGCCACTTGGCCACGTTCTTGGTAGTCCAGCGACGGATGCAGAGCTGGGTATTGCCTGCCATCCTCCTTCTCTAGCCGCCAACAGAATTAACCTGGATATTGGAGAAAGAGATGAAACTCGAATGTTTAAATATTTTAAAAATATTTTTATACAAGCAAAACTAAGTAATTATCTCACTTGTTCCTAAACAGAAATGTAAAGCTAACAAACACCAGGATACTTCCTAGATGTACCCAGTCTGCTTTTATTCCTTAGCTTAATAAAAATAAACAAATCTGGGTTTGTTAATTACACCACATAATTAAAAACAGATTAGTCTGTTTTTTAAGTCTCAGCTTAATCATTAGTCTTGCCCACTCTTTGCATTTCATAAACTAAGCCATAAAGTACAGCAAACCACCATGTAAAACTTAATTAAAGCTAAAATAATATATTACAGGTCCAATTCAGCCCACTGTTTCAAAACATCGACTGAAGCTTTGGTAGCACAACATTCCCTCCAACCCATCCTGAATAAAACTAAGAGTAGTTATCTACAATAATATTCACCCGAGGCATCTTAGTTGTATGTTGGTGATGCAGCCATCATGATTTTATCTTTGATCTCAGTAACTTATATGCTTATTACACTGCAAATCCTTCAAAATTCTTGTGGCCAGCAGGGCAAGGGAGGTCATTCCCTCCCCCTCTACTCCTCTCTTGTGAGACCCCATCTGAGGTCCTATGTCCAGTTCTGGAACCCCAAGATAAGAAGGATATGGAACTGTTGGAACGGGTCCAGGAGGCCATGAAGATGATCCAAGGTCTGGAGCACCTCTGCTATGAGGACAGGTTGAGAGAGTTTGGGTTGTTTGGCCTGGAGAAGAGAAGGCTCCAGGAAGACCTTACAGTGGCCTTCCAGTACTGAAAGGGGCTACAGGATAGCTGAGGAGGGGCTTTTTACAAGGGCACGGAGTGACAGGACAAGGGGGAATGTCTTTAAATAGGAGAGGGGAAGATTTAGATTAGACATTAGAAAGAAATTCTTCACAATGAGGGTGGGGAGGCACTGGCAGGTTGCCCAGATACATTGCAGATGCCCCAGCCCTGGAGGTGTTCTAGGCCAGGTTGGATGGGGCTTGGAGCAACCTGATCCAGTAGGAGGTGTCCCTGCCCATGGCAGGAGGCTGGAATTGGATGGGCTTTGAGGCCCCTTCCAACCCAAACTGTTCTACAATTCTATGAAAATATTCGGCTTTTAAAGTAACATTAATAGAAATCAAGCATTAGCCGTAACTCCAAAGCATCTTCAAGAGAGACATGGTAACAGATAACACAAAACCATACCAAAACCAGAAAACGTGTTCTCTTTAGACTTCAGATTTCTCAATGATGTTTTCTTGACTCAAGAATATTGTTTGGAGGAAGGCAAGGCATCTCAGCAATGTTTTGTTCACAGGAAGGTGACAAGTCACCAGAACAGCTTAGAACAACCACCACAAAGAATGTTACATGGAATACATGAACAAACTCTGAAAGTCTACCACTGCCACGCAAAGTAATTAAAAGCTTATTCAGTATTAAAGACCTACAGTAGCACAGAATGGATTTGTGCATAATTTATATTTGGTGGCTGATGTATGGCTACAGTCTAAGAAATAGCTACAATTTTGTAGCTCTTTTAAACCTGAAAACACAGCCTAATTAACTGGAATGTTCCAATCATGCCAACCAAATTGCAGCAGATACAGGACAGCAATCACACTTGTGCCACATCTATCACTCACTGGAATTAAAGCAAGGAAACAGTCTATTTAATCTATTATTTAGCTTCTGTATATGGTAAACAGGTACTCAAATCCATCATTCAACACAAAGTTTTACACCATCCTCACAGCTCTTTGACAAAAAGTAGCTCTTTCCTTGTCCCTTCTCTTTTTAAAGAGGTGCTGTACCCATTGTCAGAAGTAGCTCTTATCATAATTATTGGATGCAACCTTTTCTTCCAGCTTACATCTAACAGGACATATGAATTTATTCTATAGCAGAGAAGATGCAACTTGTCCAACGAGACTTCCCAGCAGTGCAAAAGAAACAGTTCAGAAGGAAAACGAGCATACAAATCAGAGCTGCCCTTCTGAAAGATTGAAGGGAGTCAAACCTGCAAAGATATTCTCTCTGGTGCTCATTGATTAACAACATGTACTTAATGCCCAGCATTAAGTTCTCAAAAGTTGCCAAACCAGTCATAAATCACTAACTTAGCCTCTGCATTCACTATATTCTTTCTTTTCCATATAAAAGTATATTTGCTTATTTCTATATTATCTTACTATTGTTAAAAGTCTTGCTCAAAACAACAGTAACAACTACTTTGCTCACAAACCTATCCACAAAAATGACATTTAATTTGTAATTAATGATCCGTTAATTGACCTTTTCTGTACTACCTTTTATCTTACTTCAGTAACACAAACAAACTTGAGCTGCTTATCTGGAATTCCAGGTTCCCTTACTGGGAAATACAGATGAAAAAAACCCTCTATTAATCACAGTGGGTTTTATAACACTGCAATCACCACAAGTTTTTTTTAAAAGCAGTGAATTTAGACTCACCGAAAATACACTCAACTTACTGTTTTGTCTTCCAACCCAAGCAACTTCTGAGGACAACAGCAGCAAGTCCTCTCTAACCTACAGGAATCCTGTTCATTTGTCAAGCGGCCCCACACCAGCCAAGTGTTTCTTCATCAGGCACTGCAGGAATAAAAACTAATCCTTACATTAAGTGCAATAGAAGTGACCTTCCAACACTGAGTAAGCGATACACACCCAAAGGGCACTGCTGAACATCTGGACCTGGGAGAAAGTCTGCATTCACCTCACCAGGCACCTGACTTGCTCCTGTCTTTAAATGCTGTTAAAGATCAGACATTTAACTAACTCAAAAAGACAAGGAAATCAGCAAAAGAGGGGAGCATTTACACAAAACACAAACTTAAACCACTCCACACAGCTATTTTCCCTACAACAGCAACAATTTTGTTTTGATGTTCAGTTCAGCTTTGATGACAAGGCAGTTTCTTTAAACTCAGAAGTTGCCATGTCATTCAGACTACTTGTTTAGTACCACTTTTGTAGTTTAAGGGGTAAAAAGCATTTTCCCTAACAATCATAGCACCAGGAATACAATCCAGATTTCTATTTCCAGCTGCACTTATTCCTTTTTGAGTTTAGTAACAACTTTTGCAACGCTACCAGCCTACAATACCAGACTAACAAAGAGACCAGATTCCCTAAATAACTGCACTTAAATCCGACAGAAAACAGCACCACTAACTACTTTGCCTTCTACATTACTGGTATGAAACATTGCTGAAACCAAATAATGGATAGTTTTATCAAATGGTGAATAACATGCATGAATAACACAGGCTTAAACGTCAAGGGCAAAATATCCCTTTTGACTGCCATCACCAACGTCTGGAGCTCACTTGCTGATGATTTTCCTGCTGCTGTGAGAACTTGATATTTAGTCAGCTCACCACCAGCACGTATCATGTGTCCCATTTCCCGTTTTCCTTCCCCAGACTTCCAGTTAGCAGCATGAACACAACTGAATGTGAACTTCACATGCTTGCATTTAAGTATTTCTTTTTTCAGAAGAAAAGCGTTACTTTATGAGCCACAAACATTTCTAAAATTTGGTTGGGGCATTTTAAAAAATAGGATGCTTCTGAGAGGCTGAGCATACTCCGTATACAGTATTTTTTGCAGGTGCGTATGTAAATACAGAAAACTCATCTCTTTCAAAATGTTTATCCACAATTCTACCACCTTTTCCTCTACTGAATTACTGCGGGTCAGCCATTAAATCTCTAACTTACCTAGCATGCAGACTTTAAGCCAGTACATTGAGCACCTCCCACACAAAGATGGGCTGAGAGTTAGGGTTGTTCAGCCTGGAGAAAACAAAGCTCCTGGTTAGACCTTAGAGCAGCTTCCAGTACTGAAAGGGACTCCAGGAAAGCTGAGGAGGGGCTGTTGGTCAGGGAGTGCAGGGATAGGATGAGGGGGAACAGTTTCCAGCTGAAAGAAGGGAGATTGAGATGAGATCTTAGGAAGAAATGTTTTCCTATGAGGGTGGGGAAGGACTGGCACAGGTTGCCCAGAGAAGCTGTGGCTGCCCCATCCCCCTGGAGGTGTTCAAGGCCAGGTTGGATAGGGCTCTGAGCGACCTGTGGGAGGTGTCCCTGCACATGGCAGGGGGTTGGAACTGGATGTGCCTCAAGGTCCCTTCCAATCCAAACAATTCCATGATTCTATACTGAGGTGAAAATGTTGAAAGTTGAATACGATTATCACTGCTCTAGGCAACAAAAAGCAGCACTCACATCACACTAACATCACGCTGCAGTCCTGTCACAGAAATAAAACTCAGTTACACCAGAATCATAGCTGAAGGGTTAAAGAGGATCCCAGTGATGTCCGCAGCAGTGAGTAGAGCAGTGGCTGGATTTGTTTATTCTGGACCTGCATGCAAAACCCTACCAGCACCTTCCCTGCTTCCCCACCTTCCCATGGCTCTCCTTGCTGAACATACCTCTAGATTTTTTCCCCAGCTAGGTTCGATCCTCACTGTCCTTGAGAATTTTCAGAAGGACACTGAAGAACTATCAGATCTCAAGTGATTTAACCTACATTTCTTTCTGGAAGGTTTCAAGCTGAATATAGGTAACTCCAACCCAGACGCTCCTTCACTAGGTTTGCTGGCCTAGGAGCACAATATCTGGAGAAGGATTTTTCTGTACAACAGTTGCTGGTTTGGAATGTGGACTAGAACTGAATTTGAGGCTCCTCAGCACAAAAAAAGCCACACACAAAAACATGCACTGAGCCAGTCTGTGACAATAAGACTACTGTCACACACCAGCTCAGTAATGCTGTGCTGGAAAAAGAACACACAGCCCCGCCTTGTTAGGCACTAAAAGTCTCCGGTACTCTGCTGACTTGCAAGCTTGTCACTCACTCCTCCTGAGAACTTAAAATTCTTCAGTGCTTATTTAAAGCAAATAGCACCAAAGGTTTTATTGCCACATAGTAGAGAGTGACTTAATCCTTACCTTCTAAATGCCTTCTAAATACAGTATCTTGTAAACAAAGGGAGATAAACAACACCTGCAAAAACAATTAAGGGATTTTGCATGGGTTTGGTTTTTTTTTAGCACAACAGCTACCATGTTGTATATAAAACTGATGAAACACAGCATACTGCCCACCACAAGAACAAATAACTGTGTAAGTATTTTCCTGAAGCAAGCAGATGTAGAAATATTCCTGTAAAACCCACACTCAGTTATACTTGGTGGCTCTGCTATCGAGTTGCTTCATAAACATTTCCAATTAAGTGAGATGATTAGCAGTATCTTAACTGTACCCAGAAGTATTTCTGCTATTTATGAAGGTAAGATAAGAAATCTCATAAAGTAACACTTTAGTTTGAGGATTTAAATCATCAAGGAAGATGTACTTTTCAAGAATTATATACTGAAGTGCTGCATTGTGGAAAATACAGAACTGAAACTGTAAAGCCAAAGATCAGCTCCGTATGCTTAGAGGAGCCTTTCTGCTGGAACGCCTCCACGCAAAACCAACAGTAGCCCTGAAAGCTGAACACACTTGTCTTAAGAACCACTAAGTGTGGTTACAGATTGCAATAAGCTGAGCAGAATGCATGCTGCTCCCTAACTTGTACACCTCTTCAAATCAAACAGGTTATACTACACTCAAGTGAATGCTCAGAATGGCTCAACTCCTCATCTACCAACCAGCCAAGAAGACTTTTTTTTATCCTACCACCATAATTCAAGGCACACAGAAGTGATTTTAAAACAACCAATAAAGTACTCCACCACTTTATCTCAGGATGTAATTCACGGTACTCTATTAATATTTGTACAAGATCTTGAACATTTTACATGCCAAATGTCAAGTATTTTTTCCCTCAACTTCAAGTAAGCGTATATCCATCTTGTAACAGCATATCTGATGCTCTTCTTTCTTATACAACTTAGCAATTAAACAATCCAGGTTTGTTTTTCTCCTTTATTTCTTTCTTTTTTTCCCCGCACAGTCATCTTAGGATGGAAATAGGAGAAAACATGCACAAACTTCCCATCCAAATTAATACCAGAATAATATCTGAAGTTAAATTGTTTTTGTTCCTACTTCCCACAATCATTTACAATCCGATCTTTCTGGTCTAGTGAAAATCTCGGAGCCTTCCTCATCTTAGATGCATTAAAATAAATAAGAAATAAAAAACTGTGAAGATTTCATTATTTTCAAATAAACATGAACAATGTCATATGCTTCACATATTTACTCAGCCAGCTCAGTGGGGTGCAAAACCTAGCTCAGTACAAAGAAAAGGGATAGTATAAAGCCTGCAAGACTGCAACTCCCAGTGCAACCTGTGTTTTGAATTGTATAGTACCAAAAAAAACCCCCAGCCAGCCAGTAAAAAGAAGGCCACATAAAATAGCTAACGGGATAATTTAAAATTCTTGTTCTTGACAAACCTAGAATGTTTCCTCCACATCCAAGTACCACTTTTGTAACAAAACCTTACCAAACTTCTCAAACAATTTTCTTCCAGTGAGTCTAAAAAACACTTTGTCCCAAACCTTCAAGTTAATTCTACCTCTTTTCTATACCACAGAAAGCCAAAGGAAGAGCAAGACCACCAGCATTCCCTTAGCTCTGATACCCAGCAACAGGCCCCTCTGTCAAACTCAAGGGATGTTTAAATGCCAGGGAATGCCTTGTGGAAGTGCTGCCACTTCAGAGCACAGCGTGGTCAGCTGCCTCTGTGCAGGTGGCATAGACTCTGCGTCCAGCTGCATGGGAGCTATGGGGAGATGCACCATGCTGAATGCCAGCAGAACCTTCCATCAAGTCATCTTCCAACACAAAAAGTGTGTTGGGGTTTTATAAAAGGAATTTTGTAAACTGAAGCATCAAACACAAAACTGTAACAGCGTTTCAACTCCAGTTAGAAAACAATAAACACATGAACATTACAACTGCCTCCCATTTGCACCTCTTCTATTAACTTACAGAGTTGAAGAAAGCCTGCCCGTTTGAAGTATTCAACAATCAACAACAATAAGGTGAGTAGCTGGAGAGGCTGCCTGATGCTTGCGCAGCGTGGATCCAAGAGACCCAGTGGATGACAGCTCCTGCTGTTATAACTTTATATACACACACAGGCCTTAAGTCCCACAGAATCCATCCCACACGTGCAGCCTCCTCCACCTAAACCAGAAATGTGAATAGCATGCATGCAAACCAAGAACAGCAGTCTTCCATGCTGCCTCATCAACTACCGCACCTGACATCCTCAAATGAGCCTAACACACAGCACAAGTACCCAGCATCACTTCCAGAAGCGATCTGTTTCCAGCTAAGGCCGGCACAGGTGCGAGACACCAAAAGATTTCCCTCCTCTCCCGACCTGCTGTGACATGAAGGCACAGCCCAGACCTCGCCACCCTTGCACACCCTGCCTCCTACTCACCAGGCTTCTTAGAATCATGGAATGGTTTGGGTTGAAAGGGACCTTAAAGCCCATCCAGTTCCACCCCCTGCCATGGGCTGGGACACCTCCCACTGCATCAGGGTGCTCAAAGCCCCATCCAACCTGGCCTTTCAAGGCCTCACCTGTCCTCAGAAGAAAACATTTCGTCCTAAACTCTCACCTCAACCTCCCCTCTTCGAGCTTAAAACCGTTCCCCTTCACTGTATCTTTGCACTATCTGAACAAGAATCCCTCCCCAGCTTTCCTGCAGCCCCTTTCAGTCCTGGAGGCTGCTCTGAGGTCGCCCCCGGAGCCTTCTTTTCTCCAGGCTGAACATCCCCAGCTCTCTCGGCCTGTCCTCACACAGGAGGTGCTCCAGCCCTCAGATCATCTCCGCGGCCTCCTCTAGGCTCATTGCAACAGCTCCATTTGCAACGGGCTTGCACCAGCTCAAAGCCTTTTTTTGCTTACTTTGCCTGTGTTCCCAAGAGCATAAAGCATGGAACGGTTTGGATTGGAAGGGAGCCCCAAGCTCACCCAGTTCCACCCCCTGTCACGGGCAGGGACACCTCCCACGGGATCGGGGGCTCCAAGCCCCATCCAGCCCGGCTCTGAACACCCCCAGGGATGGGCAGCCACGCTTTCCCCGGGCAGCCTGTGCCAGCGTAAACAATTTCTTCCTAACCTCTCATCTCACTTTTCCGTTTTTCGTCTTAAACCCTTCCCCTCGTCCTGTCCCTGCCCACCCTGCCCAAGAGCCCCTGCCCAGCTTTCCCGCAGCCCTTCCCCGCGCTGGAGGCCGCTCGGGCTCTCCCCAGCCCCTCCTGCCCCGCAGCCCGCCCCGCACGCACCGCACCGGCTCCCCGCGGGCAGCGCCGACCCAGCGGCGCCGCGGCCCCCGCGCGGGCAGGAAGGGGCGGGGCGCGCGGGGCGGTGGCTTCCGAGGGGCGGGCACGGCGAGCGCCCCGCCCCGCCCTGCGGCCGCCGAGGCGCGGGGACCGGGGAGGGGGGACCGGGAGGCTCCCCGGGTCTCAGCCAGGCGACGGGGTAGAGTCGTAGAATTATGGAGTCATGGAATCACCAGGTTGGAAAAGACCCACCGGATCATCGAGTCCAACCATTCCCATCGATCACTAAACCATGCCCCTTAGCACCTCGTCCACCCGTGCCTTAAACACCTCCAGGGAAGGTGACTCAACCCCCTCCCTGGGCAGCCTGTTCCAGTCCCCAATGACCCTTTCCGTGAAAAATTTTTTCTAATGTCCAGCCTAAACCTCCCCTGGCGGAGCTTGAGGCCATTCCCTCTTGTCCTGTCCCCTGTCACCTGGGAGAAGAGGCCAGCGCTGAACCCAGGATCCAAGGTGCAGCATCAGCAGTGCAGAGAGCAGAAGGGCAATCACAATCATAGAATTATTACAGTTCGAAAAGACCTCCAAGACCATCCAGTCCAACCACATAAGATCAAATCAGCCCAACGCTAATGTGTGATGCCTCTTTCTCAGCCTCCTCACTGGGTTCAGGCTGTGGCAATGTCTTATGGAACTGCCTTGGCCCTGGATTTGTGGGAATGCAAGTCTGAAATACATGGAAGTATAGTCACAACTCCCTTGAGCTGTGTAATACACTCAAAATCCACAGCTGTTTGGCCAGGTGTTTTTTAGAGGTAATGAGACAAATGCCTAAACCTTCCATTATCCCAACAGTCATCAGCTGAAGAGAAAAGTGAGAGTGCCTTGCTTTCCTCACTGAAGGCCAGCAGAACACACTTAAACCAGGATAAGGGTATAAAACCCAACCCTTGGAAGACAATATAGTGGGTTTTTTTCCAGTATGATCTTTCTGTCCACCATTTGGAAGGATCTTAGTATAGTGTGGATGGGAGAAAGAAGTGGAAGTTTGAGCACACTAAATGGAATTTTTGTTGATTTTTTTTTTTAATGAGAAATGAATAAACGGAGCAATGCTGCAGTCACTAACCCACTACTAGTGTCATTAAGATATTCCCATCCTTCATTCAGAGGAGAACATAGGAGAGAAAACTTGCAAGACCTTAATACTGTCAATTCTCCCATCAAACAGTTGTTATGAAACATTTTTCTTCTCTGTAGATGTGCTGGTTTTTGCATCACTACTCTTTTCTGATGTCCGTAGGAAAAAATCAATCTGGAAACTGGCAGTCATTCATCCAGAGTGATCCACAGCACTGATGTGAACAGCACTGACCTGAACAGCACTGACAACTTGTGTAAGTTTCAACAAGACACCGTCACTTAAGAAGCTCCATAAATAATACAAAAGGCAGGGATGGAAGGAGACAGACAAATTACAAACAAACAGCTCCAGAAATAAATTTATTTTGTAGATCAACAGACTGTGGTAGCAGCCAGCCCTTTACAGCAAAAGGGCACAGTCCAAAGAACAGTCAGAACTTACTTTGTTAATGATGTAAGTACTATGAGGACCAAGTGACCTAAGATGTGGCTTCAGTTGAAGTAAAAAGAAGGTGCCAGCGTCGCTCCATTAAGTTAATTACACAAGCCTTTTCAGTTAATTTGGCCTGGTATTTTTTATTCACAGAGACAAAAGGATCTTGTGTAGTCCTTACCCCTGTGCCACAACAGCAAAACACAGAAATTCTGGATTTCTAAATGCTTCACAGCTACATCAAGTTGTCAAGTCATCAAGCAGTCCAACACAAATGTCCACCATTGCGCAATCTCAATAGTAATGGACTACATGCATTTGAAATAGAGCAAATACTGGATATCCAGAACAGAAACAAGCTCTAAGAACTTGTGCTCAGCACCCTACTCCCAGATACTGGTTCAAAGATGCTTAATTCTAAGCAGTCTGTTCCATCTTGCTTTTATTATTCACACCAAATGATGTGCAATTTCCCAGATGAGTTACTGCAGTTGGAGTGAGTTTGCCACTTCCTCTGCCAGTTTAGCAGTCTCTGCAAACACATAACAGATTAAATGCTGTTTCAGTCCCCACAGCGTTCCCCTTCTTTCCCTTTACCTGCACGAGGTGAATAACTGACAATTTCCCAGTTCGCAGACACACACATATGAATCTGAAATAAACACACGTAGCCAATCAAATGGAACTTGTCCTTCTGCTCATAATCATAGAATCATAGAATAACCAGGTTGGAAGAGACCCACTGGATCATCGAGTCCAACCATTCCTATCAAACACTAAACCATGTCCCTTAGCACCTCGTCCACCCGTGCCTTAAACACCTCCAGGGAAGGTGAATCAACCACCTCCCTGGGCAGCCTGTTCCAGTCCCCAATGACCCTTTCTGTGAAAAATTTTTTCCTAACGTCCAGCCTAAATCTCCCCTGGCGGAGCTTGAGGCCATTCCCTCTTGTCCTGTCCCCTGTCACTTGGGAGAAGAGGCCAGCACCCTCCTCTCTACAACCTCCTTTCAGGTAGTTATAGAGAGCAATAATGGGCCCATTAATAAAGCTGACTTACTCCAGGTCCACGTATTCTAATTCTAAATACCTAGCAGTTCTCTGAGAAAGAAGAGAATTATAGAAGAGCAAGGCAATTCAGTTAAAATTAGTGTATTCTTTGCTTGTTCTGCCATGAACTTTTCTTCATCAGCTGCCAGTCTATCACAGCTTTCTGTACACTTCCAGGTGCCAGGCTGGTACAATTTACAATCCTTTATCACATTTGCTTGTATCTAAAAAAAATGGTTTGAGTTAAAAATGTAAAAGTAAGTAAAAACTGAAATGAAAAATGGTTGCAAAAATGGCAGTAGCAGGCTACAGAGCTGTCTCATCACAGTTCAGGTCACCATGTCAGTGCCTTGCACACAGTCCAGGGGCTAACTCACCTTTGGAATCTCATTCTCACCCTTTTTATAGGCTCTGTATCCAGAGCGCCGTGGCTTTGTTGGGTGGTTTTTAATACAAACATGCACTGGAGTCCACCAGCTCACCCGACTGCAGGAAGGAAATAAAAATGAAAGCAGATGTTTCCTTGTCCTGTTTTCCCTACACTGTTTATAGCAAGACCAGGAGTCCATCTGCAAACAACTTCCCAAATTCAGTCTCCGGACTTCAGAAATCCAGGTTGGAAGATGAGCCATAGTTATATACAAATATGAATTCAGGACTATCTGAAGCTTTCAGGCCCCTTACATTATATAAGCAATAGATTTCCATCCCGTGATCTCCTGGACAAAAGTTGCATCCATGACAGAAGTAGAGCAGACAGACGTACCCAGACTGGCCATGTGTCGGTGGAGATGGCCCCATGCCAGGCCCTGGGTTTCCTGGGCTGCTTTACAGCAGCAATTTGCCAGCTTTAGCGCTGGAGAAAGCCTCGATGCTTGACTTCTATCTGAAGTTATCACTGCTAATGGCATTTTTCTGCTCTGTCTTGTTTCATCACCTAACAAATATTTTTAAAAAGATCAAATTATCTTGCACAGAAAAGTGCACAACTGAACACTTGTAACTCTTAAATAAGCATAGACATGCAAAAGCTGCTCAGCCACCACATTTCAAAGCTGAAAACTACTTGTCCTTGCTAAAATAGGATGTTCTTTCAAAGAGTGAATTATCTAAATAGTTTGTGCTTTATTTAACAGAAATTTCCAATAAAACTCATTCCGTTACTTTGAGTTATGTCACTTCATGCTGTGTGACACAAAGGCATTGGTATCAGTTTGACAGACACTGCCAATGCTGACATGTCAGCCTGAGAATTTATGACAAATTAGAAGCTACAGATATATTTAAAACTATTGCAGATTGCCAAGAAAGATGGGCTTTAAAATGTGTAATTACACTGGGTGGATCTTTGGATGGAAAACAATTAATTCAATTCACATAGTTGTATTGAATCAATGTTCAAGCTGACACTTAAAAAAAAAAAAAAAGAAAAAAGAGAGGAAATTTATATTGAAATTTCCCAACTAGCTCCAGTTACAATATATTATATAGCAAAGGAAAATGAGACATGCTAATGTAATGGGTTGTTTGTTTTTTTTAAAAAAAGAAAAATCTGTCATTAGATAATGCTCTTAGCATTTAATAATTTGAAATAATCTATCTCAAATAAATCTCAAACTCATATGCAGAAGAGAAAGGCCCCAGCTGAATAGAAAATGAATTGCTTATGAAAACTCTCTTCCAGCAGAGAGTACAACATGGCAAGGGGGGGATCTTTCACTAGAAGTGCTAACTGATCTAAATCTTGATGTCTTCTTTTTCTGGGTTTTGGGGTGGGGTTTTTGATAATCTCATTTTTGTATAGACCAGATCTCACCTTATAATTTTTTCATAATCTCCGTGCTTGAGTTGAAGCATACTTAGTCATATGTGAACATTTAAGCATCTATTTCATTTTCAAATTTCTTTTGTAATGGAAGAAAAAGGGACTGAATGCCTAAGAATGAATCAAATCAGTGAAACATACATTATTTTTCAAGGCAAAAAAATAAGCTTATTAGAGGGAGGGGGAAGAAAAAACAGAGTAAATTCCAAGTACTAAGCAGACAAAATTGTTCCATACAACAAAAATACATAGAATCATTAAGATTGGAAAAGACCTCCAATATCATCCAGTCCAACACTGCTGTGCCTACTAAACCATGTCCCAAAGTGCCACATCTAGATGCTTTTTGAACCCCTCCAGGAATGAAGACTCCACCACTTCCCTGGGCAGCCTGTTCTAATGTTGTAGGACACCAGAAAACCCTGTCTCATTAAGTATTGACTTTCATGTACCAGAATTCAATTAGTTCAATTCTTCAATA
The DNA here is from genome assembly GCF_032191515.1 of Phaenicophaeus curvirostris. NCBI lineage: Eukaryota > Metazoa > Chordata > Aves > Cuculiformes > Cuculidae > Phaenicophaeus > Phaenicophaeus curvirostris. The sequence continues at coordinate 20,806,582 of NC_091400.1, read as the reverse complement.
GCTAACCAGCCTGACATTCAAAGCCTGAAAATACAATGATGAGTGAATCAAGTAGATCTTTTGCAGTACGAGATGTCTGCATCTATGGAATCATATGTCACTGAACTTCCATGCTGGCACACTTTCACTATACAAATTTTCTTCTTTCAGGAATCATGAAAGGAATTTGACTTTGGCCCCATTTTCACAAAAGAGATGGAAGGATGTCCCAGACACAGCAGCAGTTGGTACCAATCACAGTGGTACCAATCACAGTGGTTTCAATGGAAGAGAATCCCTGTCTGTGGAATAGGTCCCCTTTCCAGTCACTGCAGGTTTTCCAGGCAATGCCGTCCTGTGTGCTGGTGGAACACTCCATGGCAGTTTGCACTGTGGCCACCTCATACATTATTAGCCAGAGAATGTTTGATTTAGATTACTGCACCATGTACTGCCTACAAAGTAATCACAAAGGTGTAGTCCACTCCTTAAAAGGATGCCTTCTGTTAGGTGTTCTGACATTAATCATGCATTAACTTCAACCAAAACAGCAGCTACATTAAGATCATATAGAACTGCATATAGATGTTTTCCTAAGAGATGCCCAACCCGACAGTCAGGAGAACAGCCAAATTCTTGGAATCTCAAAAATTCCCTACTGACAGAAAGCTGATTTTGCGCCTTGGTCATACAGTATGACCACATATCAGTTTTTTGCTTTTCACATCCATCTTTAGTAGCTTTAAAAGTGTCAGGAAAGCAGCAAAGCTGCAGAGAGCTAAACCCATCTGGATATTAAGGTTACACCTGGAAGGAATGTCCTGCCCAACTTGAGGACAAAGCTAAATTCAAGCTTTCCGTACTTTTTCAGCATCTGAATTCAGGCTACCTTTATAGAAACTAAATTACAACAATTCCTTACCAAGTCAGAGAATCATGGCCAGGTCCTGTGTAAATACATGGAAGGACAGCTACATTCTCAACAATCCTGACCCAGTGCCGGGGGCAGAATGGCAGGCCAGGGAGAACACAGAGCGGGAAAAGATAGTCTTGTACTCTCCAGTGAGGTTATGTTCTGTGGAGGTGGTCTGAAAGCCAGATTTCTGCCTCCTTTCCATTTGAAAGGCAGCTCCTCAAAAAAGTCAGCAACACAGGTTTACCAAAGTCATGTTTACAAACTCTTAAATGTGTAGAAGATGGTAGGTGTGGAAAGGCACAGTTCTGAAGCAACACACCTATGCCATGCTGATGTTGGAGGCACACAGGACTTGAATGTCATTCTTCTGGATTTCGTGTCTTCCTGCTCAGAAGATTTTGTGCTGCGGATGAACTCTGAATTCTTAGTGCAGTTGAGGCAGAGTCCAATACAAGCTTTACAGCTGAAGAGGGACAGAATTAAACAGGTGAGTCACATTTTTGACAGAACTTGATTGGCAACAAAAGGCTTACATTTAAAAAAAACCTCGCAGTGAAGCCTCAGCTTGAGCCTCTACCCAGAAGTCTGAGAAAAGTAAAACAAATTAAACAACTTAAGCTGCTCAGTCAGTCAGCTTTTCTTACTCGTAAGCACAAATCAATCAGCTGAAAGAGTTTACCAAAGGATAAAAGAAGGATGAAGCAGAAAAACAAGGTCATACACTAAGGACAGGCGGGTAGTGCTTGAAGTTTAATTGTAACCATTTTTGTAGGTCTCTGCTGTATAGGACCCACTGTTTGCCTTATTCCTAGCCCAGCCTTGCTGCACGTTCCACTATCCCCTTGAAATAAGCCCAGCAGCCCTGGTGCTTCCATTTTTTCTTTATCACCTTTCAGGCAGGAACATACAGCAATGGAAAGTAACAGCCTCTTTGTATTTAGCAGGCTCCTAAACAGTTTCTTCTCTAAATTCACAGAATTTTAACAATTTCTGTTTCATGACAGACTCTGCACAAGGCCACATTTTTTCTTGCACGTAACATCCGCCCTGTGATGCTGGAAACTATTGCCTTGTATTAGGGTGATCTCTCACCCAGAGTATACCTAAGCATAGACTATCAGTCGAGACTTCAATACCTGGTTGCAAACAGCTCTCAGTGATAACATCTCTTGATAAAATAAAATAAAGCATGCACTCACTCCATCACAATGAATCAATACATGTAGAATAAAGGTGGTTCAGACCTGATCAAGGATAATATCAGCAGCAAGTTTCTCATCTTGGGCCACCTTCTCTCCTAGACTCCTTTCATAAAGGAGCAGTGTAGTACATGTCAGCAACCAGGCTTGCAAAGCGTATCAGTATTCCACATGTTTTGCCCCTGTAGCTCAATGACCGCCAGCTTTGCAGCCCCTTGCCAGGAATCCCATAGCCTGCAGCCCTAGAGCACAAACACTGCTGTGCTTGGAAGAGCCCACTAACACTGCAGTTTGACACAATCAACTATTAACCTATGACTCACCAGACCTTCCTTTATGAACTCGCCAGTGGCTTCCCAGTTCCACATGTCACCCATTAAGCTCACATCCTTAGTTCTGTCTTCAGCAGAGGGAGGTACCACACAACATGTCAGGTGTGTTGTATTAACATCTTGGTGAAAGCAGTGACTGCAATACAGTTAGGCTCAGGTAATTTTACTTGATGACAAAATGGTAGTATCAAGAAATACAGTTCTCTACGTTACTGGTGGTAGGCAAGTCATCATCTGTTTGGTGTTTAACCTCCTGGTGACTGTGTTTGTAGGACTCAGTGGTGCATTTTTGACCCATTTGCTGCTGGGTTTCTAAGCACCTCATAGTAACTGGAACACTGTTGTTACCAGAGGATAGTTGCCACTCTTCTTGAACTGGACAGGTTTCTGTTTTATTATATTGGGCTTTTAATCGCTTGTAATAAGTGTTCAGATCTCACTGACTGCCACTGCCACATCGAGGACACCGCTGAGAGCAGTCACAGCCATGTCTTGGAGAGCATCTTTTGTGCAGGGACTGATGCTCCAGGTGCTGAGACTGCTGTGGGGCAGAGCTGTGTGGTTCTGGGGAGAAGCCCCAGGGAGCAGACTGGAACCAGTACAGCCCGGTTTGGTACATGCATCTATTTCAACTGTCTGTGCTTGTTAGGGCCATGCCCAGGCGAGTGGCCAGCATGGGGGGCGGTTCAGGGGGTGCTGAGATGTGGGATGACATGGCTCAGCAGCAGGAGCTGCTGCCTGGCACCTGCCCCAGCCCATCTTCTGGCCTCCCCTGTGACAGACCCAGCAGCTGGCAGCACCCCACTGCTCAGTGACGTGCCTCTGGCTGGTGACAGCAGGGTCTGTCCCTGGACCTCAGCATGGCTGAGTTGGAGGTGCTGGGCTCTCAGGGACCTGAAGGTGCTGGGGCATGCATGGGGGACGTCCCCTCCCTTAAAGAAATCGAGCAACTTCTGAACACTGGGCGGCCCTCTTGCAACCATGTTGATGAAGTATGGCCCAATCTATTTTTAGGAGATCTGTAAGTACAGCTTTCTGGACACACCTCCATTCTCTCTATTTGCACGCTTCACAGGTGCAGCTTTACACAGCTCATAGCTTTGCTAATTGTTGTCATTCACACTGCAGTCAGCATGGTTTCTGAGACAAATTTATGACTAAGCTGGCTTTTGCTTCTTGGTTAGCATTTGGAAGGAATGCATGGGCTCATGCTCCAGCTTGTGCTCCAGCAAATGGCTTACAAGATGCAATCCCAGTGCTTCTGCTCTGGGAATATCTCTGCACCCATCTCAACTTGTTTGTCTTTTCCTTAGAGTAACAGCTCACAACAGGTTTGTTTTGTGGAAGATGGGTGTGACCCATGTTTTAAATGCTGCCCACGGCACAGCATACAGCCACGGAGGGCAGGACTTTTATGGAGCAACCATTGATTACTACGGTGTACCAGCCCATGACCTCCCAAGCTTTGATATAAGCCAGTTCTTTTTCTCTGCGGCACAATTTATCCACAACGCTTTGAACACACCAGGAGGTATGAAATTATCGCTGGTTATCTTTTTATGCAAGTTGGCAGCCTCTGGTAACAGGTCAGCTCTGTAAGCTCAGTGGTGGACAAGTCTCCTGCCAGCTGCTGGTCACCTGCGCAGTGGGTGGTGGGAGTGCTGGGTACCTGTGTGTAGCTCTAGCCAGGTCCCAAATAGGTAACATGAGAAAAAGGATGAACAATGCAGGAGAGAGACCCGGGCAGAGAAGAAAAGAGGCTGAGTAAAGAGCAAAAAGTCTGAGGGAAAGGCTGGTTCAAAAAGGGAAAAGCAAACCCATACTTTTAAAATGGACACCCTCTTTGAGACCTTCCTATGGCAACTGTCTAAGAGCAAATAAAGAAAGAGACGAAAGTCTTGATTTCTTCAGCCACCAGCCACATGCAGAGGCTCACAGATTGTAGATGAGCTTCTTGCGTGAATAGGACCTGCAGGGCTGTGCCCATGAAGAGATTTACCTTTAGCCAAGAAGATTTATAGCATGTTGCACAAGAGACTGAGCTGCTTGGCACTTGTGCAATAAAATACTAATTAACCTGTGTTACATAAAAGACCATTCCTTAGCATGAGTAAACTGGCATTAATGGAGCTGTCTCAGTCTGTATCGCAAGTTCTGCCTTCAGAAGAGAATTATAGTTTCAGTAAATTGCCTGACTATGCAATGGTCCTGGGCCAGTCATTTTTCTCAGTGGCTAATGTGTTAGTGCCATCCATTCCGGCCGGATTTTAGCGTTCTTCACCTAAGTAAGTCCCTGAAATCAGTGGATGTGGTGTTCCTCTTGCTTACAACAGAACCATGTCATTGCTTCAAGAGGGTTTTCTTTGATTTACCCGTAATTCTGAGAGCGGGTTGTAACCTCATGGCAGAAGTGAGTGTAGCACATGCAAATAAACTTAATTGTTGGCAGTTCACATGGTCTATTAGATGGATAAGGAATACATCATATTTGCGGTGTTAACTCTGCCCAGGCTAGAGAAAGCAGAAAGGCAGAATGGGTTTGCCATCCCTTTAAATTAAATTTCATCCACTGTACTGCTGCTTTTCTACAGTTATAATTGTTTTGTTTTGTTTTAACCAGCTAAAATTTTGGTACACTGTGCAGTTGGAGTGAGCAGGTCAGCATCCTTAGTCCTGGCATATCTCATGATCAATCACCACCTCTCATTGGTTGAAGCCATCAAAACAGTGAAGCAGCATCGATGGATTTTCCCCAATCGCGGCTTTCTGAAACACCTGCGGAATTTGGATGCTCAGCTACAGCAACAGAAGGCCTGCTGAAAGGGCAATGCTATTGACATGTGTTTTTCTAGTCTCACCCTTCATAACCACAGTGCACTTACAGCTTCCTAGGATCAATGCATGATGAAAGAATAAACAAAATTATGCATCAAAGAGAAAAATCAACAAAACTGTAACTGGATTCATTCTAACAGCTTGTTTCCTCCAAATCAAGCAGAGCCAACATCAGTACAGTGAACAACGTGTGCTGTGCAGCAGCTGTGCCTAGTGTGGTGCTACCAGACGAGTCCACAGAGGTGGTGAAGATGGACAGAGTTTGTTCTGGTTTGTGCTCAGGTCAGAGGCAAGTTCAACAACGGCATCTGGCTATGCAGTATGTTTACTCCCATTACTGAGGAGTGTGACATAACCAGCTTCCTTGGTTTGGTTACAGTTCTCATGTGCACGTTCTTGTACAAAAAGTTTTTTGTCTTCCAGGCCTGGTGATGTGGCACTGGCAACTTGTGAAGAGCCCAGACACCGCTACAGGTACATTCCTCCTTCTGCTGAGTATTGCAATGCGACTAAAAACTGTGACAGCCTGAAGACCCACCCCAGCAGAATAAACTTCTCTGCAGCTCTGGTTCAGCAAACCCACAAACCTTTTCTTGTGCAAATGTTTTCAACAAAATATCTTATGTAATGTAGTGTATTGAAGGCATTAAAAACAAAGATGTCGGATCTTCAAAGCATTTTGTCAGCTTGGACTCATCAGTTCACTCTCCCTCCAAATTATCCCAAATCACTTCTGGCTCTGAATCATCCTTGGTTTAACGATGGGTAGGAAATTATTTAGCTGACATCAATGACAAAGTTTAATTGGTATAAATTAGTTTTAAGCTGTTTTGAGGATGTCACTTTTCCTATCACCAGTTAATTAGTAGTTAAACCAATGTGATTTTTAATACAGAAACAGCTTTTGAAATTCATACTGCCACTCTGCCTGAAAATTAGCTTGTTACCTTGCAGTGAACCATGAAGTGATAATCAAATCTATTTTTGGTCTCTGCTGCTGGTTTGATTTATTGATTAGCTGACCTTATAAACCTTTCCTGCCAGATTAAGTAAATACATTTCTACTTCTTTGTTTGCATCTGAAGCATCAGTTCTGATCATTTTCTTCTCTGCTGAAAGAGATTTACAAGGTTATTAGAAAACTTAAATAGTGGTGACTTGTGAGTAGAACCTCTTCCTTCCCAGACCCCCTGCCCTCTGTAATTTTTGGAGAGGTCATAACATGGATGCTGACTCTGTCTAGCACTTATGGGGATGGAGAAATCCCTCCCTCTTCCAGTGCACACACATGCTTTGCAAAATAAGCATATTGAAGATCTTTTCAAAGATCTACACGACCATCTGTTCAGATTTTCCCAAGTCTTGCCAAAGAGCTCCACTGACGAGAGAAAGAGAAGACATTGCAACATAAAAAGATCAAATAGAAAATCACATTTAAAACCCAGCAGCGCTCGGACAATCTTGATACCTCATAAAGAAGCAGAGTGGTGGAGGAGGAGCTGGGTTTGCTTTGAAGTTCTCCATTAGCATTAATAGGGATTTATATGAGTTAATATTTCATTATAATTTATACTTCATTCACATTACAATAGATTTTAGTCTGGAAATCTTTTGAAGACACAGCATTGAAAAATCTGAAATTCATGTGAGTGAAATAATGCATCTTAATGGCTTTAGGCTGGGCAAAATTAGACTCATGTGAGCTAGATTGATGGAACCTCCCATCAGGATACTGCTTTGCGTGCCCCAGAACATCTGTCCCACAAAGCCACAGCTGTGAATGCTACTCCAGATTTAAATTAGTAGCTGCTCTAGGAGACATTGCTCATTCTGGGAGAGTGTTGCTTCACCACCGTGGAGAAAAGAAGAGCATAGGGAGAAGCTGAGTCAGGATGGCATCCATGCCACAGCAGTGATTTTGTACAGCAAGAGTGACTGATCCCAGTGGAGGAAATGAATTCATTAGAAACTCCTTTCAAGGGCACTGGCAAATCACTAAAGTGTCTTTAATCTGCAGTGTTAGTGTTGCCTATATTTCCTGCCTGCCTGTATCACTCCCTTCATAATATACAGCTGAACTTTGGCTCCAGGTCTGCTCAGGGTAAAAAGATTCCAGTCAGCACGAGCAAAGGTATTTTTCCTGTGAGGACGGCAAGACACTGGCACGGGCTGCCCAGAGAAGTTGTGGCTGCCCCATCCCTGGAGGTGTGCAAGACCAGGCTGGATGGGGCTTGGAGCAGCCTGGTCCAGTGGAAGGTGACCCTGCCCATGGCAAGGGTTGGAACTGGATGATCCCTTCGAACCTAAACCATTCTAACATTCTATGAAAAGTGGTAGAATTAGTTCTGTAACTTCCAGGAACAGAAAACAACAGCTGCTGTGATATGCTAGGAGGAAAAGAGACCTTCTCATCCATCACTCACTCTGTCCATAGTTCAGGCCGTGACGTGACGTGGCATTAGTATTTCCCTGTTTTACATTATCAGCAGGAAAATTGTATTTCAGATACTGAAACATAGACTAAGGAACTGAAACAGAAGAAAAATACTGCCTCACCAGGAGGACTCTGTTCAGAAAATGCACATCTATCAGCAGGGTCTACACAGCCCAGGAGACTGAAGGCGTGGAATGTTAACTCTTAACTGAGGGAAGGTCCCATTTTAAAAGGTATTTAAGTACCTAAAGGTAAGCAAGGTACCTGCTGAGCTGGCCAGAGCTCCAAGGCTCATGCAGCAGTGCTTGCATATCCTCCCAAGAGCCCACAGGGACTGTCAGGATGATGAGGAACTAATTACCTTCCATATCCTCTGAAGCCAGCAGGTGCACCAGCCTTCCTGCCCCAAACTTGCCTTACCATGGGGTCTCTTCTCAATCTGTTCTTAATCCCTTTAACCATTTTTCAACTCTTTTTTAGTGTTTAGCTGAAAAATGCATTCAACAGAGCCTGGAACAGAGCGTGTACAGTTCAGGAGCACGTTTCTCCCATGGGAAAGGCCTATGTCAGAAAGAAGAGTTAGACCTCCTCTGAAGAGGACCTGAAAACCCATTTTTCATTCTCTTGAGCCATCTTACTGAGTGGGCCAGGAGGGCTGGTGTCAGCCCAGCAGAAGCGAGTGGTTGTCTGTGAGCAGAAAGCACAGTGACAAGGACTGTCCCAGCTGCAGCTATAACAGACTTAATCTACTCAAAGCAATCACAAAACCACAGTGTCACCTGAAGGGAGCCATACAAAATTCCAGTGGAAACTTCTCTTAATTTTACTTTCTGGTACAAGAACTGAGGGCATCAGATGAAGTGAGTAGAAGCCAGGTCTGAAACAAAAAGAGGGGTTTAGGTGAGCTGTGTAATGCCTTGCCATGAGATGCTGTGGAAGGTAAAAGCCTGTAAATGTTCACAGGGTTAACTGGAAAACTTTATGGAACAGAAGTCCATTACATAGAGTCCTTACTTAAAGACTCCACCCAGATCTGGAAGCTTATGAGCTGCAGCCAGCTTGAAGTAGGAAGACTGTTACAAAGCAGTGTAATTCATGCATTCATGTTCTTATTTTCTGTAGGCATCCCCTTATAGCCCCTGTTGGATGCAGGATAGCAGGCTCAGTGGATCTTTAGTGCGGTCCAGGACAGGTGCTCTCTTGCTCTTTATTTTGAACTCACCCCTAGAATGAGCTGTCCCCTCTTTCCCAGTAGCTTATTATTAGAACTGGCTCACATGAGGTATTCAGGACCGTGTTTCGGTTGCGCTGACCGACATTTCTTTGCCGGGGAGAGCTCAGTGCTAGCAGGCACAGTGATACAGCTCATGTGGGGAGGGGAGGAGCAGGCTTTTGCATAAGATTCCCTTAACGCGGACTTCGCCTTCTTGTGGTTGTTCCCTGTTCCATCAGGGAAGCAGCGCTGAGCTAATCCAGGGAGGTGTCAAGGCGCGTGCTTTATTTAGAGACAGCCACCTGCTTGGGAACATCAAGGGCAGCAAAGAGCAAGCTTCAGCAAAAAAAACCTCCCCTCAGGCTTCTGCTGCTCCTGCCTAAATCTGCCTGTGGCCACCAAAGGGCTCGGAACCCCTCAGCCCAGGAACCGCCAGACAGTTTGGGCAGCTGGAAGGTGGGATTAAACCACGTGGTGAAGGGTGGGCTAATCTCTACACAGGAGATATGTGAGTGTTACTTGAGGCTGAGCTGTCTGGAAGGGTGGGGAATACGGTACTTGTTAACATATGCTGCCCAACTGCTTTATTTAGTTAGAGCTATTAAACTTCATTGCCTTAAAATAGACTTAAGATTAGCACAGAAGAAAGCAAAAGGACTGTCCAATAAAGAAAAAATTTACAGGAGAGGGTAAAATTAATTACAAAGAGAATCAGTCTCTCTTTATGGCTTTGCATTATCTTATAATTATTCAACAAATTGATTTTATAAATGCTGCAAAGATTTGCCTTATAAAATACCACAAGACAGACTCATGATTCTGAGTAGCCTTAACATTGAACTATGATTGGGTTTTACCTTTTTCACTTTACTTTTTACTAAACGGGAAAGTTTCACATAAAAAGAAATATCCTAATAATTGCTGTTCGCAGCCTGATTTGCAGTTAAACTATGGATATTCAGAATAACAATAGGCCTCACTGTTTATTTGTCAAGCTTGTGTGGATGGCTGTTCCACTCTGGAGCATGGAGAAAGCACGCAGTCATCTACACTCAATGTACCTGGTGCCCACTGTTAGGCCAAAACAAGTTCTTCCCACCACCAGCAGGTTGCAAAGTTGTTGAGATATCTGGACAGTACAATTACAATAATTCCTAAATGAGAGAAGCAGGAAGAACTAACGAACCTGAGTGGGGACGGGGCGGTGGGGCCTGCTTGGGGGCTTCTGGGCCTGCTTGGGGCTTCTGGGGGGCTCTTGGGGCAGTGTTGGTTGGCATCACAGGCAGCGTTAGTGCTAGTTCCTACCAGAGCAGCGCAGACAAGATACAGAGTTGTCCTGTTCTGACCTTGTTTGCAGTTTCCAAGGGAGAGGGATTCCTGGTGCATATTGCTCTCTGCAACTACCTGAAAGGAGGTTGTGGAGAGGAGGGAGCTGGCCTCTTCTCCTAAGTGAAAAGGGGACAGGACAAGAGGGAATGGTCTCAGGCTCCGCCAGGGGAGGTTCAGGCTGGACATCAGGAAAAAATATTTCACAGAAAGGGTCATTGGGGACTGGAACAGGCTGCCCAGGGAGGGGGTTGAGTCACCTTCCCTGGAGGTGTTTAAAGGATGGGTAGATGAGGTGCTGAAGTGCATGGTTTAGTGATCGATGGGAATGGTTGGACTCGATGATCCAATGGGTCTTTTCCAACCTGGTGATTCTATGATTCCATGATTCTAATTACCCACTGATTACAGCTAAATATGGAAATTCTTTTAGCTATGGAAAAGCAAAGCCTAAAAATGAGCTAGATGACTTGGAGGAAATAAAACCAGGTTTTGCAAAGGCAGATTACAAATCATCATAGAATCATAGAATGCTTTGGGTTGGAAGATGATCTCAAAGCCCATCCATTTCCACCCCCCTGCCATGGGCAGGGACACCTCCCATGGGATCAAGTTGCTCCAAGCCTCATCCAACCTGGTCTTGACCATCTCCAGGGATGGGGCAGCCACGACTTCTCTGGCAACAGGGCCATCCTGGGCTGAACTGCAGCCTTCCTAATCTCACTGCATTTCAAATCAGGAGTGTGACACCCTGTGGAAAAGCCTTGAGCACAGTGAGTGGCTGCCCTCTGACAGGGACTGGTGGGCACCCAGAAATGCAATGGTGCAGGTCTGGCCCTGGGTGGGGAAAGGCAGAAACCAGCCCAACATGCAGCACTTCACTGAACTTCTGTGGTGACGAGGGGGAGAATGCAACCTTAGCCTTTCCAGTTAAACCTCGTTACCATACTTGGAAATTAACTTTTTTTACTTTAGTAGAACCATTTGGAGAAATAAAGATTTGCAGAAATGAGCTCAAGAAGAAGTAAAAGCAAAGATTTAGGACTCTACAAAAATCACTGAAATTGTATTATCTTAACACCATCATTTGATGTTAGACATTCTTCTAAGTGCAGTTTTAAGACCTCCTTGTGATGCCTGCGGGTATATATGCTCCAAATTCTTCTTGCATGTTTATTTTCAATCACATTCTGTCTCTTGAGGGGCCGGGGAATGAATGATGGGGAAAAAATGTATAGATAACAACAGTGTGTACATATAGTAAGGGAAAGATGAACTTTGAGAACATTCAGCTACCAGGAATAGAAATGTAAACAGGTTGGTTTGATAGTGCAACACATGATTGCTAATATTGAGGTTAAATACAAAGAGTTGCAGAGTGCCACCAGTGAAACTAGAATTTATTAAATGCTAGAGATGGAATTTTCTTTATCCTGCCAACATCAACAAGACAAATCTGAACAACACCTGAGAATAAGGCTTCATGGGACCTTCCTGAGGAGGAACTGAGAATCAGAGAGAGTATTTGCCCTTAGGGTCCAACCCAGTACTCAGTGAACTCAATAAACAGGATGATTCTGTCACTGAGCAAACCTGTGCCAGTATCACGGCTTGTGCCAGCGCTAAAATAACCTGGAGCAGTACTATCCATTGTCACTGCTTGTTTCTGTGGAGCCAGTTACATGCAGTTTCTGAGGAGCAACTTGGGAATTAAAGGTCAATCTAGAATTAAAGCTGCATTTTACAAGAAATATTTTTCCTTATCAGAAATTTGATAAAACTCTTTAAATGAGTTAAATCTTTCCAGTAAAATGAAGTACGGATGGTTGACTTTACATGATGTCTTTCATGCCGGAGGACTTTGAAGTGGTCAACAAACTGATTATTAAATATTTGTCTGGCTCTCAGCCACTGCTGATATGTAAGGCCAAGGCCAAGACCCTTTGGGCTGAAAGGTAAAATATTTTTTAAAGTGCTACATAATAAACAGCTGAGGGCACAAGATGTAACACATCCTGCAGAAATCAACCTTCCTGCGGATTTTAAGCAGGCAGGTTTATCCCCTGGAGTTCAGGCAGATTAGCAAGGCTAATACCACCCCAGCAAAGATGCATCATAGGCTTGCAAGACGGCTGCAGGCTATGCTAAAACTTCAGTGTGCTCTTTCATTTCAAGTCCATTATAGGAGGACCTGAGCCACCTCATTGCCTAGGGACATGATTTAGTGGTGGACTTAGCAGTGTTAGGTCAAGTGCTGGTCTTGATGATCTTAAAAGTCTTTTCAAGCCTAAAGGATTCTGTGATTCTGGGAAGGGAATTTTTGTACTTTGTTTGAGCCAGTAACTGCACGCCTTTGTAGTCAAACAGAGCCTATAATACTTGTTGAATTTATAGGAAGTTATCGGCAGGAAACTGTCTTTGCAAAAGTGAAATTCCTTGGCATTCTGCATTATCCACCTCTATTTTGAGTATATTCAGTAATCATAAATTTATGCCTTCTTTTCTACAACTTAAGTAGTCTTACAGTGTGGTGAACACTGGGCTCTGCAAACAGAAACATTACAAGGCAACAAGAAGCTAAAGAGGGGAGAATGAGATGAGATCTTATGAAATCTTTTCCTGTGAGGGTGGGGAGGCCCTGGCCCAGGTTGCCCAGGGAAGCTGTGGCTGCCCCATCCCTGGAGGTGTTCAAGGCCAGGTTGGATGGCGCTTGGAGCACTGGATAAGTCAGAGGTGTCCCTGCCCATGGCAGGGGGGTGGAACTGCATGGGCTTTAAAGTCCCTTCCAACCCAAACCATTCCACGAGTCTGAGATTCTATGATTCAAAGACATGTTGAGTTGCTTTCTGTCACGAGCTTTTGTAAACCTCTCTTCTCCATAGCTCCATAGCCCATAACCAGAAGACCTGAGGAGGGTTCATGTCTTCCATGCAATGAATGCTGCACATTTTGCATGGGAAAGCAAAAGAAACCAAACTGTCTGTGGCCAGGAAATACATTATTAT